>NW_028261385.1:81565474-81910474 GCF_051295495.1 Thamnophis sirtalis | reverse complement strand
AAATAAAATTTGAGGAATTAAAGTAACAACTCCACTACGTACATGTAAAACTTACATAGATAATATTGTATGTATAGTCAATGTCAATGTATTATAGACAGCAGTATGGTTCTGAGTCAAGTTCCAGAACCATGAAGATTAAATTCAAAAGTTGACATTTAATTTAACAGAGTAGCATCTGTATCTAATAATATTGTCCAATATTACTACAAAAACCATAAAATTCTTAGGAACATGTTTTGACAAAAAATAAGTATACTCAGATCTGGAAAAATATAACAGTGGACATTTCAAGATGGGAAAACTGGTTAAATAGAAATGCAGCGACAAAATGAATATTTTACTAAGATTCAATTTTCTGGTTCTAATAACTCTAATCAACATTGAAAATAAGATACAGTAAAATCTCTGGTCATGAACGCTTCTGACCACGACCAAATTGGGTTCCGATCAAAAAATTCACTTTTTTTTTTTGCAGTCAATTTCTTCTTCCACTCCATTTTTTTGTGCCAAATTTCCAAAATTAGGTTCGGGTCACAACCAAATCAGTTTGTGATCAAAGTTATGGAATGAATTATGGTTGTGACCCAAGATTCGACTGTATTATTATTTGTATGAACAAGAAAAAAAATTACTTTACATATGATCCAATTAAAAAAAAAAATTCAAATTGTACAGGTCAAGTGAAAGAACAAGCTGATCAAATTGTATTGAATTGCTAGCTGCTTAAAATGGATTGTGTTTTTTTACAGTGTGCCCACTCTGGCTTGTCAGATACTACATCTTTTTTATCCTGCTCTATGGAGTGGAGAGTTGGTCTCCGACAGAAAATCACTTGAAGAGACTAGAAGCATTTAAAATGTGGATTTAAAGATGGCCATTAGGTATAAATTTGCTTGACAAAATCAGAAATGAGGAGGTGATAAGCCACCTGGAAAGCCAAGGAAAATCATCAAAACCATCAAAAAGCAAAAGTTAGAATATTTTGGACATGTGATGCGACACCCAGAAAAATACGGCATCCTTCACTTAATCCTCCAGGGAAAAAGGCAAACAAGGCAGAAGAAGAACATCACAGCTTCAAAATCTAAGGAATTAGTTTGAACAAAACTCCACAGCACTTTTTCATGCAGCTGTTGATAAAAATAGGATCACTAACATGATCGCCAAGGTCCAATGATGGATATGGCACAAGAAGAAAAAGTGCCCACTCTGTGGGAGCAGGAAGACTTCCAGATGGTCTGCACAATTAACTTTGGATCAATGCAAATAGAAATAAATAACTGATAAGAGATCATCCAATGATAAGAAATGCATTGAAAGTTTGAGAAAAATATTGCACAGGATTAGCCAGTATTTATCCTCTTTCTTGCCTTTTTATAAAATGTTTATTTTCATGAAGAGGAAAACATAAAGAAATTTTCTCACTGGATATATCATAATTCATGCAGTTTTTGCAAATTTTAATCTTTAATAAGACAGATGAAATCTTCTGAGACCCTCACTTCACAGTGGTTCAGTTCCCCTAATTGGTTTCAATATTTTCAAATAAGTGATACGGTTCCGAAAGAATTGCAAGAAACCAGAGAATACTTAGAGATTTGACTGAATTTGAAGATCTAACACACAACTTGAAGCAGCTGCTGGGTCTTATTTATAAATTATGGGTGAGATATGACTCAGAAACCCAGTAAATTAAAGACCGAATGATGAAATGGATATAGAATTTAGATGCAGTAATAGATATGCCATAATGGGAATTTTAGTGGGGAAAAAATATTAAATTCACATTGTCTAGTCCAGATCATTAAAATGGATCATTCATTTTCTAAAACTTGCTGGAAATGTACGATCAGGTTGGGTCATTCTGTCATATATAATGGCAGATATGAAAGCTTGACAATCCTTGAAAATGATTCATACTAAAATGAAACAACTCTTTGCAACTGTGATATTTTTACTTACTTTATTGAATCATATATTCCCACGAAGCATACTCAATTAGCTTTTTACATGCTAACTGCTGCCAGGATACTTTATACCTCTTACTGGAAAGAATACTCTATTTCTTCTATGGAAAAATGACTAACTATTTGAATATGCTTCAATGTCTAGATAATTTTATTTCTCAAAAGTAAAAATGACACAGAATTTAATGCAAATTGGAAAAGAAACCACTTCTTCTCAATTGATATATGGATTTGTAACATATTCAAAACCTGGGTTTCTCATTTACATAAAGTCTGAATATTTCAGTGATATAAGGCTTTTTGTGGTTCACGGTGGCTCAGTGGCTAAGACGCTGAGTTTGTCGATCAGAAAGGTAAGCAGTTCAGCGGTTCGAATCCTTAGTGCTGCATAACAGAGTGAGCTCCCATTACTTGCCCCAGCTTCTGCCAACCTAGCAGTTCGAAAGCATGTAAAAATGCAAGTAGAAAAATAGAAACCACCTTTGGTGGGAAGGTAACAGCATTCCATGCCCCTTCGGCATTTAGTCATGCCGGCCACATGGCCATGGAGATGACTTTGGTCAGCACTGGCTGTTTGAAATGGAGATGAGCTCCGCCCCCTAGAGTCAGGAACAACTAGCACATATGTGTGAGGGGAACCTTTACATTTACCTTTTTAAAGGCTTTTTGAATTAGAACAGATTTTTAGCAGTATGGATAGGATGTATCATAGTTTGTTTATTTATTCATTCCTCAAATAGCTGTCCATCTCACAAAATAATGATTCTGAATAGTGCACAATGAAAAAAAAACCAATAACATAAAAATGATCAATAATTACAAAAATCAGTTACAATTTTAAACAGGCAAGGAGAGAATAACAGATATTAACCACAATGGAGCCATCTCTATAATTCACTATTTCCTTGGGGCTGCCAAGCTTGACATCATACCAAGTCTTAAGGGACTTGCAAAAAGATATGTGGCATGGAGCCAGCTTGACATCAAAGGAAATGCTGTTCCATAAGACAGGCACCATGGCATGCATTTTTGCTTGCAGTTTGGTCTCATTTTTACAAACACTGAACACTGTAGTCTGTGTGTGTGTGTGTGTGTGTGTGTGTGTGTGTGTGTGTAGTACTTTCAAGAAAATATGTATTTCTGTGAAGAGGTTTTTTAACATACTTTTAAAATTATTTTTATTGAGAAATTACACTGAAAAACCTGAAGAAATGCAAATTTGAGAGAACCAGATTTCAATTCGGCAATGGATTCCCTATGAAATTAAATAAATTCATATTCAAATAAATACTAAACAAACTAACCTGTCTCCCATCCCTAGTCTCCATGGTAAATTATTCCTCCTTTGCATCTAGTCAGAGACAAATATTCCCAGAGGTAGGCCCACTTATCATATGTTTTACTCAGAATTATGGGAACTTTGCAACACCTGAAAACACAACATTTAGACATCAAAAATCTCAATCACTTTTATGAAGGTAGAATGGAAAAATTCAATGCAATCCTATTTGCACTCTCCAAAGTGCTGAAGGTTTTGCAAAAGAAAACTACTAGTAATAGCATAGTAATGATTTTCACTACTCCAAAGGTAACTTCCACCCAAGTTTAGTCAGGGAAGTCCTGCTGGAGAAGTTGTCACAAGGAAAAACACTGAAAAATGGTTAATTAATACATTTTAATTAATCTTTACAAAATTTGTATCTCTAATTTATATCTCTACAAAATATGCATTAAGCAACATAAATAAATGCCTAATGTAAATTTAAATGTGAGGCAAAGTAAAGAATACATTCTTTTGAATTTTTCAATGGATTGGTCACTGCTGGAAAGGGAAATCTGATATTGCTCATTATGGTATTACCTTAAGACATATCCAGTAAAAGGAATGACTCTTTAGGATATTAACACCAAGTTTAATAGTTGTGAATAGCTACAGACTGCAGGCCAATTAGAAAACCCAAGATCACGTTACTATGTATGCCATTCCAACTGTCCTGCAGATCTTCCTCAACTTGAACCTTTAAGCAATAGTGATCCTTGACTCCATTTATTGAGAAAGGTATACTGTATTTTTTGGACTATAAGATACACAGAGTATAAGACTCACCAAGATTCTAAAGAGGTAAATTTAAAAAAAGTTTTTACACTCTGCAGACCTCCCAAACCCCCTGCACGCCCCATTTTTTTGAAAAAAAAATGATGTGCAGAGGCTTTGGGAGGCTTGTAGAGTGCTCCTGAGGACTGGGGGGGGCAAAAATGAGCAAAAAACAGCCCTTTTTCATTAAAATTGGGCCGTTTTTTGCAAAAAAACAGGGCATGCATAGGCTTTGGGAGGCTTGTAGAGTACTCCTGGGGACTGGGGGGGGGCAGAAAATGAGCAAAAAATTGCCCGTTTTTGGCTCATTTTTTGCTCTCCCCACCCCCCAGGAGCACTTTGCAGGCCTCCCAAACTGCAGAGGTGCATCAATTTTTGAGAAAAACAGGATGCACGGGGGCAGGGTTTCGGGAGGCCAAAAATGCTATACTCTGTGTATAAGACACCCACTCTACGCCATGTTTATACATCATTGTATAGGATTGCAAAGGATGCAGTGGTGGGATTCAATTTTTTTTTACTTCTGATTCTGTGGGTGTGGCTTTGTGTGTGTGGCATGGCTTTGTGGGCATGGCAGGGGAAGGATACTGCAAAATCCCCATTCCCTCCCCACCCCACTAACCTGCTTTCCAACTCCATTCTCCTGTTTAGGGCAAGAAAAGGAGATCAGCGGGGAGGCAGCGGGGGGCAGGGGCAGCCTATTTGCCAGTTCTCTGAACTATTCAAACTTTCCGCTACCCGTTCTCCAGAACCAGGGGTGGGTTGCTGCCGGTATTACTGCCAGTTTGGTTTTTTTTCTTTTTTTCTTTTTCTTTTCTTTTGAAAAAGATTTTATTTCCATTTTTTCATTTTCATACACTCACATATATACTGTGCATAGCCGGGGCCATACAACCTTAAACAATAATCGCAGCAATTCCTCTTGTCAACAATACCCCAAGAAATAGAAACCCAATATACCTCTTCCACTCTCCATACACCTCTTTCTTCCACCCCCCTCCAACTTTCTATCTTCCCTCTATCATCCCCCTCTACCCTACTTCCCCTCCCCCTCTGCCACTCCTCTCTCCCGATCCACTCCCTCCCTTCCTTCTCACCCTCCCTCCCATCCTCTCTCCCGCCCTCTCTACCCATTTTTCTTCTATCCCACTCCTCCTCCCCTTGGTGTATTTCCACTATATGTCAATGTACTTAACTTATCCTATTTTTACCAAGAAATTAAAGAAAAACAGCATACATGTGAAGTCACATAACATTGAAATCTAATACATCGTATCTGACCTAGTATATATCCCTCCCTCCCATCACCCTCCCTCCCATCACCCTGCCCCCAACACCCCACCTCCCTCCCCCCCCCGACTTCCCAGAGCCCGTACACGGTATAGATTTTTAACAAACACAGTCTAAAATATATTGAGAAAAAAGAAATAAAAAAGGGGGGTTAATAACATCTCTACATTGATCTTAGCTTCTTCTTGCTACACTAACTTTGAACACTTTAAATCATTCCTGATCTTAAGCATAGGCTATCTGGAATTTCTTAGTCCCATATTTGTTTTGTATATAGTCAATCCATTTTTTCCAGTCTCGTTTATATCTTTCATTTGAATGATCTTTAAGATATGCCGATATTTTAGCCATCTCAGCTAAATTTGTAACTTTCAATGTCCATTCTTGAGTTGTAGGCAAGTCTTCCTTCTTCCAGTATTGCGCCACCAACAGTCTTGCCGCCGTTATTAGGTGCAGAATCAAATTAGTCTCTACCACTGTAAAGTCAGTACTTATACCTAGGTATTACTGCCAGTTTGGTGCACAAAAGTTTTGTGCATGCACGCTCACTTGCACACCAAACGTGCATTCCACATGCATGCACATTTGCACCTAAAAATGTCTGCGCATGGGCAAAACATTAGAAGAAGGGAAAAATTACATTTCTGCAATGAAAATTGTTCTGCACATGCGCAGAACCAAAAATCAAGATGGTGGCACCATAGGAGAACTGGTACAGGGGCGTAGCAGGCCTGGGTCATTACCGGTTCGGCGAATCGGGCCGAACCAGTAGGAATCCATCTCTGTCCAGAACCTGTCAGAACTGGCTGAATACCACCTCTGAAAGGATCAAGTGAAATACAGTAGAGCAAAGCCAGAAATACTTCTCTCCCCCTCCCCCCATTATCCAATTATTTGATCGTTGTGAATGCTCCAACACTGCAAGTTTTTAAGAAGATGTTGGATAACCATTTGTCTGAAGTGATGTAGGATTTCCTGCCTGAGCAGGGGTTTGGACTAGAAGACCTCCAAGGTCCCTTCCAACTCTGTTATTCTATTCTATATTCAAAGAAGAGTTTTCAGAATGTGTGGGATGGCATGCAACTGCATACCATTCCCAGCCATCTGACCTTGAAGCTCTGTTCTCAGGAAGGATGATGTCTTCCCCACTCCCATCCAGCTCCCCACCACCCAGAGTTCATAGCAGACTGACATCGAGTGATAGCAGAGCACAGGCATGAGGTGGCAGTTCTGACACTGTCTTTTATTATTATAGTTACCATTACAGAAAATATCTTGGGTGAGCTTTTCTATTACAGCGCTGCTAGGAAATCTCTAGCTTTGGAACCCCAGGTGGCCCACAATCCCAATTTTTACACTTTCCAGAGTTCTACAAGATCATGGCTATTAAAATTCAGAGCCCACTTTTGAAGGGAGGGGCAGAGTTCCTCTGCAAAACACCTCTGCAATGCTTCTTGTATTCCATTTTTGCTTATTTCTGTGAAACTTCAAAAAAAAGGGGAGTGGAACAAAAGATTTTTCTGCCTCTTCTGACAATGTCCACATGCAACCTGCAAGTATAAAAATAGAAAATAAAATGTGAGTCCCTAAAGAAAAATAGAAACCCTTGTTGTGCAAGAACCAAAATATAAAATCCTATAATCCTACAAACTTCTGATGGCTACCTGATATAAATGTGTAGGGGGTGATTGTTTTTACAGTATGTTTTTACTTTATTCTTGGTGTCTGAAGACATTTGGCAGTAGAGAAAGAAAATCCAAATGGCATGCCTATGAAATCCCAGAGCAATATAGAACCACAACAATAAATTGACAACCTTTATTGTAGCAATGTATCACATTTCAGCTTTGCTAAATGCCCTATTTTTGATGCTTGTGGATTCTCCACATAAGAGATCCTCAGACCAGAGGTGGGTTCCTGTACCAGTTTGTACCGATTCACTTTGCTTGCGTTCCTCGCGCATGCACAGTTGACTGTTAACTGTTCTGCGCATGCGCAGAAATATGCCTGCAATGGCAGAAGAGACCAGGGAACTGGTTCAGGGGCATGGCCAGCCTGGGTTGCTGCCGGTTCTGCGACCCAGGCTGAATCACCACTACCGGTTCTGCCGGACTGGACCGAACCAGGAGCAACCCACTTCTGCCACAGACTCATCAAATTACAAGAACACATGTCTCATCATCAATTCACAGGCCATCTGTCCTTAATGTTAAAGCACTGAAGGATAGCTCTGTGGATCACCAGGAAAAAAAATCACATTCACTAGTTTTAGAAGAAGAATAAATGAACCCATATACAGGTAGTCTTCAGTTGTCAATAGTAATTAGGAGCAAAATTACTGTTGTTGTGTGATGAGGTTGTAAAGCACAATCTCACATGACTGTTTCACTAACAAGTGGAAACACCAGCAATTCCTGTTGCTGTCATTAGGCTTGACAGATAGATTGTGGTCATTAAATAAGTCCCAGGCAGCTTGCAAGCAGGCCAGCAGGCAGATAAGGAGTGGGGGGAGGTGCACAGATGGTACGTGAGATGGGGCACATGTGCAACCGAACCAAGATGGCTGCCATGAGTGAGAGAAAATGCAAGCAACCTATTGGAATGACTTACAGCCTTTCTTACTGGTTTCCCATAAACTTTTCTTGGAGAAAGTCATCAGGGAATGTTGCAAATGATGACTATGAATGCTGCAACACTCATAAACTCAAGTCATTTGCCAAGTGCCCAGAATGAAATCATATGACTGTGGAGGTACTAGGAAAACTGGAAAATCGAAAATACACTCATTTAGTACTCATCATACCATTGAAAATTTAACAGAATAACAGAGTTGGCAGGTACTTTGGAGATCTTCTAGTCCATTCCCCTAATCAGGCAGGAAACCCTACAACATTTCAGACAAATGGTCATCCAATCTCTCCTTTAAAATCTCCAGCACCCACAATTTCTAGAGGCAAGTCATTCCACTGATTAATTGTTCTACCTGTCAGGAAATTTCTTCTTAGTTCTAGATTGCTTCTCTCCTTGATTGATTTCCATTCATTGCTTCTTGTCTTGCCTTCAAGTGCTTTGGAGAATAGGTGTACCCCCCTCTTCTTTGTATGAGTAGTCAGTAAATACTATATTGGGGGGGGGATCCTGGATTGGCCTGCAGTATCATATTCTGTAACTAAACTGAGCTGAATAGAAGTTTGGTTTTACAGGACAGAAGAAGAAAAAATGCATTTAAAGCCATGGACAATTTAACTAATGGGGCCAGCTTAGTCTCAATCAACCTTTTCTAAATGGGAATTGTGTTGTTTTATCATGAGTACTTTGAGTAAAATCCATTCCAGCATTCTGTTTTGAAGTAGCCAACCAGATGCCTTTGATAGGATTTCTATAATTAACAGTGTAAAGCAGAAGATAAGCACTAGAGGCAAAAGATCACTCACATGAATAATAGCTGTTGGTAGCAGCAGGGTGGGGGAACTGGGTAAAATTTAACTAACCCTGATAGTTTCTGCCCATTGTATAATATCAAGCAGAGAGGGTACACTCCAGGTCCCCTCAATCAAGCAATGCCATCTATTGGAACCTAGGGATGTACCTAGTTGTGAGTTGTAGCACATCTCCCGACCCTCTCAGAACAGCATCTCTCCAAAGAGCTATATGGGTACCACCTTTATGATGTTCAAAAGGTTGCTGAAAATCTAGCTATTCCCTCAAGCCTGGGTATCAGAATGGCAGTGATACCCTTTGGGATTTTAACTGGAAAGAATATGGGTTTAGATCAGAGTATAAGAGATTGCTTTGTGTAATTAAACTTTGTTTATCTCAAATTTTCATTAGCTATACAAGATATCCCAAGAGAATATGCAAAATAGTAAAAGATGCAATACAGTCAGAAAATATTAATACAGTAAAGGCATAAACTGGCAAAAAAAAAAACACCTGCAAACAAATGGCAATTAGTCAGGGGTGGGTTCCTGCCAGTTCTAACCTCTTCTATAGAAGAGGTTCCACAAATCTACCGTGCCATTTAGAACTGGCTTCAGCTCCCTCCCCTTGCCCGTCCGCACCACTCTTGCCCTGTCCTTCGCTCACTGATTGGCTGGGTCCCAATCGCCCCACCTGCCTCTAAGAGTCCTATCTAAACCTTAAAGTCTTAAAGCTGTCAAGTTTGAACATCCCTGGGTTTTTTTCTAAAGGGTTAGGGGTGCAAGAGTCTTGTAACTTGACAGCTTTAAGACTTGCACACTTCAATGCCAGAGTTCCTGAGCCAACATGACTGGAGGAGGAATTCTGGGAGTTGAAGTCCACAAGTCTTAAAGCTGTCAAGTTTGAACACCCCTGGGTTTTTTTTTTCCTAAAGGGTTAGGGGAGCAAGGGTCTTGTAACTTGACAGCTTTAAGACTTGCGTGCTTCAAATGCCAGAGTTTCTGAGCCAACATTTTGATTGCTAAGCAAGAGCGTTGTTAAGCGAGTTTCACCACATTTTACAAGTTGGTTGTGCCCACCCAGTCACACGACTGTCAAACCACTCCCATTCTGTCACATGGCTGCCAAGCCACTCCCACAAAGCAGGCCACAGCTACAGAAGAGGTTCTAAAAAAATTGAAACCCACCACTGCAATCAGTCTACTTAAAATGTAGACTGTAACCATTTGGAGTCTTTTGGAATGAAACAACTATAACAAACCACCATCATCGTGACGTTACTAATATTATTCTATTATTATTCAATAAGAAAGACAAAACAATCTGGATAGTGGATGTGGCAGTACCAGGACACAGCAGAATACAAGAGAAAGAACTGGGGTAAATCACAAAATACAAAGTCCTGCAAGTAGAAGTAGAATGGCAGTAGCGGAAGAAAGCAAAGACAATACCAGTAATAAGAAGTGCTTTGCGTGCAAAGAACCACTTGAACACCATTAACATTGATGAAATCACCGTCAGTCAATTTCAAAAGGCAGCTTTACTTGGAATAGCTTTACTTGGAATAGCTTATATGCTGTACAATACCTTTAACACTATCAAGCAACAACATCTGTTTATCCTGGATCCTTGGAAAGGATTCAATAGGTAGATAAATTCAGTCAAATTCAGTCTGAACATCTGGCTGACTGTGTGACAAAAAGTAATAAAATTAGGAGTCAAACATGTTTGAGCCAATAACTAAATGGTCCAAACAATTGCTTCCTAAAAGATCTACTTAGATATGACAAATGCTGTGTTGAAGAATTATTTATTACTAACCAAAAATTGCAGCATCTTAGAACATGTTAAGAATAAATAAATTATGGCATAAGAGTCCTTGAATGAATACAATGTAAACAACCTATCAAAAATGTAATTTTTCATTAAACACATGCATTAGGTTACACTATCATTCAAAGCTAAATCCCATACCTTTACATTAATTCTACCCTTTGAACACCCTTGAAACATAAACAATTGTCCTATTGTAAAAAAAAAAAATCCAATTAGCACTTTAAAAAAGTTTTCTTAAATGTTCATTTTATATTCAATATTTTAAAGTTATTTCTGTGTCCAAAAAGAAAAAAAAAATCATGTGATGGGGAACCTGAATAATATAGAGTTAACTTTAAATCATTAGTCTTGAGGTGCTGGTAGTGTGAAACTTCACACTTCTGCAAAGCCCTTTCCGTCTATTCTAGGTGTTTACTTTACACCACCACTCTGAAGTTTCTAATGTGAGGATATGTTTAATGTATATCTTTATGACATATGTGTGTGATCTGCAAGGAGACACAATAGCTTGGAGAAATAAATGAGTCAGGTAAAAATAATGTACAGAGACATCAAAAGAAATGATGATCATCATCATCAACAACATCATCAACAACAAAAACAACAACAACAACAATCATCTGATTTCCCCACAAAACTATGTTGGATTTTATCCAACTTCCAAAGAAGAAATAATATGATGGAATGTTCATATTAAGAGTATTATATGTCTTATCTTTTCTCAAAAGAGATACTAGATACCACAGAATATGGCACAGCCATGGTACCTTTCTTATTCCCCATGGCCTCCATGTTTGCTGCACCTCTGCACTGCAGGTATCATTCTCCAAAACGACTGGTTCCCCCTTCTTCTTCTGTGTTTGACGCAGCTACTAATCTCTGTCTCAGCATTCTATCTTTAGCATGAAGTCATTATCATGTCCTTGAGACTTTAGACATACAGCATGATTAGTGATTTATCTTGCTAATCCTCCCCAACGTCCCCTTGTGAGACAGGAGTTACAGCATTTGCTTCTCAGGGGATATAAGATTCTCAGTAATTCACAGGTATAGCACTGTGACCATCAGGCAGTGGTCTTGTATCCTGGCTTATTTCTCAATAGTCAAAGATAAGGCTGAAATCCTATCAACATTTTCACAGAAATATTTTTTGCTGAATGCAATGGAGCTTATTACTAAGTAAATCTGATTAGATTACCACCAGTGGTAACCGTACTCCCGTGACCCGTGACTTATCAGGGCAGTGTGAGATTTCATTCCATGGAAGCAAAGAAGAAATCATTACAAATAAGGACAGACCATGTGCTTCAAGCTCAACGACATCACCCAGCCATCTAATTTATATTTTATTATTATAATTAGTAATGCATTTGTTCCTTATTTAGTAAATTGGCAACTAGTTCACAAGTGTGTTAAAGTGGTTGTTGGTGATGTGCTTACTGTACTCACTGTATCTAATTCAAGGAGGGATTGATGATTTTGACCATTTAAATTCATCTTAAAAGGAGCCCGGTGGCTCGAGTGGTTGGAATGCTAGCCAGGAGGTTAGCAAGCTTGGATTTGAAACCCGAGAGCTATCTTGGGGCAGGTTTGAGCTCTCGTCCTTCACTCCAGCTCCTGCCAGGCATATGAAAGGAGCCCACCACTAAGGGTCCCCATGGCGACAGTGATGCCAGTGGGTGATCTTTTTAACCTTTGACCCGAGTGCAAAAATTCATCTTTACCGTTTTTCTCAATTTTTGATTACCACAATTTGATTTTATTTTGTCAAAAGAAATTGAAATAAATTTATGAAGAATCTGTTCATAATAGTGAAGAATCTGCAGCTTTCCAGATTCCAACTGCCAACCGAGTCCAACTTGAGGAGGAATGCTACAAACTGGGTGTTTACTTTCTTTTGATGAAACTCAAATACTTTGGCCACCAAATGAGAAGGAAGGACTCACTGGAAAAGAGCCTAATGCTAGGAAAGATTGAGGGAAAAAGAAGAATGGGGCGACAGAGAATGAGGTGGCTGGATGGAGGTGGCCCTGAAGCAGTAGGCATGAACTTAAATGGACTCCAGAGGATGGTAGAGGACAGGAAGGCCTGGAGGAACGTTGTCCATGGGTCAATGCGATGGGTTGGACATGACTGAGCAACTAACAACAACCACTCTTGTAAAGATCTCTTTCCTAGCTTAATGAATTTCGTCTTTGCAATTTTGTCTAAAATGAGCATTTGCATCAACAGCTTTTAATAATATTTTTGCATGTTACATTCACTCAAATTCTGATAATTGTTTTTGTGCACCCTTATGCCCACTACAAATAGTGCATTTGCATCTTTTGAATATGAAGAATTACACTACCACAACAAGAGAGGTACACATTCAAAAATATAAGAACATGTTGGTTGCATCATGCAATTTCAATCAGATTTTCTTGCATCTCAACTTTAAATAAAAAATCTGTCAGGAGCATCGCTTCAAGATGGAAGACTATTCCCAAAGCAAATGTATTTCTATAGGGAGTCCTTGACTTACAACCACAACCGAGCCCAAAATCTGTTGCTGAGCAAGGCAGTTGTTAAGTGAGCTTTGTCCCATTGTACCACAATTGTTAAACTAATCACCACAGTTGCTAAGTGAATCATGCAGTCCTTAACCGAATCTGGTTTCCCACATTGACTCTGCTTGTCAAAAGCTGGCTGGGAAGTTTACAGATGGTGATCACATGATCCTGGGACAGTACAATCATCATAAATATGTACCAATTGCCAATGACTGGAATTTGGATCGTGTGACCATGGAGGTGCTGCAAATCTTGTAAGTGTGAAAAGCAGTCATAATTCACTCTTTTCAGCGGCGTTATAACTTCAAATGATCATTAACTGAACCATTGTAAGTAACTGTACATGCAGCATGCACTCACTTGGCGGAAAACCTGTTTCCTGGGATCTTGTTTTTGAAGCTCTCTTTCATTCCATAGGCCTACCAAGGCCCTCTGAAAGCACCCTTGCTACCCATCCCTTCCCTTAGATGTGCCTCAGGTAACACAAAGGGGTGAGCTGCTGGGGGTTTGCAGGGGTTCGGGAGAAGCTCTAGCTAAGATTCTGTGCAGTTCAGAGAACAACCCCCAAATCCCACTCCTGGCTGGCCCTGCCCATCCCGCCTTTCTCTTCCCAGGAGTCCCCACGTAGCCTGTTTTGGATGCAGGTAAGTGCAAGCCGCACACGGAAGCTTGGGGGAGGGCGAAAAACAGGCCTACTGGAAGTTCAGGAAGGCTGGAAATGGGCCTGTTTCTGGCCTCCAGAAGGCCTCCGGAGCCTGGGGAGGCCATTTTCACCCTCCCAGAGGCTTCAGGAAAACAGCCGGAGCCTGGGCAGGGCACAAATGCCCCGGTGTGGTTTAGGAGGCTGACTAGCTCATACTCACCCAGCAACCGGACAGAGAACCCCTTGCTAAAAAAAATTGAAGCCCAACCATGGACAGAAGGCCTTCTCAGTGGAACAGAAAAGCTTTGTATAATTGTTATTTTAAGTATTTAAAATAACTGCATTTTCAGCACTAGGCTCTCTGCCATTTATAGACTTGGAGTCTGGTGATTTTATGAGCTTGCTTTATATGAGCTTTGATCTGATCTATAACCCTCCTGTGCTTTTTATTAATTGCACTGTACTAAAGTATGGTTGGCTAGTTTTATTGGGTGGTGGTTGTTGTTGTTTTTAAATATTTTAATACATTTGTAATCCACCGAGAGAACAGGGGCCATATGGGAGATTTGAAGTATAATAAGGAAATATATGGCTGCATGGGGACCTGGCTCCCTCTGGTCTTAACCTTAAGTACTACATCATGCTGGCTCTGCAGTTAATATTTCCATTTTAGCTCTAAGAAAGAGACACAGATTAAGGTACTCCTATAGTTTCCCTGAAACATAAAAAATATAGAGATTATTTTTAACAGTTGGCTACATTTTTAACAGCAGAGGGAAAAGGAAATATTCTTTTGCTGCAGGCTGCACGCTCCTGGCTGTATTTGGTTAAATAAAACAATCAGGACAAAAATGCGAAATAAAGGACAATCCAAATCTGGTGAGGGAGTGTGGCCCACTGAGTTTGATAACGTTTATTTCCAAATGAAATGGTCCAAAAAGCTGCCACCTAACAGTCCGATTCTATACATGTCTATTCTGAAGTAAAGGGTACTCAGCTGAATAAGATTTAGTCACAAATGAGTGTTCCTGTCATTTCAGTTTATGTTGTACATGTATTTTGGCCCCGAAGATGGAATAACTTGAAATTTTGGGGGGGGTGGAGTGGGGGGAAGGGAGTTTAGAAAACATTAAACAGTCCTTGAAGCAGCAAAAGAAAAAACATAAAAGTTTAAAATCAAAATGTTTCAGCTTCCTTTTTGAACCATTCTGATGTGAGTAAAAAGGTGCTGCAGCATGAACAAGAATGCATGTTGACATGTGTTTCTGTTTTTTATGTCTGTGTATGCATTTTTCATAGACATTTTTCTATAAGCAATATTGTTTGTAGATCTTGCAATCCACCTGGAGCATAAAAATGACAACCCGAGACATGCAATTTGCAACAAATTATAGTTTGTTGTTTTCTCTTTGCTTTGTCCAGTCAGTCCCACCAAACACAGTAAACCAAGGAATCAATTCCATCGGAAGGTTAAACCTATTTTTATTGACTATAGCCTATCACCTTTTGCAACCTCCTGACAAGCAATGGGGAAGCCAACAACAATGTTACTAACTTAACAACTGCAGTGAGTCACTTAACAGCTGTGGCAAGAAAGGTTGTAAAATGGGGCAAAACTCACTTAGCAACAGAAATTTTGGGTTCAGCTGTGGTCATAAGTTGAGGGCTACCTGCAGTAACATAATCTTGCAAGTCCGATAGTGCTGTGCCTCCTCAAATTTTAATTCAGTGAACTGGGGAAGAATCTCTATAAACTGCTTCTGAATGTTTTCCCATTTCTCGAGGATTAAAAATATTTCAGTCTTTTTTGCTTAGGTAATAGTTCCGTCAGTCAGAGGTGGTATTCAGTCAGTGCTGACTGTTTTCTGTGGAACCGGTAGTGGAAATTTAACGTAGTTCGGAGAACCAGTAAATATCACCTCTGACTGACCCTACCACCATCTCTTCTCTATTCCCATCTGATCAGCTGTGTCATCTTCTGATGCCCTGCACAGGAAAATGGAGCTGGAAAACAGGTTAGTGGTGTGGGGAGGGAATGGGAATTTTACAGTATCTTCTCCCAGGAGTGGGGAGGGAATGGGGATTTTGCCGTATCCTTCCCCTGCCACGCCCACCAAGCCAGGCCCACCAAGCCACGCCACACTCACAGAACCAGTAATATAAAAAATTGAATTCCACCACTGGGACTCAAGATCATCTTATTTAGTCCATACTATGGCTTTGCTCCAAATATTAGAGTTTTTTTTAAAAAAAAATGCAAAAGATTCTGCTACAGAATGAGACTGAGTCAACTATTTCTGTGACACTTTTCTATATATATACATATACATATACATATACATATACATATACATATACATATACATATACATATACATATACATATACATATACATATACATATACATATACATATACATATACATATACATATACATATACATATACATATACATATACATATACAGACACAGACACAGACACAGACACAGACACAGATATAGATATAGATATATCATAATTTCTAAGGTACCATCTTGAGTTTTAACAGCTCAGATCTTCCTATATTGCAAGTGCTTTTGAAACTTGGCAACTTTAAGGTATATGGAGTTCAGTTTCCAATATTCCACAGCCAGCATGCTGATTGTGAAATTGGTGCGGAATTCCGGGAGTTGAACTCCATGTATTTTAAAATGGCCAAGTTTGAAAAAACAGCACTGCTTTACATTATTCCCATTTGTACTAATTTCCAAATTTCCCCAATGCAATAGTTTCCCTCCCTGCAGTCACCATTTCTATTTTCACTGCTTTTCTGCAGTTTTAAATGACATTAAAAAGAGAAAAGCCAGCAATGTTTTTCCCTTTGGGCAAGATGCTTCTATACTGTTTATTCAGAATAAATGCCTTTTGGGAAAGTTGTTTTTAAACATTAATTAAAGGTTTCCCGCTTGTCACTATTGCCCCTTTAATTATGTCTTCTTTATGAAAGTAATTACTGTTGAATAGCTTCTCTTTATTGCCTCTAGTGCTATTTTCTATTCCTCACTGTGTACTCATATTTTCCTTCTCTAATTTCCTTCAAGATTTTCTTCAGCGTCTTTATATATTGAAAAAACAAAATGCTATAGTGATACTTTCTACATATTCAAGTATATGTATATATGTTTGTGTGTTTGTGTTTATACACAGACACAGAGACATACATTACATGCACACACAAACAAAAGTCCTTAGAATTCGGATGGCTAAATCATAGCTCTCCACTTGTATTGTAACTTGCAATAATCCCAGTTAGCATGGCTGCTGATAAAGGCTGTAGTTTAGCAATACAGGTAGTCCTCAACTTACAGCAGTTCCTTTAGTGACCATTCAAAATTACAATGGCACTGAAAAAAGTTAGTTATGACCATTTTTCATACTTACGACTGTTGCAACATCTCCATGATCACGTGATCAAAATTCAGAGACTTGGGAATTTACTCATAGTTATGAAAATTGCAGTGTCCCATGGTCACATGGTTACATTTTGCGATCTTCTGACAAGCAAGGTTGATGAGGAAGCCAAATTCACTTAACAACTGTGTGTCCTAACTTACAACTGCAATGATTCATTTAACAACAGTGGCAAGAAAAGTTCATAAAATGGGCCAAAACTCACTTAACAGCTCTCTTGCTTAGCATTTGGGCTCATTTGTGGTCATGAAGTGAAGGACTACCTGTACATAAATTGCCCATTTTAGCAATAGAATGATGCTTGCTGTTGAGAAAAATGCTAGTCACCCTACCAAAATCTGTTTTGAGGGAGAAAAACTATAAGCCACACCTCAGCAAATGTATTAGGGAATTCTTCTTCCACCTTGGGAAATTTAATGAATTTTGCTGTGCCTTCATTCTCAACCCAAACATGTAGTTTGGGGGGGGGGGGTGAGAAGCCATTTATACATACCTAACAGTATCTGCTTCAGGAGATTATTTATAATTTATCAAATTATTCCTCAATCATATGGTCCCAGTGTGCCATATAATTTAGATCATTTAAAACAGTTTAAATCTGTAAAATATCCCTGTCTTGTCTTTATCAACATTAATTATGTTGATAAAAGTCTCAGGATTCTTGTGTGACTTATAAGTGAGTTAACCCTTAATAAAATCTCTTGAGATTTTTATAGCAAAAGATTGTTACACCAATGAGATACATCTTCAAAAATATCAAACACAATACATTGGGCATCCATTAGATATCTTTTTGTTTTGTTTTGTTTTGTTATTTACTTTGCTTCAGTACATCGTGAAATCCTGAAAATATCCAAAGGATTAATTGTATTCTTATTCAACTGTACGTTTGGGAAGAGAGAATTTGATACATTCCTATTGAAATATTAACAAAATAGATTTGTGCCTCAAATGTATATTTCACTGGTATGTTAAAAGAAGCCAAAATTGACAATTCTCTAGAGTAGAAAGCAAAACAAGAAAATAAAAAATAAATATACTGAAACAGGAAAAATACTCACAATCTAGATGAAATAAGTAGACCAGTGATGGCTAACCTTTTCTGGGGCGGGTGCCCTAAATGCACATGCATGCCCAAACCCCCTGCATGTGTCCCGCCCCTATGCATGCACACAGAACCCCACATGCGCCCCACCATCATGTATGTGTGCATGACCACCCACGCCCTCCACGCATATGTGGTTTTTTTATGTTGTATGCCGCCCTGAGTCCTTTGGGAGAAGGGCGGCATATAAATCCAATAAACAAACAAACAAAGACCCAAAGACCAGCTGGCCAGGGGTAGGAGTGCACGCGTGCATGGCAGAGCTGAACTGGGGCAACAGTTCGCATGCCATCAGAGAGGGCACTGTGTGCCACCTCTGACATGCGTGCCAAAGGCTTGCCATCCATGGGAATGCATTATAATGTCATGAGTTCTCCTCTATAACAATATAAATGCCAAGCCAATGGTAACAAGGTTTAAAAGGCCACGTCAATAAAACAATTTTTTAAAGGAATTTGAGTGTCGGGAAAAATGAATCAATGATAAAAAAAAAACAAGGTGCATGCTTCAAAAGATTAAAAGGCTGAATATCCATATAAGAAGAAGCATTTTAGTGATCTGGTTTTTAGAAAAAGCAAGAAAAATGAAGGAGAAAAAATTGAGCATGTCAGATTTGTTCTGCTTCCATTTTAATATTTCAGTTTTTCTTTTGGAGGAAAGCCCACTCTCGTTGTATTTATTTTATATATCTCTTGTCCTAATTTCAAAGGCCTCAGGAATTAAGTAATGCAAACTTTATCTCTTCAGTTCCTCAGTGAGAAAGAGAAGGAGGGAGGGGGGAGGGAAGCAAGGTGGGAGGGGAAGAGAGGGGGGAGAGAGAGATTGACAGATTTGGATACTCTGTTTTTTGTCTCGTCTTAAATTCTCATTTTTAAATTACTATTTAAAAATTACTATTTTTTAAAAAACTGCACATTTTTTACCCATTTTATTTAATAATGACTTTTTGTTTTTGTTTGTCATTAATATAAAGTTTTTGTACCATCTTTTCGACTGGAGGACCGCATTGTAAAATTGTTGAAACATAAAGTCAGAAAAACTGAATTTCCCTTCACATTTTTGAAAGTTCAACAATACATTCACATTAAAGGAGAACAGAACAAATTTCTCACAGTCTGTCATTACTGGGCCTCTCCAAAAGATTCAGGGAAAATAAATAAATAAAAATAAATTGAGATGCACTTCTAATTTGGGACTTCAAAATTAATTTTAAGACCTGGAAATGAATTACTACATAAAGTATGGTTCGGTTGGACACTGTGACATTCTCCAGATTTGCTGCACAGCTGGGTTAAAACTTTGATTGATTCCTCTTCTATAGCTTGCCATATTTCTGTGGGTATCTCATCAGTTCCTGTAGCCTCCTTAGTTGGCAAGGACTGCTGTGCTAATCTAACTTCATCATCTAGTATTACAGGTTCTTAAAAGTAAGGAATATTTTCTGAAATATCTTGGTTGTTGACTTCGCTACTGTATAGCATTTCAATGTACAGGTAATCCTTGATTTACGACCGGAATTGAGCCTAACACTTCTGTTGCTGAGTGAGATGGTTGTTAAGTCAGTTTTGACCCGTTTTATGACTTTCCTTGCCACAGTTGTGAAGTGAATCGCTGCCATTAAATCAGTAACATGCTAAGTGAATCTGGCTTCCCCACTGACTTTGCTTGTCACAAGGTCGCAAAAGGGAATCACACAATCCCGGGACACTGGAACTGTCATATATATGAGTCAGTTGCCAAGCGTCTGAATTTTGATCACGTGACCATGGGGAGGCTGCAGTAGGACATAACTATGAGAAGCATTTTTTTCAGTTGTAATTTCAAATGGCCACTAAATGAATTGTTGTAAGTCGGGGACTACCTATAGTCTTTATTTGATCTTCTTTGCATAAGTTGCTATTTATCCATCAGCATCATTTAGTATGCCATAGTTACTGGCCAATCTGACCTAAGGCTCCCATCATCTGGCCCTATATCAATTATTTTTTCTCATCCGCATGGCTTTCTTGATGAAATACAGCAGTGGTCCACTGTTGACTTCTCCCATGAAGTATGAATCACTGGTAATAACTTTGCCATTGTCCCTGACATGATCATCTACATCCAGCACTTTTAACTGTTGGTTCAACCCTCTTAAGAACACACTCATTCTGACCATGATGCATCAGCAGAGCAAATCTTGTAAGACCTGTAGTATCTTACAATGAATAAATATGATTGCTGCTTACTGTTTAGTAATTATAGAAGTACACTTAATGCAAGCTTTCTATAGGGCTTACAAAGCCATGCAGAGCACACCCACATGCACACAAAGAGAGAGACCAGGGGTGAGTTGCTGCCAGCGTTACTGCCGGTTTGCTTCATGTGCACAGTTGCCTGTACATTGTTCTGCGCATGTGCAGAACATTTTAAAGTGACTTAAAAACATGCCGGCAATGGCATGGATGACTGGGGAACCGGTTTGGTGGTGTGGCCAGCCTGCCTTCCCTACTGGTTCGGCAACCCAGTCGCAATTTCCATGAGCAGTTCACCCGAACCAGTGCAAAGCAGTAGCAACCCATCTCTGAGAGAGACCCACATACACACAAACACTTGTGGATCAAGGGTTTATCAATTTCAGGCATCCCTGTGGTAAGTGGCTGCAGGATATTCTTTTGGTTAATATTAACAGGAAAAAAGGATTCCCCTACTAGGAAAATCTCCCGCTTCCTACAATTCTTTGGAATAACTGAGTTGAAAGGGACCATGGAGGTCTTCTAATTTAACTCCCTGCTCAAGCAAGAAACCCTATATTATTCCAGACCAATGTCTGTCCAATCTCTTCTTAAAACCCTCCAGTGATGGAGCAGCCACAACTTGTGAAGGCAAGCCGTTCCACCGGTTAACTGTTCTCACTGTCAGGAAATTTCTCCTTAGATCTAGGTTGCTTCTCTCCTTGATTAGTTTCCATCCATTGCTTCTTTTCACTAGACTAAATACATCCATTTCCTTCAAATATTGCAATTGGATAAAGATGCAGAGATGCACCAAACCTCCTCAAAGCTTCCTCATCTAACCTGTTCACAATGAAGTAACCATAAAGTTGGATATGACACGGAAAATGACACCAGCATCTGACAAGAGCACAATCACACATCATGTAGATATCATGGGGATATTGATGAATTAGGCTTTTTGTTTTTGTTATAGCAAACTTGGTTTTGGTTGTTTTTTTTTTCCCCAATTAAATCAGGATTTCCCAATCTGATGCTCTGGTAGCACATATAAAAGACAGAAGATCAAAGAAGACTATTTTAGAAAAACATGTGCCTCTGTCCCATTTAATCCTATGGCAAGAAAGATGTGCTTGGGATACTCAAGAAGGTTATGAGCAGCAGTCCTTGGGGTGAGAAGGCAGCCATTGCCATTGTACAATGAAGCTGTAAGATTCTTGTTTTTTTTCCCTTAAAACCAGTAAGGGGCACCCTTCCTGGCTTTTCAGTTTTGCTTAAATTAACAGCTTTCTCCTAACAGTCTGGTTTCATCACTCTGATGGCGGCTGACTAATTGCTTTAATGCATTGCATTTTTGGCAATATAGAATATTTGTCACTGCAGTGTTGGCTCGTTGCCTCCATTGTCTAGCTGGCTGTGCCAAGACCCAATTTAGCAATTAGACTGACACCCAGGATGTCCTTTGGTCAATTACCTGTGGATGCCAGAAATTTATTTTTATTGTTTCAAAAAAAAAAGGAATATACTTCCCTCTCCCAAGGCGTTATATAAACATAGCACAGCTTAACAGATTTATTGTTCTGACATTCTGAGAAGCTTCAGCCAGCCAGCATCTACAATCCTAGGTTAGCTGACCCAATGATCAGGTATCTGACACTTCACATGTTTCAAAATCCTATTGACTCAGCTGGCTTAGGTTGATGGGAGCTGAAGTCCAACACAGGTGCAGCATATTCTTTGGCAATGTTGAGAGCTTCCAGGAGATCAGTATAACATTTGTTTGACTTATTTTCAATGCATGCTTCTATAATATGCAAAACTGGGGCCAGTCTAAAAAATAGTTACCATGATCTACACACTACTGGCTAGTGGACAACCAACTAAATATGAGCCAGCAGTGTTCAGCGGCAGTCAAAAAAGCCAATGCAATCCTAAATTGCATCAACAGAGATATACAATCAAGATCAAGTGGGGTACTAATACTACTCTGTAAAGCTCTAGTAAGACCACAATTAGAGTACTGCATCCAGTTTTGGTCACCACACTATAAAAAAAGACATTGAGACTCTAGAAAGAGTGCAAAGAAGAGCAACCAAGATGATTAGGATACTGGAGGCTAAAACATACAATGAATGGTTGCAGGAACTGGCCATGGCTAGTCTAATGAAGAGAAGGACCAGAGGAGAAATGATAGCAGTGTTCCAATATTTGAGGGGCTGCCACAGAGAGGAGGGGGTCAAGCTATTTTCCAAAGCACCTGAAGGCCAGACAAGAAATAATGGATGTAAACTGATAAAGGAGAGATTCAACCTAGAAACAAGGAGGAACTTTCTGACAGTGAGAATGATCAACCACTGGAACAGAAGTTGCCTTTGGAAGTTGTAGGAGCTTCAACACTTGAGACTTTCTAGAACGATTGGACTGCCATTTGTCAGAAATGGTGTAGGGTCTTCTGCTTGGGTAGGGGGTTGGACTAGATGACCTACAAGGTCCCTTCCAACTCAGTTAAATCTGTTTCATCTTATGCTCCATCCAGTCTTGGTGTAGTAGTCCTTGACTTTTGACCATCTGTTTAGAATTGTTTGAAGTTGAAAAATGTGGCTTACAACTAATTCTCACGTTTAAGACTGTCACAGTGTTCCTACAGCCCCTGTTATCAAAGGAAAGCAGTTAACTAAATTAAGTCAATTGTATTTGATGCTTCAACTGAAGCAGAAGGATCAGTACAATAATTCAGATAAATCATACTATTCACATAAACTCACATACACCCAAAAAGACATTTGAAAGCCTCCGGGAAGTATATATTTAATCCTTCCCATCCTTCCCGTATGTACGTAGATCAAGAGATGGGGTCATTCATGGCTTGAAGGGGATTTTGAATTCACATAACCACACACACACCAACAACAACAACAACAACAACCACAACAATTTAAACTGCTGGGAAGAGCATTGCCACAACATTATAAATTCAGAGTATTTGATGAAGCCCTGGGTTTGAGACCAAGATAAGGATGAGGAAGGGCCTCCTTCTGTTGTAAGCAATGAGAGAAATATTATTTAACCAACCAAATGGCTTTTGGTTATTCAAAGTATTTAAGTATTTAAGTCAAAGTATTTAAACTTCCCCAAGGTTGGAAATGTGTACCAATAGGGAGAGGAGGTTTAAAGACTTCCATCTGCTCCTGTTCTCCCCACCCCAAAGATTTTCTGTTCTCTAATCTTAGAAAGACCTGTTTCTGGAGACTAATAAAGAGGCTAAATCTAAGAAGAAAATAGCCATTCAAAATAGGTATGGCATTCTGCATCTGCTAATAAAGTTTTTTAGGGAATCAATCATAGGTGGCTTGTTTATTTTTGGTAGAGGAAATGAATTAGGCCAATTTTTTCCCAAAGTATGGAACAACTTTTCCTTAGCATTCCTTCTGTGTACTTACTAATGAGCATCAGTAATGTGCAAAGCCAAACAAGGATACGGTATAAGACCCTCACGGGAGCTGTCCTAATGCGAATCTTTGCACATTATCCACTCAGATGGGACTCTTCCTCCAACAACTGCAAGCTTCTTTCATCTACTGGTTAAGAAAATGAGCCAGGAGCCAAGGGGACAATCTTGTGCAAGTCGAGAATACATCCAAGTTGCCTCAGAGAATAAAAGCTTATTTTCATCCGTCTCGCAGCTACAGCCCATCTGTAATATGGGACTGATACTACTGTTGGGGTTAAGATTATAGAGATAACATATGGAATGAAATTTAGAGAGAAAATAAAGAGAATGGAAGCAACTCAAAGGTAAAGAGATTTAGCCTATTAGAATCCATGGGTTTAAGGGTGTAAGCTACAATTCTTGTATAGCAATGAGAATGAAGTAGCATCAAATTGTTGGAAATGTGATTATGAATCAGGCATGTACTACCATATGTGGTGGTCATGCCAAAAAACAAAAGAATATTGGGGGGAAATTCAAAGGTGGCTGATAGAGATAATCAAAGAGGAAATAGAATTCAAACCAGAACTATTTCTTTTGGGAATCATAAACAATAAACATAACAAGGGGGTAATCCATTTAATAATACATATTATTATGGCAGCAAGAATAGTCTTTTCCCAAAACTGGAAAAACAGGGAAATTCCGCAAGAAGAAGAAGTAATTAGGAAAATTATGGTTTGTGCTGAAATAGATAAATTGACATGGGAATTGAATAACAAAGATGAATCAGAATATTATAAGATCTGGGATAAATGTTATTGATGGTTGGAACAAAAAAAGAAAAACCCAAAATAAGCAATGATTAAGATTTATAGAATGGAGAATAGAATTGTAACAGTGAAAATATATAAGACAAGAACAAAGCAACATGGATGGAAATACGATATCTTCATATTTGTAAATACTGAATAAGACCAATTGTAAATAAGCATGGTGGTTATAATACTTAACTTTATATTTGAGTATGTATGGCAAAGACATTGCCAGGATGGCTACACTGTGTTCAATGTTTTAATGTGTCTAATAAAAAACTTTTTAAAGAAAAGAGAGAATGAAGTATTGGGTAGTTTGCAATACTACCTATCATAAGAACTGAATCACATAGCTACAAGAACCTGACCAGCCTATGCCAAACTTCAGTTCAATACTGAGTAGGTTTGAGAGGTATCTATTTTCAAATATCAGAACGTTCGGCCCAGGATTGATTTTCAGTATATCATCTCAGCCACCCATAACCAGGCAGTTCAAGAAGAAGTTATAGATTGCCCTCAACTTATGACCATTCAAAGTTTTAGATGGGGCTACCCTTAATACTCTTATTTGGAAGCTACAGCTGATGTAGAATGTAGACAGTTCTGGAAGTCTCTTGGGTACTGTATGTTAACACCACTGTTTACGTGAGTTGCATGAATTGCCAGTTTGCTTCCAAGTCCAATTCAAAATGTTGGTCACTACCTTTAAAGACTTTTAAAGACCTCTGGGCATAGGTCCAGAGTATCTGAGGAACCATCTCAACCCAATGGAATTAGCCTGCCCCTCTTGCTCCAGCAGAACAGGCTTACCACGGACTCCATCAGTTATGTTCTGACCTAGGCTTCCCCAGCAGCACAAAGCCAAATCCTCGTCCCAATAAGCCCCTTTTATTTAATTTAATTAATATTTAATTTACAGTGAATTCCTCTCCAGCAAAGTCTTTCCTCTCCCACAGTCTTTCAAGATAGTTCACAATTACCGACCTTTATCAGGCTCAGAGAATGGTCAGGCTGATATTTCTCAGATGCCACAATACTTGGTAAGAATGCAGGAATGAACTAATTGTCTCCTGCGAACACCCCTCCCCTTTCGCTCCTCTTTTATTCCCTATGGGAGAGACCATACACTGTCCACCTGTGGCCTTATTCCCAAGTTAACCCTTGTTCCTTAGCTGTTCGCTTCATCTAGCAACTCTGTGCATGTGCACACTGGGAACAGGCTCCAGTCTACCTCACTGATGTTTGAGTCTGAAGACAGCTGATAACTGTCAGATGGCCCTGGTCCTTTCTCTGCCTCCAACACAAAGCCCTCATCAGACCTTACCCCAGACTCCAGGACTGACCCTTGTTCCACCCCAACCTCCTCACTGTCCAAATATGCTGCCAGCTCTGCTAGCCACTGGCGGACCACAACAGATTAAGGAATTTCAGCTGGTGGGGTCTTTTCACTGAGTACCCTACCTTATGGATCCTACAAGAGCTTTTTCCTCTGTGGACCTTACCCTGTGGAACATACCTATTGGAGATAAAATCTGCTCCCACCCTCCTGGCCTTCTGGAGGGACATTAAAATGTGCTTCTGCCAGTTGGCTTGAAGCCCCAATGGAGCTTGCAAGAGATGGTTGGCAGGACAAAATAACCTCACTGTCATGCCATCTGTCTTCTTGGTCTTAGTTCTTACATAACTTTTAAAAATTTTAATTGTTTGATAGCTATCTTTTTATCATTTGTAAGCTGCCCAGAGTTGCTTATTAGTGAGACGGGTGGCATATACATTCCATAAATAAATAATAAAGTTGCAACCACCTTGGAAAAAGGGGCTTACAACCTCTACTCCCACTTACAACTATTACACTACTCTTGTGGCCATGCAATCCCAGTTTTGCAATCTTGACAACCAGATTTTGCAATTACAACAGGTGCAGCACACTGCAGTCACATGATTGGAATTTGCAACCTTTTTTTGCCAATTTCCAATAAAAGAACCTGTTTGGGGAAGACAGTTTCACTTAACAATTGTGCAAATCACTTAACAGATGCAGCGATGTGCTTAACAGCTATTGTAAAAACTGTTGTAAAATGGGGTCTTACTCAACTTACAACTGCAATGACTTAAGGTGGAAATTCCTATCGCAATTGTGGTCATAAGTTCAGAGTAACCTGTATATGATTGCTGCAGTACCACTATAAAAAACTCAGTGTAAACTCACTAGGTAGTCCTTGACTTATGACCACAATTGAGCCCAAAATTTCTGTTGCAAAGCGAGACATTTGTTAAGTGAATGTTGCCCCATTTTACAACTTTTCTTACCACTGAATCCCTACAGTTGTTAACTTAGTAATACAGTTGTTAAGTGAATCCGGCTTCCTCATTGACTTTGTTTGTCAGAAGGTCACAAAAGGGGATCCCAAAATCCCGGATCACTGCAACTATCATAAATATCAGTCAGTTGCCAAGTGCCTGAATTTTGATCGCATGATCGTGGGGATGCCGGAAGGGTCGTAAGTATGAAAAAAGTGTCATAAGTCACCAGGGCCAGATTTAGATGAAAAGAGGCCCTAGGCTATTCCACTTATGAGGCCCTTTCACCTCCCATTTTTAAGTTTGTAAATTACATGAGAGACAATAAAATACATCATTACTGTGATATATCAATATATATAGCTGGCCTCCCGACGTAGGGCGGCTCTGCTCTGCAGCAAAGGCAGCGAGGCCAGCCGCCTCCCCTGCTGCACTCAGCTGCCTGGCTCGGCCCCCTCGCCCTCACCTGCCTGGCCGCTAGTGGGCTCCGTGTCGACGGGGCGGCTACTGGGAGCGGCCATGCCTCTCGCCCGACTGCCGGTGCTGGGAACGTGGGCGGGCTCCCCAACTGCGGCGCTGGAACTATCTTAACCAATACATTTTTATGTTTGTTTATTAGTCATATGTGTAGAATTTCTCCTTATTTTCGGTTCAGTGTTTTAGTGTTCACTGTTTTTAGAATAGTGTAATTTTAATTTTGCTAACAATTTGAATGTAGGCCCCTCTTGATCTTGAGGCCCTAGGCTGAAGCCTAGTTAGCCTATAGGAAAATCTGGCCCTGTAAGTCACTCTTTTCAGTACCATTGTAACTTTGAACGATCACTAAGTGAACTGTTGTAAGTCGAGGACTACCTGCATTTTCTAACGGCATAATCTTGGCAAATAACACAGACAAGGAGTAGAGCTCTGCCAGCAACTCAATGGTAAAAATACTCTCAGGTTACACTTTATTCCTGATGACTACATGGACTTATCAGTCCAATTTAATTGGTGACAGTTTACTGATGATTTTCATTTGGCTTTTTTCCAGAATGTATTTACAACTTCTCCACCGAGTGTACAACACAAATTTCCCCGGTGATTCCCTACTGCTACATTTCTAAAAAGGTTGGCCAGGTGGTAGACTTGCTGAGACAAACACAAGAGGTTCTTTTTTTTCTTGGTGACTACATAGATATGTTGGCCACATAAAGTGTGATGTAGGATTATAACAAATAGTGATTTCTTCCAATGTTATAGACTTCCAACTTATCCAGCAGTACCAGAGTCATTCATTTCCACCCTAAACTATATTTGATTCCCTTTCTTGAGTTTCTTATTCTCTCTAACAAACGTCTGAGCAGATCAAGAGTGTGCAAACACATTTTTTTTGGGTGGGGGAACCAGAGGGCCTCAGTCAGTGGGCAGATGATGAAAAGTAGATTAGGCTTATTTTACTCCTTGAATTTTTTGCAGATATTTTTGATGAGAATATTTGTAAAGCCATATCGAGTGTTACATTTATTATAAGGCCACTAGCATCTGGAGGAAACTTGAATGGCAATAAAATTATGATGCACACATACAAACGTCACCACAACATATTTATATCCTGAGATCTGACACAACTATACAAGCATGGCATTTGCACAATGTGGTCACCATGCACATTCCATCACTGGCTCTTTTCTACCAAAAAAATGTATATCGTATAAGACTTGCATTTTAGTTTTCAGGATTTCAGAGTGGTGGAAAATTGTGGCGACTATTTTTAGGAATAAGGGGCAGAAGCAGAGGTGGTATGCAGCGAGTTCTAACCAGTTCGGGCAAACCGATAGCAGTGGCTGCTGGAGGCTCCACCCACCGCTACGTAATATGCTGCGCATGCGCAGAAGGTAGTGTGAGTGAGAGAAGTGAGTGCGCTCACATTTGTGAACTGGTAGCGAAGATAAGTGAATCCTACCACTGGGCAGAAGACCTCTCTGGTCTTATGCAGTGTTGGGTTACTAATCCTTAGTTTAAAAATACCATTGGGGACTTTACTGTTGCAGATTTACTCAGTTTTGGGAAATTCAGAATGGAACATACATGTCAATGCAAAAAAGTGAGAAAACTGATGGGCTGTACTCTCCTTTTCCACTGCAAAAGCCTGCAGAGAACGAGATAGTTACAATGCTTCTAATGAACATCCGTTTATTTATTTTTTCTTAAATGAAGCATAAATAAAATGAAAATTGCCATTGTGGCAATCCAAAAACACTTTTGTGTCAGAACCAATATGTGTGTTGCCTGACATTCTTCCCACATATTGCTTTGAAATTAGACTCTCATCCCCCCCCCACCCCCAAAGACAAGGATGGTGATGTAATGAACCTTGCTGCTGCATTAACTCACATTGAAACCAGAGAAAAAAGACACCGCTGGAAATTGAAACAGGAGGTCACCTTGTGAAGAAAAAAGATAGTCAAGACCTAGTAGTGGGTCAATAAAATATTAAACAAACTAGAAAACTAACTCCACTTGCAAAACAATGATTTCCAAATATAGAAATTCCCCATCCAACACAAAAGCCTTTTTGTTTAGAAGAAACCTGTGTTACTAATCCTTGGTTTAGAAATACCATTAGGGATTCTTCCAAATTCTTAACACTTTACAATACAGCCATACCTTGGTACTTGACTGCTTTGAAACTCATTCAATTTGGTACTTGATGCATTTTGACAGGAATTTTGTCCTGGTACTTATCATTTATGTAGTACTCGACACACAAGCTAGAATTTGTTGATTGCCTCTTGTTTCAACCTTTCTGGCCAAAACAAAGGGTGACATGTTAGTTACATTGTCAGGCCTGGAAGCCAACTTTTACATTGGGCCTTCCAGCCTGCCACATTTAATGCTGTGGGAAATTGGGAGGGATTATATGAAGTATGGGAGATATATGGTCAAAATAACATTCCTTTGTCAGAGAGTCAAGGACATCTTGCCCTGCATCTGTAAGGATGTGACTAGGAGGCATCTCCAGTTGGGATGGTGCCTGATTGGACCATGTGATGGACATGTGGGTGCTGGGCAGGGATTTGGACTTTCATTTGGGTGGCGAAAACCTGGAAACTTTCAGATTCGGGTTTTCCCAGATGTGCCAATATGACATCTTTAATAAAATGGAATTTTGAGGAACTTCAAGCCTCACAGTCTTCTTTCATTGGGGGTGTTACTTGGAACTGTGACATACATCGTTTGTTCGATATTTGTTTTTAGTATGTGTTGCACCTCCTTGAACCAATTAATTGTACTGAGGTATTGCTGTATTTAATAACCATATCTTCTTATTCCTTGACTTCATTTCCCAGCAACAGAAAGGAAGGAAAAAGCATTGTGCTCATATAAGGATTTACCATGACTGAGCTTGAATGTTGTGGGAGAAGGGGTGGGGTAGGGGGTCTTGTGAAAATTGGCTTTCTGCAAGCAACAATTTACAGGTCAGAGAAATGGTTTACCTTTCTGTCCTCCTACTTTCTCCAATGCAAATTCATTGTCCTGTTGGCTAATCATGCCCCGGGCATAATTGCACTATACGTACCTCCTAGTTGGCATGATGTATATAGTAGAATCATCTTCTTTGATGAAACAACTGGCTGAACAATTTGTAAGTGCAAGGGGTTTCAGGAAATGATATTGAAAAGGAGCAGAGTACGTGTCTCTTTAAATGTTAAATAAAAGGTTTAATGGCTTAATGGAGGTAAAAGCCTCTCTTTGAAGCTTCAGTCTTCCTAAATTAGAAGATGACTGTAAAGGGGGAAAGTGTACCAACACAATGCACTGAAGAGCTTAGTGTCTTGTATTTTATACATACTAATAGTAATTAACTGGTAGAAGCAGTCCGTAAGTTAACTTATTTCCTAATGGAAGCTCCTTGGAGGTCTTGCAAAAATCAGAATCCTGAGAGTTATAGTGTTCCCTGTGGCATCTTATGGAAGTGAAAGTTGGAGTTTGAAGAAGCAGGATAGGAATGGCATTGATGCCATGTGTTGGAGAAGACTGAAAATAATGTGGATGACCAAGAAAACAAATCGATGGCTCATTGAACAAATTAACCAAAGTTCTCATTCAAGGCACAATCAACCAAGTTCAAATTAGCAATAGCAATAGTAGTTAGACTTATATACCGCTTCATAGGGCTTTCAGCCCTCTCTAAGCAGTTTACAGAGTCAGGATATTGCCCCCAACAATCCGGGTCCTCATTTTACCCACCTCGGAAGGATGGAAGGCTGAGTCAACCCTGAGCCACTGAGATTTGAACAGCCGAACTGCAGAACTGCAGTCAGCTTTGTTTTTGTTTGTTTTATTAGACATTTATAGGCCGCCCTTTTCCCTGAGGGGACTCAGGGCGGCTTACAATCAAAAAGGAAAGGGAGTGTAGGACAATACAAAAAGAAATGTGCACAAAAGTAATTAAACAGTAAAACTCAACATTCACTCAGCATTCGGGAGGGGCAAAAATAAACTTATCCCCAGGCCTGACGGGCTAGCCAGTTCTTGAGGGCTGTGCGGAAGGCCTGGACGGTGGTGAGGGTACGAATCTCCACGGGGAGATTGTTCCATAGTGTCGGAGCCGCAACAGAGAAGGCTCTCCTCCGCGTAGTCGCCAGTCGGCACTGACTGGCGGATGGAATACGGAGGAGGCCAACTCTATGCGATCTGATGGGACGCAGGGAGGTAATTGGCAGAAGGCGGTCTCTCAAATAGCCAGATCCACTACCATGGAGCGCTTTATAGGTGGTGAGTAGGACCTTGAATTGCACCCGGAGATCGACAGGTAGCCAGTGCAGCTCACGGAGGATCGGTGTTATGTGGGCGAACCGTGGTGCGCCCACGATCGCTCGCGCGGCCGCATTCTGGACTAGCTGAAGTCTCCGGATGCTCTTCAAGGGCAGCCCCATGTAGAGCACATTACAGTATTCCAGCCTGGAGATCACAAGGGCTCGAGTGACTGTTGTGAGGGCCTCCCGATTCAGGTAGGGCCGCAACTGGCGCACCAGGCGAACCTGGGCAAATGCCCCCCTGGTCACAGCTGAGAGATGGTGGTCAAAAGTTAGCTGTGGGTCCAGGAGGACTCCCAAGTTGCGGGCCCTTTCTGAGGGGTGTAAGTTTTGTCCCCCCAGCCTGAGTGATGGTGTGTTGGTCAAATTTTTGGGAGGGAAACACAACAGCCACTCGGTCTTGTCTGGGTTGAGTATCAGCTTGTTTGCTCTCATCCAGTCTTTAACGGCTTCCAGACCCCGGTTCATCACGTCCACCGCTTCATTGAGTTGGCACGGGGCGGACAGATACAACTGTGTATCGTCCGCATATTGGTGGTATTTTATCCCGTGCCTTCGGATGATCTCGCCCAGCGGTTTCATGTAAATGTTAAATAGTAGGGGGGATAGGACCGACCCCTGCAGCACCCCATAAGTTAGGGGCCTCAGGGACGATCTCTGCCCCCCCCACCAACACCGACTGCGACCTGTCCGAGAGATAGGAGGAGAACCACTGCAAAACAGTGCCGCCCACCCCTATCTCCCGCAGTCGTCGCAGAAGGATACCATGGTCGATGGTATCGAAAGCCGCTGAGAGGTCCAGGAGAACTAGGATGGAAGCATGGCCTCCATCCCTAGCTCTCCAGAGATCATCGGTCAATGCGACCAAAGCGGTTTCTGTGCTGTAACCGGGTCTGAAGCCAGACTGGAAGGGGTCAAGGTAGTTAGCTTCCTCCAAGGTACGCTGAAGCTGGAGAGCCACCACCTTCTCAACAACCTTCCCTACAAAGCCTGAGCCTGAGCATTTGGCCCCATGGAATTGAGCTGAAGTAGCCTGCAGTGCTGCATTTAACCACTGCGCCACCTCGGCTCTATAATTATTTTATTTTGTCATTGTCATTCTTCAATCTCTAAAGACTATGGTATTGTGCTCTGGAAAGAGTTCCTAAAATAGCATTTGGTATGACTAAAAAGGCCAATTCGAGAATGGCAATCCTTTCCACACTGAGGGCAGATACATTCTATCCCCTGCCCAGCCCCCAGATTTCACTGGTTCTGGGACTGCCACTTTGCCTCAGCCTGCCTCAGCCAGTCTTCGAATTGGAGAAGGCCATGCTGTGTCTTTAGTCTCCAAGCTAAATGATCAGAGGCCAAGGTTTCCCAGCTGTTAATGTCCATTCCCAAGGCCTTTAAATCCCTCTTGCAGATCTCCTTGTATCGCAGTTGTGGTCTCCCACTGCACTAATTCTCGATACATGAGATCTTTTGGGATCCAACCATCAGCCATTCTCATGACATGCCCAAGCCAGTGTAGACATCGTTGTTTCAATAGTGTATATATGCTAGAAATTCCAGCATGTTCCAAGACTGCCCTATTTGGAATTTTGTCATGCCAGGTGATGCCAAGAATACGTCAGAGACAGCACATATGAAAGGTGTTCAACTTTCTCTCCTGCCATGCGTAAAGGGTCCAAGACTCACTGCAGGACTCACTACTTATTTTGGAGCACTAATATAAAGACTTACTGTGTAACTTCCTGAACAAGATTCTAATGCCAATCTAGGACAATTCACTGTGGTCAATTCACCATGGCCAACTCGCCACATGAAAACTCACCGTGGGATAAGAGTTACACTAATATCAAAGAAATTGTGGAATAGAATTATTTTTAAAAGGATGCCAAAGGAGGGACAAAAATAAATGCAAATGACAAAAATTAAAATAATTTTTAATTATTTTAAATAATTAAATTGAATTGTTGCATTGTACTGCAGCAAGTTGCCTGCAATAAGTTGGCCATGGCCAGTTGGCCACAGTGAGTTATTCCAATCCATATAAAAGCTGGCAAATGTGGAAGGTAGAAGAAGAGGATGACCAGTAGATGGATTCAGATAAGTGGTGACAGGTACATCAAGTTATGGATAGATCAACACAGAGGAAATCTATCTATGTAGCTCCTACACATCTAGCAGTTTGAAAACACAAAAATGTGAGTAGATAAATAGGTACCACTTTGGTGGGAAGGTAACAGTGTTCCATGGCCTTTGTACAGAGGTGATATTCAGCAGGTTCTGACCAGTTCTGGAGAACCAGTAGCAGAAATTTTGAGTAGTTCGGAGAACTGGTAAATACCATTTCTGACTGGCCCCACCTCCCATCTATTCCCTGCCTCCCAAGTCCCAGCTGATCGGAGGAAATGGGAATTTTGCAGTAACCTTTCATTTGAGTGGTGAGGGAATGGAGATTTATCCTTCCCCTGCCATGCCCACCAAGCCATGCCCATCAAGCCACGCCCATAGAACGCCCATAGTAAAAAAAATTGAATCCCACCACTGCCTTTGGTAAATAGTCATACTGGCCACATAACCACAGAAATGTGTTCAGACAACACTGGTTCTCTCAGCTAAGAAATGGGGATGAACACCATCCCTTAAAGTTGAACAGGACTGAAAACGTATACATTTCTCTTTACTGTGGATCTGACTTCGAATATGGGTGAAAGGGCCCATACCAGGAGCCTTCTGTAGAGGAACAGGGATTAGAAATTACAGCAGGGAAATTATTGGGGATGAAATTGAAGGGAGCAAATACTGGAACAATTGTGTCAAAGAACTGTATGTGTGTAATATGGAAGTATTGAGTGCAACTTTAATGAAAGCTATAAATAGTTTTGTGGCAAAAAGTGTGCCATTTTTAATTTTTTCAGTCTTATAACTTGCAGTATACAAAGGAGTAAACGTACAAAATAAAAACAAAAGGACCTACAATTAATAAAAATCCCCTACATGGTGATCAGAAACATTTAATCTTCACTGTAAGCACAGTGGAATGGTGTTGTTTAACAGCTTTATAAAATGCCAAGAAAGGGGAGGCTGCTCCAAATCTCCAGAGGCAAGGATTATTTTAATTTTTCATAACTGATGGGGGGAAAAAGTCCTAAACGCTGTGAAAATAGTGAAAAACGGTAAGACTGCAGACCTAGACAGTGTTAAATGGAGTAATGTTAAAATATGGATGTGATTTATTTGACTGGCTGTGGGAAATGTTTAATGTAGGTGTAAAGTGGAGTTGAAGATTGGTTTCTGAATGCAGTAGGTATTATGGGATGGAAATTAAAAAATGCATGAGACTAAATGGAGTCTTTAGCGCATAGTTCAACCCTGAGAAACATGGGATGTGTGTGTGGATGTGTGTGTGTATCACATCAGTGGTGAGTTTCCATTTTTTTTCTACTGGTTCACTTGCTTGCTTGTGTGATGCTTCTGCGTATGCGCAGAAGCGTCTGGGCAGTTGGGAGGAGCCTCCCGCCACCGCCACTATCGGTTTGCCCGATCCTGAACCGGGAGGAGCCCACCTCTGATACACATATATACATATACATATACATATACATATACATATACATATACATATACATATACATATACATATACATATACATATACATATACATATACATATACATATACATATACATATACATATACATATACATATACATATACATATACATATACATATACATACACATACACATACACATACACATACACATACACACATACACACATACACACATACACACACACACACACACACACACACACACACACACACACACACACACACATATATATATATATATATATATATATATATACATACATATATATATATATACACATATATACACATATATATACATATATATACATATATATACATATATATACATATATATACATATATATACATATATATACATATATATACATATATATACATATATATACATATATATACATATATATACATATATATACATATATATACATATATATACATATATATACATATATATATATATATATATACATATATATACATATATATATATATATATATATATATATATATATATATATATATATATATATATATATATATATATATACTTCTAATGTATCTATGGATATATGTATTAGAAAAACTTATGGTGACATTAGACTTAGAATAACTTTATTGTCACTTTGAATATACATTAATCGGCATACATTAAAATGGAAATTTCATTGCATATAGCTCTCAAAGGGTCAACACCTCCAATATACACTACATGAACATGGCTAAATAAATAAATATGCATATACCCACAGGTATTATATGACACCGAGAAACAACACAGTCTAGTTCGGATGTATACATGATACACATGTATATATTATAGATCGAGCTTCTTAAATATTTGTGCACCTTTCTGGAATTGTTAAATATTTCTGCATACATAGGATAAGAACCCAATTAAACAAATGAGTAAAAAAAATATTACAGGTAGCCCTCAACTTACAGCCATTGGTTTAATTATTTTTTTAAGTTGCAATGACACTGAAAAAAATGACTTACAACTGGTCCTGGCACTTAAGATCGTCACAATCACATTGTCAAAATTTGACTCCTTGACAATTGGCATGTATTTACAATTATTGCAGGGTTTCAGGGTCATGTGATCGCTTCTTGCGACCTTTCCAGCTGACTTCCAACAAGCAAAGTTAATGGGAAAATCTGGATTCACTTAACAACCACATGGTTCACTTAGCAACTGCAGTGATTCACTTAACAACTGTGACAAAAAGGTTGCACAATTGGGCACAACTCACTTAGCATCCGCCTTGCTTAGCAACAGAAACGCTGGTCTAAATTGTGACCATAAGTTGATCTTACACTTGTTCATATTCATGAGGAATATGATCGAAAAAGTTCATATTTGGGTGTGGCAAATGGAGGTTATTCTTCCAATAACCTTCTGGCTTATCCACCTGGTGGATGTTGCAAACTGTAGTTGGACAGCAGTGTCCTTCTGGGACGATAGTGGCTTTCTCCTTGCAATCCTGCCATGCCCATCATTGTTGTTCAGTATTCTCCTAGTGTTTAATTGAACACTACATTTACCAATAGAAAGGAAGTCTTTAGATGGTACTCTGAGTTATGCTGAGAATGAAGAGATTCACACCTTTTGTGGGCTTGGTAATAATAGAATAACAGATTTGGAAGGGATCTTGAAGATCTCCCAATCCACTGCTCAAGCAGGAAATTCTATTCCATTTCAGACAAATGTTTGTCAAATCTCTTCTTAAAAACTTCCAGTGTTGGAGCATTGACAACTTCTGGAGACAAGTTGTTTCACTGATTGTTTTCACTGTCAGGAAATTTCTCCTTAGTTTCTTGTCCTGCCTTCAGGTGCTTTGGAGAATAGATTGGCTCCCTCTTCTTTGTGGCAGCCCCTGAGATATTGGAAGACTGCCATCTTGTCTCCCCTAGTCCTTCTTTTCATTAAAGTACTCAGGGAGTCCTGAGTATTACATAGTATAGTATAGCCTTTATTGTCATTTTACATCATGTATACAAAGAAATTGGTTTTAGCCTCACTGGTGCAATCCATGAAAACAAATACAAACAACATGAATAGTATAAAGAATAATCCCTACGCAAGTAATTAGGGGGGAAAGAAAAAAATAGTCATACATTTCCATGCGTGCGTGGCGTGATTGTGGTTGTGTTTAAGAGTCTGACAGCCCAAGGATAGAAACTGTTTTTAAACCTATTACTTCGGCTGGCTATGCTTTGATGTCTTCTGTCCAATGGTAGAAGTGTGAAGAGAAACTGACCAGGGTGTGAATCATCTCTGAGTATCTTCCTTACTCTGCTAAAGCAGCAAGACCTGACAATATCATCCAGTGGTTTAGAGGGCAACCAATGGTTTCTTGTGCCGAATTGATCACTCTCTATAGTGCATTCCTGTCTGCAGCAGTTAAACCAGTGTACCATACTGTAACGCAGTATGTGAAGACACTTTCTATCGTGGACTGATAGAAAGAGGTCATCAGCCGTAGTTCCACCTGATTTTTTCGCAGGATTCTAAGGAAATGAAGAATTGACAAATGACAGTTAAGAATTCCACATCAGGAGAATAGTATGTATAAGTAACTCTACTGTTAGTACACCAGTCATTATGTGTGTAAATACAAAGTCCTCCACCCTCATGCCTTATTCTTGTAATCTTGATTAGCTAACCACTCCTGGAGAAATCAAAAAATGTGCTGAATTTCTACTATTTGTACATAATCTCCCTGAGAGTGTGGACTGGTGGAATAAACTCCTTGGAAATTGTTTTGTAAACTTTTGCAGCCTGGTGAGCATCAACAACTGTTTTTGCAGATCCCTAGAAATCTCCTTTGTATGAGCCGTGATACTCTTCCTGTGTTGTGGAGATGAACTTTGATTATTTATATATTGTACACACATTCACATCACATTTCAATAAAAACACAAGACATCAAAATACAAAATATGAAATATAAAACATTACAAATGCATGCCTAGATTACAAATACAATTATTTGCTTCATTTGTCACAGCCAGGAAATCAGCAAAATCTCCATTACAAGCTCTATTTTGGCATTCTGACACTATAGCCTTTTTGGCCCCACAGTCACAATTTTCATTTCATTTCATTTATTTGGGATTTATAGGCCGCCCTTTTCCCTGAGGGGACTCAGGGCGGCTTACATTCATAGGAAAAGGGGAGGTGCGATATAAAGACATAAACAATATGTGAATAAAATAAACAGTAAAAACACAACTTTCATTCAACACTCAACACTCGGGCGGGGTGAATTAGAAACTTATCCCCAGGCCTGACGAGATAGCCAGGTTTTAAGGGCTGTGCGGAAGGTCTGGACGGTGGTGAGGGTGCGGATCTCGACGGGGAGGTCGTTCCACAGGGTCGGAGCTGCTACTGAAAAGGCTCTCCTCCGCGTAGTCGCCAGTCGGCATTGACTGGCGGATGGAATTCGGAGGAGGCCCAATCTGTGCGATCTAATTGGTCGGAGGGAGGTAATCGGCAGGAGGTGGTCTCTCAAGTACTCAGATCCACTACCATGGAGGGCTTTAAAGGTGGTAAGTAATACCCTGAAGCGCACCCGGAGATCGACAGGTAGCCAGTGCAGCTTGCGGAGGATAGGTGTTATGTGGGCGAACCGCGATGCGCCCACTATCACTCGCGCGGCTGCATTCTGGACTAACTGCAGTCGCCGAATGCACTTCAAGGGCAGCCCCATGTAGAGCACATTGCAGTATTCCAGCCTAGAAATCACAAGGGCTCGAGTGACTGTTGCGAGGGCCTCCCGGTTCAGGTAGGGTCGCAACTGGCGGACCAGGCGAACCTGGGCAAATGCCCCCCTGGTCACAGCCGACAAATGATGGTCGAAAGTCAGCTGTGGGTCCAGGAGGACTCCCAAGTTGCGAACCCTATCTGAGGGGTGTAAAATTTGACCCCCCAGCCTGAGCGATGGAACACTGGCCAAATTGTTGGGAGGGAAACACAACAGCCACTCGGTCTTGTCTGGGTTGAGTACCAGTTTGTTAACACTCATCCAGTTCTTAATGGCCTCAAGGCCCCGGTTCATCACGTCCACCGCTTCATTGAGTTGGCACGGGGCGGACAGATACAATTGAGTATCGTCCGCGTATTGATGGTATTTTATCCCGTGCCTCCGAATGATCTCTCCCAGCGGTTTCATGTATATGTTAAATAGTAGGGGGGATAAGACCGAACCCTGTGGCACCCCATATGTTAGGGGCCTCAGGGACGATCTCTGCCCCCCGACCAACACCGACTGCGACCTGTCCGAGAGGTAGGAGGAGAACCACTGCAAAACAGTGCCTCCCACCCCCACCTCCCGCAGTCGTCGCAGAAGGATACCATGGTCGATGGTATCGAAAGCCGCCGAGAGGTCAAGGAGAACCAGGATGGACGCATGGCCTCCATCTCTGGCTCTCCAGAGATCATCGGTCAATGCGACCAAAGCGGTTTCTGTGCTGTAACCAGGTCTGAAGCCGGACTGGCAGGGGTCAAGGTAACTAGCTTCCTCCAAGGACTGTTGAAGCTGGAAGGCCACCACCTTCTCGACAACCTTCCCAACAAAGGGGAGGTTGGAGACTGGACGGTAATTGTTAAAAACGGCTGGATCCAAGGATGGTTTCTTCAGGAGGGGTCTCACCACCGCGGTTTTAAGTGCGGCGGGGAAGTGCCCCTCCCGAAGGGAGGCGGTCACGACCGCCTGGATCCAGCCGCGTGTCACCTCACTGCTGTTGGCAACCAGCCAGGAGGGACACGGGTCCAGTATACAGGTGGAGGCACTCACAGCTCGTATGGCCTTGTCCACATCCCCAGAGGTAACATCCTGAAACTCATCCCAGAGATGGTTTGCCAAGTAATCCCCCTGTGACTCGGCTGGATCTGCAGAGGTGGAGTCCAGGTCCGACCGAAACCGAGCAACTTTGTCCGCTAAGAACTGGGCATACTCCTCAGCCTTACCCTGTAGGGGGTCCCCCACGTCCCTCCTATTTAGGAGGGAGCGGGTAATCCTAAACAGGGCGGCTGGGCGGGACTCAGCGGACGCAACCAAGGTGGCAATATGTGTTCTTTTAGCTGCCCTCAATGCCCTGATGCATTCCTTGGTGCATGTTGTCAAAAGTGCTCGGTTCGATTCGGACTTATCGGACCTCCACAAGTGCTCTAGGCGTCTCCTCCGGTGCTTCTTCTCCTGGAGCTCCTCAGTGAACCAAGGAGGCCTCCGGGATCCGTCGACCCGGAGGGGCCGTAGTGGCGCAATCCGGTCGAGAGACTCCGATGCCGCCGAGTACCAGGCAGCAACCAGAGTCTCCGCCGAACTGTGGGCGAGAGTATCAGGAATAACCCCAAGCTCCGTCTGGAACCTCAAGGGGACCATAAGTCGCCTGGGGCGGAACCACCTGGTCGGTTCCTCCTCCCTACGGTGGGGGTTTGGCCTCCGGAAGTCAAGCCTCAGTAGGCAGTGGTCTGACCACGACAGGGGTATGATCTCATTACCCCTCAGACCAAGATCACAAATCCACTGCTCCGAGAGGAATACGAGGTCGAGCATGTGACCCGCTGAGTGAGTTGGGCCCCGAATTACCTGGGTCAAGCCCATGGCTGTCATGGAGGCCATGAACTCCTGCGCTTCATCAGAGTGTTCACCGAGCGAAGGCAAATTAAAGTCCCCCAGAACCATAAGCCTGGGGAACTCAATTGCCAGCTCGGCTACTGACTCGAGGAGCGAGGGGGGGGGGGCTGCTGCAACGCAGTTGGGAGGCAGGTACGTTAGCAGCAAACCCACTTGACCCTTGAGGTCCAACTTCACCAGCAGGGACTCACACCCAACAAACTCCGGAGCAGGGATCCTACGAGGTGCTAAAGACTCCCGGATAACAATAGCCACACCACCACCCCTTCCCTGGGCTCTCGGCTGATGATGCACCTGAAATCCTTCTGGGCACAGCTCTACAAGGGGGACTCCTCCCTCTGGGCCCAGCCAGGTTTCAGTAATACATGCCAGGTCTGCCCTCTCGTCAAAAATTAAGTCCCGGACGAGGGGAGCCTTGTGGACAACAGACCTGGCATTTAGCAACAACAGCCTGAGACCAGGGTCCTGACTACTCGCGCCATCTGGCCTCGGAGTGGGACTCATAGGGCCGGAAGGAGGGATCTCTGGTTATGGTATTTTGCCTGACTTATAGAGGACATCTACCATGGCCACTGCAATCTGGTTCAGTGTTGTCTGTATTGCATGGGGCTGGTGAGACTTTGATAGTGAATATCCAGAAAAAGTTGTTTAAATAAGGTAGGACATCCCACATCTGATTATCATCCTATAGATTGAAACACATGACTTTATTCCAAAGATTATTTTAAATGGCAACTGGGTTTTCTCAGGGGGGGGGTGTCTTGAAAATGTTTCCTTTCTCAGCCAAGATGTTTCTTCAGTTCTGCAGAAGATTCTTGGATGAGAAGTAAAACATTTTAACAAACAAACAAACAAAAAACAGAAAGTCCAGTTGCCTTTTGAAAAGCACTTTTGGGACAGCCAGGACCTCAATGATTGAGAATGTACTACAGAGACACCCAATTTTAATTTTATTTTTAAATTTTAAAAATTAAAATTAACACAATATTGAAGTCATATCTTTTGTTTAGGTAGGTATAATCTTACTTATACCTAGATAATGTTGGGTCACCAGCTATCTGAACAGGCAAAGGAAGACATGGACAATTGGAAGGAGGACAAAAGGGAGAGAAAGGAAGGCACATTTTAATTTCTTGGCATTTACAGCAAAAATACGGTGGGAAAGCTGCAAAAAATATACTCAGCCCTACATGCATATGAAATTACTTTTTCCAGCATCAGAAAGATTGGATTTTTCAATTGCGACATTTTCCCAACAAATCTTCATTTTCAAGAACGTATGCTGGTGATAATATAGAATAGACAACCGCACGCTTTTCAAATTTCACTACAGGCATGTATAACAATTGAAACCGATTGCTAGAATCAGGAAATAAATTAAGTAACATAAATCTAGGTTGCTGGGTCTGTCGATAGATGAGGGAAAGAAAGTAGCAGATAATTTACAAGATCAGGCTACCCAAAACAGTACAATTTAAAAGCAACAACCACAACAACAAAAAGCTGAACAATATTTAATTTTAAGTCTACTCTTATTGGACTGAGGACCTGAAGACAAAAAGGACATCTCCTTTGGTCAGGTTTCTGATAACCACAAGAAAAGGACACTTTATTATAATAATTTTATTTCCTACCATATAACTCTGCCTAGCTAATGATATATTCTGCTTAACTTTATCTTAGCTTTCTCTTTTCAACCACTGCCTGTGTTTCATCTCTACCCATCCCAATCAGCTCTTGCCCAAACTCACTTCTCATTTGCACATTTTAGAGAAGGGAGGGGGGCATTTTAGGTCTTAGATCTGGAACTGGAGTTTGGCCTGGTTGATCGCTGAAGATGTTGATGTTCTGCCTTTTTTAAACTCCTGGCCTCCTGCTGTTGGGTCTGGCTGTGTTTCTCCACATGCTCAAAATATTTGGTAGCCTTTGGGTCTCCTGCCAAGAGCCTTAAGCCTCAGAGTAAACCTCTTCCAAGAGCACTCAAGGCCTCTTTCTCAGCTGGAGTTTGGTCAGTATCTTCTAAAATGTTCCGCTGCCACCAACAAAGTCTATTTTTCACACTTAAAACCATTGCAACATCTCAGTGGTCACCCAGTCATAATCTGGACACTTGGCAACTGGTTCACATTTACAACGGTTGCAGGGGTCATGTGATCACCTTCTGCCATCTTCTGATACCCAAAGTCAATTGGGAATCCAGATTCGCTTAACAATCATGTTACTAATTTTAACAATTGCAGTGATTCACTGAAGAACTGTGGCAGGAAAGATCATAAAATGGGGCAAAATTACTTAACGTGCCTCTCTTGGCAATTTTGAGCTCAATAGTAGTTATAAGTTGAGGACTACCTGAACCCTGCCATTGGATCCTGATGCTGCCAGGGCTGGCTACTCTTGCCAGGTTCGCTGTCTACATATTTCCTGGAATCTTCTTTAGGACTTCAATTCCTTGTTCTTGAATCTTTCTTCCTTCTTTCCTCTTCTGCCTCTTTTCTCATCATCTTACAAATCTGTGAAAAAGCCAATCCCCTTGGCCCACTGATTCTTCAAGGTATGATGGTGGAAGGTTGGACAATTTTTCCACCGTGTGATCTTGTTTCCATTCTATCAAAAAAAAAAAAAAAGGAAGGAAGGAAGGAAGGAAGGAAGGAAGGAAGGAAGGAAGGAAGGAAGGAAAGACAAAGTTAAAAATAAAAAATAAAATAAGAGGGCAATAAAATCTTCAAAGGCTGTATAAAATGCATTGCGTTTTTGTAATTATCAAGTAATCTAATGCATTTAAGCCATTTACAAAGATACTATCTCTTTGTTAAGGGAGATTTAGTTCTGTTGGTAAAATGAGCCACTTTTGAGGACCTTCAGACTGCAAAAAACAAAGTTATATGGTTCAAGGTTTTTTAATTAACTGTACCTTTTTTTAGAATCAAAGAATTTCTTTGGAACAGCTATTGTTGTTATAATCCATAATTGTTGGCAACAACAATTATGGATTATAATTGAAGAAAAAGATTTATTGCCTTTTAGATTTGTTTGCAAATAGGGAGTTTCTAGAAGTTTCTGGAGGATGCTGAAATTAGCTTGCTTTGTCATCATGACCTTACTCTTTATCACTTAATTGGAATAATTCTGTTTTAAGTGACATTTGTTCAACAACATTTCAGGCAATTAGCTGCAACACTTGGTAAAAGCTGACCCATCTTAAAAATGAGCTTCTTTCACAGCATCACTTTTTTTATATAAGAAAACTGAAAGAGCTCAGGCTTTTTGAGCTGATAATGGATGACAACAGCTGGAGGACAGATGGAATGAAAATAACTCCTTGGAAGTGGATGCTACATAGATATCATTTACATTCTAGCGTATATTAATTAACTGGCATGGAATCTGGCTTCTAGAATTGGTTTATCCAGTTCCTAAACCTCCTTTTTTGAGGCCCTTACAAATGGTGCCATGGAAAATTAGATCATAGATATAATTTTCCTTCATTTTTAGTTTTAAAAGGCATAATTATTAGAAATAGTAATAGACTTTAAATACTAACATCCCCCCAAACCCCTGAACTCTATACATAGGATGCTGAGAGAGAGAGAGAGACAGACAGACAGACAGACAGACAGACAGACATGGAATACTGCATCAAGCTTGGTTGCCATAGTATTAAAAAATGGACTCTAGAAAGAATGCAGAGAAGAACAACAGATTATTAGGGGACTGGACACTAAAAGATATAAAGAGTTGCAAGAATTTGGTATGTCTAGTTTAATGAAGAGAAGGACTAGGGATGACGTGATAGCACTGTTCCAATATCTCAGGGGCTGCAACAAAGAAGAAGGAGTCAAGCTATTCTCCAAAGCACCTAGAGGGCAGGACAAGAAGCAATGGATGGAAAGTAATCAAGGAGAGAAGAGAACTTAGAACTAAGGAGAAATTTAACAGTGAGAACAATTAATCAGTGGAATGACTTGCCTCCAGAAATTATGGATGCTCCAACTTTGATGGTTTTTAAGAAGAGACTGGACAACCACTTGTCTGAAATGGTATAGGGATGTCCTGCCTGAGAAGTTGGACTAGAAGACCTCCAAGATGTCTTCCAACTCTGTTATTTTGTTATTCAGAGTCATGTCAGAGATTGGTTCCTATCAGTTCAGCCCAGTTCGGCCAAACCGATAGTAATATGCCGGCCTGGGTCGCAGAACCGCAGTGATCCAGGCTGGCCATGCCCCCGAACCATTTCCCCAGTCGTCATTGCCGCCATCTTTTTTGGAGTTCTGTGCATATAAAGAACACTTTCCATTGAATTGTGCATATGTGCACACGCATGAAGCGCACCCATGAGCCAGAACCCACCTCTGAGTCATGATGCCACTCATTTGAAAGATTTTATGATGCCAGTTGTCTTTATTTCAACACCATAAAATATTTGCCCATCTTGCAAAACAATTCAAAACAATTCCCTGGTTGCTGAAAGAAGTCCCATCCCTAATCTAGATGAAGTCATAATACAGGTAGTCCTTGCTTAGCAAATGTGTCATTTAATGGCCAAAAATACAACAATGTAAAAAAAAACACCCAATCCTCAAATTTACAACTGCCCTAAGCAACCCACTGTCATGTGACCCCATTCTGCGCTTCCTAGCCTGCTTGCAATAATAAGCAAATTTAACGGAGAGGTAAAATCATAAGTCATGGTCATATGATGTTGTGCTTAACAACTACCCTGACTCAATAATTGACCAAGTGGAAAGTAGCATCATAAGCTCATCGCAATTATGTGATTTTCAACTTAGGAACCACAGTATTTAGCTGCTCCGGCCCTATGGAACGATCTTCCCGTGGAGATCCGGCCCCTTACTACCCTTCCGGCCTTCCGCAAAGCGACCAAGACCTGGCTTTTCCGGCAGGCCTGGGGCTGTTGATCTTTCCAGCCCCATCCTAAGCTATGAATGTTGTGGAATTTTAATGTTGTTTTTTTAGTTTTTGTATGTTCCCCCTTCCTGCTTTTATCTGTAAGCCGCCCTGAGTCTCTCGAGAGTGGGCAGCATACAAACCCTATAAATGAATGAATGAATGAATGAATGAATGAATGAATGAATGAATGAATGAATGAATAAATAAATAAATAAATAAATAAATAAATAAATAAATAAATAAATAAATAAATAAAGTTGCTGGTCCCATTTGAGGTTGTCAAAAATAAGGACTATCTGTATAACAAATCTGAAGGAATGTCATGTTCCCAGATTGCTGTTTTACTCAATTCAAGATAACTCAATTGAAGATGCTAATAGTTTCAGGGGTTGGGCTGCTACAGATTTGTCTGGGTTCAGGAGAACCCTTAGGTAACATTATGGCTGGTTCGGAGAACCTCCAAATCCCACTCGCCACCCACCCCACCCCAACCACCCAGGAGTTTCCACGTAGCCCTTTTTGGATGCGTGGTAAGTGCAGGGCCCACGTAGGGACTTGGGGAGGGGGGGAAATGGGCCATCCGGAAGTTCCAGAAGAAGTTCCGGGGTGCCTCTGAAGCCTGGGGGAGGCAGTTTTTGCCCTCCCAGAGGCTTGAGGAAATCTAGGCTACACCCACCATGGCCATGCCCACCCAGCAACCAGGCAGACAACCTGTTGCTGAAATTTTTGAAGCCTACCCCTGAATAGTTTCCTTAAAAATAGCTTGAAATCAGCTCAGAATAGTTGTATCCGGTTTCCATCTCATGCATCTCTCCAACTCCTAAGAAGGTTAGAGTTTCATCCCCCAAATACATTTCTTATTTACAAAAGAGATGACTTTCTTGGTAATAAGGATTCTATCTCATCTAGAGTCTGTGGAAGAACAGAAAATGTGTGTATTTTTGAGTGCCAAGTTAAAGCTCATTTATTATCCAGTCTAGTGTTATGTGGGGGAAAATAGATGGCGGGAACACTGTGTATATTGCCTTGAAGTCTTAAACTAAAAATAAAATGCATTCTATTTTTTGGAGGACATTTAAAATTAATGTTATTGATTGTTGGCATAGGGATGACTCTCATTTTTATTGAAAATGTATTCAATAAAATGAAAGGCAAACTTCCTTAGATTACTGTGATACCCATATTTTGGAGATTCAAGAATTTAATGAGTATTTTTATAATATTAATATTTTGGGATTTACTTGTACAAAATTGTCTGCCATTAACTGTTGTTTTATATCTGTTTCAGCAAATTGTTATTTTAATTTGTTGTTGTAGGGTTGCTGTTTTAATATTTTTTTTATTAATGTGATAAATTGAATTCTGATTGATTGGTTAATTTGCAAGATATTTGAAGCATTCCTTTCAGAAAAATAAGATGAGTTCAAGTCCTCTCTTAACCCTGAAAGCCAGCTGGGTGACCCTTGGCCAGTGGGCCAGTCACTTTCTCTCAATCCAACCCACCTCAAAGGGTTGTAGTTGTGGGAAAACAGGAGAAGGAAGGTGTGCTGGATTTATTTACTGCCTTGAGTTATTTATAAAAAATAATAAAGGTGGGATATAACTAAATAAAATAAATGCAGCAATTAAGTAAAATTATAATATCCATTTATCCGTCAATCAATCAGAATAGAGCTGCAAGGTACCTTGGAGGTCATCTAGTCCAACCCCCTGCTCAAGCAGGAGATCCTATACCATTTCAGACAAGTGACTGCCCAGTCTCTTCTTAAAAACCTTCGAAGTTGGGCTTCGGGGGGTGGAGCCTGCCGCCGTCGGGAGTTCAACGAAGCTCCTGTCAGGACTCTGGTTCGTATATCTTATAAGATCTATAGATATCTCCCCTTTCTGGCAGAAAGGGGCAGGGAGAAGGTCAGTCGTTAGGATCTCTTTGTAATTCATAGCTTTTTTTTGCTGTGAATGGAGAAGAGGTTCAACATTAGCTGAGCCTTTACTCCGGCCAGTTTTCCGCGCTGCCTTTTTTGCAGCCCTAGGCAGATTGCCCCCCCCCCCCAGGACAAAGCTAAGCTATTTAAATGTTAATCCGGGCGGGGACCATTCCTGAGGAATCTCTTCCATTACTATTCAAAATACCAGCTTCAACTTTGCAAAAGGCTCCCTTTCTTTTTTAGCTGCGTCACAAGATGGCGATCTCGTAGCTTTTGTGTTTGATGTGACGTACTTAGTCAGCCCTACCTTCCTGAAGGCTTCTCCGTACTAATTGCTAAAAGATTAACTGAGGGGAGCAGAGACTTTGATTTTTGGCTCGCTTGATTGCCTGTCTTTTATTTTTACTCTGGAATGGCTCCCAAATCTAAACAGAAGCGCTTCCCTAATAACATATCTCCAAAAACTGCTATGAAGCCGCTACCCTTGTCTCCTACACCCTCCACGGGAGATTTGCTAACACAAGAATTTCTTCTCAAAACGCTTAATGATTTCAGACAGGAAATTAATCAATTGATATCGGATTTATGTGATCAATTTGATGCTAAAATTGCTCAGGCAAAGGAGGATATGATCGGAGTAATGACAGTCATGACAGATTATATTGCTGAAACGGAGGATAAATTGGAACTTTTGGAAGAAACTAACCTTAATTTGATATCCAAAATTGAAACCTTACAACAGGAAATTGAAACTGCTCAAAGACAACTTGTCATGATAAATTATAATAAGACTGCCTTTGCTATAAGAGTTAGAGGACTGCGTGAAAACCAACAGGAGAATTTGAAACAGATTTTCTTTGAGGCTTTCAGCCGCTTGGTGGGAAGTCCGGGATTTAACTTTGATTGGCAGATTCAAAGAATTTACCGCCAGAATTCGTGGGTAGCAAAACAGCGACAGCTTCCGAGGGACATAATTATATACTTTACCACAAGGGAATCCAGAAATGAGATAATACAGAGACTTTACGGAAAGAGGTTGAGAATTGATGGACAGGACTTGATTGTTTTCAAAGAACTACCATCTCAAATATTAAGAACAAGGAGAGAGTACGCTTTCTTAACCGAAGAACTCAGAAATTCTCAGATTCCATACAAATGGGAAGTCCCAGCTGGTATTACAGTTACATTTGGCAACCAAAAACACCGCATCAATTCTGTCTGTGAAGCCCGAGAATTTTACTACGAGACCCTGAAGGCGGGACTTCCTGATTCATCCGGACCTGGAGAGAGACAAGGAGAAGGAGAAGACAAACAGCGAGACACGTGGCTACAAGGCGGAGGGTGTTGCTTTCCTCTTCCGGAAGGGCAGAAGACTAAAGAATAAAGACTAAGCGATGTTCTTAAAGCTTTATGATTCCCGTCTGGGATAAAATGGAAAAGTGGTATATTGATGATGAGGCATGGAGACTGAAAGAAGCGTTGCTGATTGTGGACACATATTGTATATAAGATTTGTCTGAACTCTAACTCAAATTGTGCATGAATTATTTTCCTAGGCGAGGAGAGCGGAGATTGCGATCTTTTTGAGTTGTGGTCTGGGACGAACGGAGTTGGGAGGCGTGTGGGAGAGGGAAGGGTAGCGAAAGCTTAATTAGACTACTTGGGGCTAGAATGCAAGCAGATGTTTGTTTGAGTTCCTATTTCAATATAAGGTCAAGAAAGATTGGTCGGAGAGTCTTCAGGAAAGTGGAGTAAATATGGGAGGAGCAATGGACGCGGATAAAATATATATATGGACATGGATAAAGGCAGGGTGGAAGGTAAAAAAAAATTTACATGTGGAGGTGGGTAAGGATAGAAAGGGAGGTGTTGGAAATGAAAAATGAAAGAAGTTCTTGAGTTTAATGGTTTTATAGAAAGGTTTGGATATTCGGATAAAAAAGAGATAAATTAACGGTTTGAATAGATAGATAAAGCAATGAGACTTTTAGTTGGGGAATCCTAATTGATCAACTTACCTGGCTCTAATATAGTTTGAAACCCTGCAAGTAGTAAAATAATCGAAATTTGGAATGAATTACATTGTTTAAGATTTACAGATAATGGGAAGCTGTGTTAACATAGTGGGTTTATTGACCCTTCTCTGTTTCTCCTTTCTTTTTGGGTGTGTGTGTGGTTTTTTTTTTCTTCTTTATTTTTTATTATTCCCTTTTTTTTTTTTTTTTTTTTTGGCTTTTCTTTTCTTTTCTTTTTTTAAGTTTAAAGTTAGCTGGCCTTATTATACTCAAATGCTTGTTAAAGAATTATGCCGGGTATGGGACCTGCGAAGCCGTAAGGGGGTTAGGGAGGGGGGATTATAGGGGGGAGGGGGGAGGGTGGAATTACAGTTTCAATTCTTAGAACAATAAGAATTCACTTGTATACTGCGGTTCGTTTTCCTTTTTTTTTTCTTTTTCTCTTTTATTTAAAAAAAAAAAAAAAAACTGATGGATACACCAAAGCGAGGAGAAGAGGGAAAGAGGAGGGAGAAGTAAAGAGGGAGTGAGAGGGAATGTAAGGAGGGTGAGATGGAGGGAGGGGGAGATGTCTGAGGGGGAAGGGAAGTAGAAGAGGGGAATGTTGGAGGGGTGAAATGGAAGTTGGAGGGGGAGAAGAGAGGGTGTATGGGGGATTGAAGTGTTATGTTGGGGTTTTTTCTTTTCTTTTTTTTTCTTTTTGTTTTTCTTGTTACGTACAGTATATAAGTGATTGTATAAAATGAAAATGAAAATGAAATAAATAAAAGAGAAAGACTTGCAAATGAAAAACCTTCGAAGTTGAAGCATCCATAATTTCTGGAGGCAAGTCGTTCCACTGATTAATTGTTCTCACTGTCAGGAAATTTCTCTTTATTTCTAAGTTCTCTCCTTAATTAGTTTCCACCCATTGCTTCTTCGGTGGGTGCTAACTTGCAAAATAGACAGCACATAAATTTAATAAATAAATGATTAACCTATAAAGTCCTGGAAACCTACTGGAGGGAGCTTAGAACTCTGCACATTTAGAGTGTATAGTTCTAAATTCTGCACAATATAATTTAGAACTCACAATAACTTTGATGTATCAAGTTTTCTTCCCTGATTAGTTCCGGCTCCATTTTTAATGCAGATGTGTGTGATTATTGATTTTTCTAACCTTTAAATTTTGCATGTTAAATTATTTATTGTGTGTTCCTGTTATCTGCACATACCAAAAGGCCTTCAGGCAAAGAGTAATTTTATAAATCTAAATAATACAGAGTATATTCATCTATTTCTCACGTATATTGTTTGTTCCTTCTCTACATGCCATACATAGATAGCTTGTGAAGCTTCTTTGAAGCTTTTCTCTTGCAGAAATATATTCTGTGTTTTCTGTTAGCTTCCTCAGCATCAATATACATTCTATTGTGATTTTTTCCCCTCAAGCATTAGAGATAAGAGAAAGCAATGAGCACTGAAGAAGTTGTTAACCTTTCTGCAAGGTCCATTTATCATCCAAACAATTGGAAGCAATTAAGATCCTCCATTTAGAGCAACTGACCCATCAAAATCCTAAGAGCATTCTCAAGAACATGCCTTGAAATGGAACGCGGGAATGTAATCACATCTTGTCTCTAGGCAGCTGTGGTTTTAAAGTTTTGTTGTATTAGGTGGCCTGGAAATAGAGACAATTTTGCAACTGAGCTTGGCCTGTTCATCAAACTTGGTTATCATCAAGCAATGGAATTACTAATGTTTGCTTACATTTATGAGGTGTTGAAACAAGACTTCTGACCTGTCACCCCAAAGGTATATTGGGCATGCTACATCCAGAAATCATTGGCTATGCTGGGAATTCTGGACACTGATATCCTATCGCAGTGATGGTGAACCTTTTCAGCATCGAGTGCCAAAAAGGGAGCACGCATGCTCTTGTCGGGGTTGCAACTCAGAAGAAGAGCTGCCCAGGAAATGAACTTCCAGTTTCCACAGCATGCATGTGCACCAGCCAACCAGTCTTCCGGTTACTGGCACACATGTGCACATGACGATCAGTTGGCTGGCGCGCATGCACACATTGGAAACCGGAAGACCAGTTCTTCCAGTTTCCAGCATTGCCACACACACGAAGTCCAGCTGATTATCATACACGTATGCGTGCCAGAAACCCAGAAGAGGAATGGGTGTCACCGTATGTGTCAGGCGACATAGCTGCACGTGCCACTTCGTGCATGCATGCCATAGGTTTGCCATCACGTTCTTATCATATCTAGAGGGTCTTTTGTTGGAAGATCTGAAACAAGAAAGTTAAGCTGTGTGGAAGAAAATCTTACATTCATCTTAAAATTTAAGAAATATCTTTTCAAAAAGTTTTAGAACAAACTAACAACCCAGAACCCTCCAGGTGTATCAGGCTGCAATTCTAAAAATCCTAAGAGTTGAATAAGAGATTCCCAGTTTGAGCACTTCCTCATATGTAACCTCCAATTCTCAGAATTCCCCCAATTGGCAGAATCATTACTGATAACTCTAGACGTTGAAATCCGTCCATACAGAAATTGCCAAGGCTCTAAATATTGTTACTGAACAATATAATTTTAAGATACTAGGTTGGAAAAGACTGGTAACAGCTAAAGCTATCAAGAACTGGATATTGAAAGGGAAAGGTGGCAACATACCTGAAAAATTAACATTGGATGACTTAGCTAATGGGGCGGGGACTTGCCTCCTTGTTCTTCCACACCTAATGAACTGGAGAAAACAATCCAAAATTGATTTGAGACTCTTTGCCTTATTGCCTTTGGTTGTCCCTCTCGGTCCCACATTCCCTTATTACACTGACTCAACCTTAGACAGTGTGCAGCATCCAATTGTTCAAATATCATCAGCTCTAACTGATGTGACTAGTGATGGAATATGAAGCGGTAGTCACACTCAAGCAACAGTTGGAAAGTTACATTGTAGTTTAGAAACTGGGTCGTATTTCTGGACTGAACAGTATCCATACTACCCAGTCCTCCTACATTCATGTACCCGTTTCTCCAAAAAGACAACTCAACTTGAAAAGAAGCCTATCATATTTTTGAGCGCATGTGATCAAATTAAGCACCACCCAGAAATTAGCCCTAATTAAGACCCAATTCATGCTAGGGTGCAGGGGGTGGGGTAAGGCACACAGGTAAAAAATAAGCTAGGGTGGGATCAGGATCCGGAGTTCTGTTATCGGCTGCAGATGCCTTCTGGTAGGCATCTGAAGGTGAAACAGAGGCCAGAGCGATGTGTGTGAGTGGCGGCAAGCGGCCACAGAAGAAGTGGGCCAGCAATGGGTTCCTGCAAGGTGAGTCAATAATTAGAACTCTCCAAAAAAAAGGCCTAGATGTTTTTGGGGGGGTCAAAAGAAAATAAGATCCAGCCTTCTTTTTGGAGAAACGCGATAAAACAAGCCAGTCAATTTTTGTAGCCTGTCCAACTAAAAACATCATAGTTATATGGTCAATAGTTAGGAACTAGAAAATATGCTTTTTAGCTGTTTACAAAACTATAAGGCAGACCTATCAAACATATTCCAGAAAAAAATAAGCACTTTATGAGTGGAGTGTATTTTAATCACTCACAAGCTTTACATCCTATTGCAAAATCCTACCCAATGAAGACATTTAGAAAATGCCAGGCTTTTCAAGTGAACATAATACTGTATGGGTTGGTGTTAACTTTATTGAACCTATTGTATAACTAAAATGTTGATGTTATTACCTAAGCAGATGTAACAGTTGCCTTCAATTTTTAATTTTTCCACTGCAAAAAATTTTAAAAATGGGTTTCCTCATTTTTTTTATATAAGGAATGCATGCCTGTTGATACATAATACATGTTAAAATGAAAAGAGACATACCTACTTTGTATTATGTAGACGTCCCACTGATTTAAAAAATGTTGAACATTTTGTACTCATGCAAAAAAAAAAAAGCCCACAGGAACAATATATTGTAACTTTATGTACTGCAGGTAGAAGAGCAAATGCATAACATTCAGTTGAAAAAAAATGTGTATGCTAAACCAGGGGTGGGCAATTAATTTTCCTAAGGGGCTATATGAGAAACTGGGACTGTTGTGAAGGGCTGAACCAATGTAACCTGATTTGATGTCTTCAAATTCCATCACCTCATCTCCTCAGGTTGCTCCAGGTGAGAGACAAGCCTTTTCTCTTCTTGATCTCCAGCAGCTGCCAACTGACTGAAGGAGTGCAGGGCAATTGTGCTGACTCAGCTCGCTTATTTACATTTGAGTTCTAATTTCTGATTGGCATCAAGCGGTCCAGACAGGGACAGCCAAAACACAGATGTGGCCCGGGGGCTTTAAAACAGCATAGCAATAGCATTTTAGGCTTATATACCACCTTATTTTCAGCACTCTTTGGTCGGTCTACAAAGTGGAAGCATTGTTTGCATTTTGCCCCCAACAATCTGGATCCTCATTTTACTGACCTTGGAAGGATAGACGTTTGAGCCTCGTCAGGACGAGCTCCAGGCTGTGGGCAGAGTTTGCCTGAAATACTGCACTTTAATCACTGCACTAGTAGGGCTTCCAATGCCCAGGTCTGTGCTAAAGTATGTACCTTGAAAAGGAGTATCTAAGTACAGAAACAATAGATATTAGCAAGCACTGAGACATGCATTGTTTCAATATTTGATTTACACCATGTCTTTTGCTTTGGCAAGTACTCGAGGCAGCTAGGAATTTTTAAAAAAATCACAACATTAAAAATACATTATTAAGCTTAATAACTCAAATTAATAATTAAAAGCACAGTGAAAGAGATGCAGCTTTACATATTTCCTAAGCATTTAACAGCGTGGACAAAATGTACAGTATCCCATAGCTTGGTTGGAATTTGGGAGACAGGAAGACCTATCTGTGTATAGACTGATAACCTATGACAATGGACTCATCATCAAGAAGGCTTCATCTGCCAATCTCAACCACTTGAATAGAATAGAATAGAATAGAATAGAATAGAATAGAATAGAATAGAATAGAATAGAATAGAATACAATACAATACAATACAATACAATACAATACAATACAATACAATACAATACAATACAATACAATACAATACAATACTTTATTGGCCTAGTGTGATTGGACACACAAGGAATTTGTCTTTGGTGCATATGCTCTCAGTGTACATAAAAAGAAAAGATATATTCATCAAGAATCATAAGGTACAACACTTAATGATAGTTACAGGATACAAATAAGCAATCAGGAAACAATAAATATCAATATAAATGATAAGGATACAAACAACAAAGTTACAGTCATGCAGTCATACGTGGGAGGAGATGGGTGATAGGAATGATGAGAAACTAATAATAATAGTAATGGAGCCTTAGTGAATGGTTTGACAGTGATGAGGGAATTATTTGTTTAACAGAGTAATGGTGTTTGGGAAAAAACTGTTCTTGTGTCTAGTTGTTCTTGTGTGCAGTGCTCTATAGCGTCATTTTGAGGGTAGGAGTTGAAACAATTTATGTCCAGGATGCGAGGGGTCTGTAAATATTTTCACGAGCCTCTTTTTGACTCATGCAGTGTACAGGTCCTCAATGGAAGGCAGGTTGGCAGTAATTGTTTTTTTCTGCAGTTCTAATTATCCTCTGAAGTCTGTATCTGTCTTGTTGGGTTGCAGAACCAAAGCAGACAGTTATAGAGGTGCAGATGACAGACTCAATAATTCCTCTGTAGAACTATATTAGCAGCTCCTTGGGCAATATTTTGCTTCCTGATTTGGCACAGAAAGAACATTCTTTGCTGTGCTTTTTGATGATGTTTTTGATGTTAGGTAATTGATATATTATCGTGAGACTTACCTCTTGTTCACTGATGGCCCTAGGAACTTTTTTAAATTGCTGTATTAACTGCTCATATTAGACCAACAAGAAGCTATTGAGATACAACCATGTTTCAACGGGACAGCTGTCTTTTTTCATGACTAAAGTACCCTTTGCACTAAGTTTTCCCAAAGCTCTGAAACTCATATGGTTCTTTATTAAACATGCTTATTAAACATGCTTATTTTGGAATCAGAGAAATAATTTCTCCAGTGCAGCCTAGCAGCCCAAAGTCTGAAATGCCAAGTGTTACTTTGGCTTGCCAGAGCATCCCCCCCACCCCCCCACCCCAAAAAAGTATCTGGCATGAGGTCTGCAGACATATTAGAGGTTTGGAGCATTGATTTCACTTAATTTGCACTTTCTCTGCATTTATCCTGAATTTGTGTTCATCCTCAATCTTCCATATCTACTCCTGTTTGTGAAGAGTCAGAATGCACTTGACTAAATCACATCACGCTATTATTCTTTGGTCCTCACCAACACAAAGCAGTTATGAGATACAGAACTGAAGGCAGCATCTTTGTTACAGTGGTTGTGTCAGATGCGACTTCATTTAATAATCAGGAAAGAGACCACTCAACCCCATTTGTTTGAAATCAAGTGTACTTTCACTAATTATAAACGAACAGTAGCAAAGCTAAGCTGAATCTGGTTAATTAGGCGCGAAAGCAAAGAATATCATGTATAATTCAATCCCCTCCCCTTGGCACCCCAGTCCATAGCCCAGTTATAATGCACCCAACTGTCAGGTGGGAGATAACTTCAAAAGATATCACCAGGATGGAATGCCAGACAGTTAACCTTGGCGGGAAACTCCCTTCTTCCACATGTAGGCTAACGTACCTACCTCCCAACAGCGTTGCAACAGCCCTCCCCTCGCTCCTCGAGACAGTAGCCGAGTTGGCGGTGGAATTCCCCAGGCTTATGGTTCTGGGGGATTTCAACCTGCCTACACTTGGTGAACGCTCTGATGGGGCGCAGGAGTTCATGGTTTCCATGACAGCCATGGACTTGACCCAAGTAATTCGAAGTTTGACTCATTCAGCGGGTCACACACTTGACCTTGTATTTCTGTCGGAGCAGTGAACATGTGATCTAGAGTTGAAGGGCATTAAAACCTTGCCCTTGTCATGGTCTGATCACTTCCTGCTGAGGCTTGACTTTCGGAGGCCAATCCCCCACTGTAGGGAGGAGGAACCGATTAGGTGGTTCCGCCCCAGGCGCCTTATGGACCCAATGGGGTTTCAGACGGCGCTTGGAGAAATACCTGACACTATCGTCCACAATTCGGTGGAGTCTTTAGTCGCTGCTTGGAATATAGCGGCGGCAGGGGCTCTAAACCGGATTGCACCTTTGTGACCTCTCCGAAGTGGCGGATCCAGGAGGGCTCCTTGGTTCACCGAGGAACTCCGGGAGATGAAACGCCAAAAGAGACGCCTAGAGTGCCACTGGAGGGCCAGTAAATCTGAGTCAGACCGAGCACTGATGAGAGCCTTTATTAGAGCCTATCTCGTGGCAATATGGGCGGTGAAATGTTCGCATTTTTCCGCCCTTATTGCATCCGCTGAATCGCGCCCAGCCGCCTTGTTTAGAATAACCCGCTCCCTCTTGAAAGGGAGGGATGCGGATGACCCTCTACAGGGTAGAGCTGAGGAATTTGTTCAGTATTTGACGGATAAAGTCACTCGGATTCGGACAGAGCTGGACTCCAATTGCACGATACCAGCCGAGGTACCGGGGGAGGGTCTTGAGCATGCTTTATGGATTGAGTTTCAACGGGCTTCTCCTGATGAAGTGGACAAGGCTATAGGAGCGGTGAGTGCCTCCACTTGTATACTGGACCCGTGTTCCTCCTGGCTGGTCTCGACCAGCAGGGAAGTGACATGCGGCTGGATCCAGACGATTGTGAACACCTCTCTCCGGGAGGGAATCTTCCCACCCCTCCTAAAGGATGCGGTGGTGAGACCCCTCCTGAAGAAATCGTCTTTGGACCCAGCCATTTTGAGCAATTATCGTCCAGTCTCCAACCTTCCCTTTGTAGGGAAGGTTGTTGAGAAAGTGGTGGCCTCGCAACTCCGACGGTCCTTGGATGAAGCCGATTATCTAGACTCTTTCAGTTGGGTTTCAGGCCTGGTTACAGCACGGAAACTGCTTTGGTCGCGCTGATCGATGATCTCTGGCGGGCCAGGGATAGGGGTCACCCTTCTATCCTTGTGCTTCTTGACCTCTCAGCGGCCTTCGATACCATCGACCATGGTATCCTTCTGCGACAGTTGCGAGAGGTGGGGGTGGGAGGCACCGTTTTGCGGTGGTTCTCCTCCTACCTCTCGGACAGGTCGCAGTTGGTGTTGGTCGGAGGGCAGAGATCGACCCCAAGGCCCCTCAAGTATGGGGTGCCACAGGGTTCGGTCCTGTCCCCCCTCCTATTTAACATCTACATGAAGCCGCTGGGTGAGATCATACGCCGGCACGGGATTAAGTATCACCAATATGCAGACGATACGCAGCTGTATCTGTCTGCCCCGTGCCAACTCAGCGAAGCAGTAGAAGTGATGTGCCAGTGCCTGGAGGCTGTTAGAGTCTGGATGGGAGCAAACAAGTTGGCACTCAATCCAGACAAGACTGAGTGGCTTCTGATGTTCCCTCCCAAAGATTGTCCAACTGTTCCATCTCTCAGGCTGGGGGGCGAAATTATACGCCCCTCAGAGAGGGTTTGCAATCTGGGAGTCCTCCTGGACCCACAGCTGACTCTAGAACACCATCTGTCGGCTGTGACCAGGGGGACCTTTGCCCAGGTTCGCCTGGTGCACCAATTGCGACCCTACCTGGCTCGGGAGGCCCTTCAGACAGTCACTCACGCCCTTGTGACCTCAAGACTGGATTATTGTAATGCGCTCTACATGGGGCTGCCCTTGAAGAGTGTTCGAAGACTCCAATTAGTCCAGAATGCAGCCACCCAAGTGATTGTGGGTGCACCAAGGTACACCCACATTACACCTATCCTCCGCGAGCTGCACTGGCTACCTATTAGTCTCCGAATCCGCTTCAAGGTGCTGGTCGCTACCTATAAAGCCCTACATGGCATCGGACCTGGGTACCTGAGAGACCACCTCCTGCCGATTACCTCTCTCAGACCAATTAGATCGCACAGGTTGGGTCTCCTCCGGATTCCATCTGCCAGCCAATGTCGGCTGGCAACTCCCCGGGGGAGAGCCTTCTCTGTTGCAGCTCCGGCCCTCTGGAATGAGCTCCCTGTTGAGATCCGGATCCTTACTACCCTCCCGGCCTTCCGCAAAGCCACCAAGTCCTGGCTGTTCCAGTAGGCTGGGGGGAGCTGAGAAGCATCTACCTCCATAGAAATTGTGAATGTTGGTTTTGTTTTTAATATGTTGTCTGTCTTGTTCCCCCCTTTCCCGTCCTCCGGGAGTGGGCGGCATACAAGACAAATAAATAATAATAATAATAATAATAATAATAATAATAATAATAATAATAATAATAATAATAATGTGCAGTAAGATGGTCAGGTCAGCGTCTAGAATCTTCCTCCAGCACATCATGATTCCCCTCCCAATTACCATGCCCTGTTACAATGGCAGCCGAAGCAGCAGCAAAGCAGAGGCTGACATGTTGATTTGATCATATTCCAAGAATATTTTGCACATCTGCCAGAAGGGTAGGCTTTCTTGATAACAGAATGAAATCTTCAGATTTATCCCAAGATCCATAGTATCAGAAATAATAAACACGAAAAAAACATTGTCTAGAGCTAGAGCCAGAGTTATTGACTTTCTCCTTGGTAATCATGAAGGAACACATGGAACATCTTGATGGACATATGATTTATGTCCATAATTTATATCCTAATCAAGGAGACAAGCATCCTAGAACTAAATAGAAATTATCTGACAGTGAGAACAATTAATCCGTGGAACGATTTGCCTCCCGAAGTTGTGGGTGCTCCAACACTGGAAGTTTTTAAGAAAGGACTAGACAACCATTTGTGTCACCAAGAATTAGTGACTCTTAGTAATCACATAGGTAGATTTTCTCCATAATGATATATTCCCAACCTGGCCTTCAGGTCTTCATCACTACTGTAGCTGAGTCTATCCACCTTGCTGTTGGTCACCCTTCCATTTTTCCCAGAGCCTTCTCATAATGTGTCCAAAGAAGGATCATTTGAATCTGGTTATCTGTACCTTGAGTGAGTATTCAAGTCTGATTTGTTTGATGATCTATGATTCATTGTTTTTTTTTCTTGACTGTTATGGAATATTCAGGGGTCTTCTCCAACACAAAAGTTCATTTTTGAATCAATACTCATTCTATCCTGCTTCTTCAAAGTCCAACTTTAACTTCCAGAGTGTCACAGGGAATACCATGGCTTGCATGATTCTGATCTTTGTAGGTATTCAGACATCACAGGGTCTCTTTTCTCTTTTCCAAGGCCTTCACAACTGTTCCACCAAGTGCTTTCTGCAGAGTATTTCTTGACTGCTTATTCTTTTGCTATTATAAGGGACACGGTGGCTCAGCGGCTAAGGACACTGGAACTGCCAGCCAAAAATGATCTACACTCCAGAGGTTTGAGCCCAGCTCCTTGAGATGGGATGAGCTCCTGCCACTCACTCATTGGCTCCTGCCCACCCAGCAGTTCAAGAGCATGCACTATTGCAAGTAGATAAATGATCTTAAAAGCAGAAGCTGTCCACCATTTTGTTATCTTCATTGTCAATTCTAAGACCGATTGTTCTTCCAGTTGTCATTAGTTTGGTTTTCTTTTTATTTAATTTTTGTCCCATTTTCTTCACTTTGCTTCTTGACTTTTACTACCTCAAACTACCAGTATCTCTCTCAATCCAGTTCACTGTATCATAAATTAAAGTGATGTGCTTTTTTTATACTTTAAACAATCTCATGGCAAAATAAAACAAAAAATCACTGATGCAGAGACCCACTTTCTGGTATGGTTTATTTTATTTTTTGGTCAATCTTTTCATAATCAAGAGAGCATTTTAAACTGTTTAGTAAACCCATGAAAATTGGATTTTTTTACCCCCCTCCCTTTCCTTTCCTCCAAATCCTAGAAACCATTACAGTTCAACTACTATGTGCAAAAAGCCTCTTGGGCGGAGTTTTAATGATTTTTTTTTCCAGTAATAAGTTTTAAAAGTGTAAACATCTTGAAAATATGCACCGGCATGGATTAAAAACATCAAAATACAACAAATATAATGGCAATCAATTGCATACTGTTGATTAAAAAACATACATTATGGAATTGAAGCAAGAGAACAAAATCTGTAAGCCACACATGAAAACATTTTGGTGAAGAGATGAGTCTTTAATCAATTTCTAAAAGATGATAGATTCATCCCAAATATCTGGAGCATTTCACGGAAGAGGCACCACCAGTGGTGGGCTTCCAAATTTTTTATTACCAGTTGGCTTGTGCACTCATGCGCGCTCGTGCATGGGCCTGATCCTCCTGGCATGCGCAGAAGTGTCCGGCCGGGTGGGCGGAGCTTATCACCACTGCTACTGCCAGTTCGGCCAATCCAGACCAAACTGAGAGCAACCCACCTCTGGGCACTACCAAAAAAGAAAACCCACTGGCAAGTATCTTGAAAATGACAATGACACACGAAGAAGGATGATCTGAACTATTACCTGGGAATAAAATGGAAAAGGTATACATAGAATATCTTGGTTCCATATCATTTTATGCAGGTAATCCTCGATTTACAACTATTCATTTAGTTCAAAGTTACAATAGGGCTGAAAAAATGATTTTTGACCGTTTGTAACACAACCGTTGCAGCATTGCCATAGGCACATGATAACCTTTTGTGACCTTCTGACAAGCAAAGTCAAAGGGGAAGCCAAAATCATTTTACAACTGTGTTACTAACTTAACAACTGCAGTGATTCACTTAATGACCCTGGCAAGAAAGGTCATAAAGTGGGGCAAAACTCCTTTAACAACTGTCTCGCTTAGCAACAGAAATTTTGGTCTCCATTATAGTCATAAGTCAAAGACTGTTTGCATACCAAAAGTAGACATGGCCCTAAGTATTTAACAGTTGAAAGAACTGTGCAATTGACATCTCTGCATGGAAACCAAACCTTGGGAGTGAGAAAGCCATTAAATTTCTGAATATGTCTAACCAAACATAGGCAGTCCTTCACTCACAATGCTGCGACCATCATAAATATAAATCAATTGCCAAGCATCTGAATTTGGATCAGTGACCATGGGGATGCTGCAATGGTGTGAAAAATGGTTATAAGTCATTTTTTCCTGAGATGTAACTTTGTATTGTCACTAAATGAACTATTGTAAGTTGAGGACTACCTGTATCCACTTCAACAAGCTTACTCTCCTGGAGCCAGTGGTGGGATTCAGCCAATTCGCACCACATCAGGAAAACCGGTTGTTAACTTTCTGAGCAGTTTGGTGAACTGGTTGTTGGAAAAAATCATTAGGGCAGAGAACCGGTTGTTAAATTATTTGAATCCCACCACTGCTTGGAGCCCTACCTATGCATTGGAACTAGAAATCCAAAAATTCCCGGAAATCTGGGAGTTACAATTTCAACACAACTGGAAGTACAAGGCTGAAGACAGCCCTTGTATAAAATGAGTATCTTAATGCAGTGATGGCTAGCCTTTTTGTCATCGTGTGCCAAAAGTGCGCACCCACAATGCATTGCACGTGCCCCCCTGCGCATGCATGCACAACCTACTCCCATGCTCCTCCACCCCCTTCCCATTTTTGGCTTCCAGTTGGTGCAGGAGGCTTTCCAGGCCCCAAATGGGGCATGTGGGGGCCACCCCAATTTGGGCCTGGAAGGCCTCCTATGCCAACCTGGAAGCCAAAACAGGACATGGAGGCACTGTACAAGCCCCTGAAATACAATGTGAGTGGCCCCTGCTCATGAGGCCTGCACATGCGCATGCACATCCCGCACATGTGCTCCTGGGCATGCACGGCAGAGAGCCGAGGACCAGTTGGCTGGCGGGAGACATGGGCACATTTGCAGAGGGGCTGGGCTGGGGTGACGGCTAGTGTGCTCACAGAGAGGGCTTCGTGTGCCACCTTTGGCATACGTGCTATAGATTCGCCATCACGGTCTTAGTGGTTTCTTCATGCAACTCCATGGAATAAAGCATTTGATTCATGTATACACTGCTCTATGGAGCCATTCAGGACTCATTTGCCCATAGAGTGACAAGAAGGCAACTCCAGGAGTAAACTCTAAACTGAATTCTGTATCTTTCATGCTCTGCCTTTCACAAGCACTGCATCAATTTTCAATTTAAAATAGGAAGAGGACCGAGAAGAAGAAAATTAGACTAGCAATGTGGGGGAAGAAACTTCAAAAGACTAATGTGTTTTATTTCCCTTGCTACAAAATCTATTTTCCCCCTAGTTCTTTATTGCCACATGCATTCCCTGGCCGTGTTATTATAAGAAAATTGGCTTGAAACACTGGCTACAGTCAAAAATATTAAACGGCATTTTTACATCCGTGCCCCCTTATTGCTTTTGAAGGGGATATTTTAGTGGTGCTTGGATGTCCATTACATATAATAAGGCTGGGCTTTGCTATCACATCCAACACCTGGCAATCTCAGTATGCCAACTGTGCATGATGCCATGATATATCTGGAGGTAATTATTTCTATCGCCCACATAAGGGTAAAAGATATGAGTTTCATCACTGCTTTGCCTTCTTCTTAACCTGAAATGTCTCTGTAACTTAGTTTTTAAGGGAGAAAACCTTTGGGGCCTTAAATTATGTTGCTGAAAATAAATCTACAGTGAGACAAATATTCAGTGAGGCTAACCATGTCAGATTTATAGAAAGACAATTCTAACAGAACAACAGAGTTGGAAGGGACCTTGGAGATGTTATAGTCCAACCCTCTGCTCAGCAAGGAAACCTTACACCAGGGTATCAAACTCAAGGCCCGTGGGCCGCATCTGCCCTGTGGGGTGCTTAGATCTGGCTCACGGGGCAAGCCTGGAAATATCAAAGGGTCGGCCTGTGATGCCTCTGCCGGCCAAAATGGGGCACAGGGAGGGTCTCATGCACCCCCCCACAGACCATTTTCAGCCAGCAGAGTGCTGCAGAAAACCGTGGATGCCAAAAACAGGCCCCAGAGGGTGTGCAAGGCCCCCCCATGCCCTGTTTTGGCCAGCTGGGTGCTGCAGGAGGCATCTGTCCCACTCCTTACCCTCCTCGGCCGGCCCATGGGGAGAACTACAATCCTAATCCAGCCTTCAGAGAAATCCAGTTTGACACCCTTGCCTTACACCATTTCAGACCAGGGGTGAAATCCTACCGGTTCAGGTCAGTTCACCCTAACTGGTAGTAAAAAAATGCTTCACAAAGTAAAAAACACAATCAACTGTGGTGTGTAATGGTATAAACTTTTTTCTTACTTTTTTTTTTACATTTGGGGTCCATTGCTTTTCCCAGGAGGCTTCCCTGCATCCTGCTAGGCCAAAAATGGGGGGATGTGTGGGAGTCTGTTTTTACTTCCAGGAGGCTTTATGTCCGCATCCTGGACATAAACAGTTTCAACTTCTGCCCTCAAAACGACGCTATGGGGCGCTGCACATCAGAACTAGACACTGGACAGTCCCCCCCCCCCCCATGCCATCACTCTGCTAAACAACTAATTCCCACAACACTGTCAAACTATGTAAAAAGGCAGTATTTACCATCCTTATTCTCATCTTTTCTATTACCTATCTCCTTATCTTCTTGTGACTGTAACTTTGTTGCTTGTATCTTACGATTGATATTGTTTACTTAGTAACGTAGTATGATTTATGTTGATTGCTTTTTTAGTATCCTATGGCTATCATATATTGAGAGTTTATGCACCGGAAACAAATTCCTTGTGTATGTAATCACACTTGGCCAATAAAGAATTCTATTCTATTCTATAGCAACAATCTATAGGTGACAATATTTGATCACAGACATTTGATCATTTGACACCATCCAACATGCAATGCTTAACAATTATTAATACAAGTTTACACATGAAGATGCAATGCATTTTAACAGTAATGTTTATTTATTTGTTAGATTTGTAACCTGCTTTTCTTTCAGATTGTATGCTTAGGGTTTTCCCCTAAAACAACCCAATGAAGTTGGTTCTGAGAGAAACTGGCCTAAGTAAGTTATTAGTTTCTCTGCTCCTGATCCCCAGGTTTACCTATACACCACAGAGGTAGCTGCAATATTCTTAAGTCAAGCAATCATGTTACTGTCTTTGAGATCAGTCACGAAGCAGTAAACATTGAAATATACCTGGCAACTGGCATTGAGTTTGTTTATTTGTTTTTCCTGCCTTTCCCTTCCGGATTCTAAGGATAGCTTACATAGTACTCTGTTCTTCTAATTTGCATAGCGGTCTACATATAATTCCTACAAATGATTATATTGGACTAAGGGAAAGTGACTAGCTCAAACTCACCCACTAAATTTTCACTACTGAGGCAGAAATACACAGAGAGAGGGGGAAGGGGGGAGGGAGGGAGGGAGGGAGGGAGAGAGAGAGAGAGAGGGAGGGAGGGAGGTAGCAGCCATGGTTAAAACAGAGCCATCAGTCACAAATTAACAAATCTATCCCAAGGTAGGGAAGGGGCTTTTGAAAAAGGTTTGATACATCCATTCTTTTACCCCTTGATAGTGTATGAAATAAAACAATTCAGTCTGTTGTAGCATTTGAGCTTGATATGTCTATTGACAATATCAGGCATACATGAATCCATGCTTAACAGTTTCTGGAAGCTAACATACAGCAACATGCAACATGTAACACTATTTCCCTATTCCTTCATTGAGACAGAATGGATATAAAAGGGTAGCAAATTTTGATTGTGGAATCTGAAAGTCAAACCTGGATGCTGAAATTTTTTCTTTTGGAAATCAGAATTGATATTCCAAAATTTTGAAGAGGAAAAAAGCCATTTTAGGACAAACCAGCTTAAGAGTGTTTCTTTTAAGACTCACTCCTGCAGTTTCATGCAAAATGAGGGGAGGGGTATTTGTTTAGAGATAGTCCTTGTTAGATATCCCCCTCCCACACTGAAAGAGGTTTCCACCAAGGTCCTCTGTTCCAGTGGGAACAGAGGTTTAATCCCATTGGTCAAGAGGTCTGACAGATCCCTTTAAAAGGGGATGCTGCCCAACCTTTCTTCAGCTGGATGTTTACCTGACTTGCAATAAAGAGCTGTTGTTACTGAAGCCTTTATGTGCCTTTACCCCAGGGGTGGGTTTTAACCGGTTCGCGGCGGTCCCTGCAAACCGGTTGGTTGCCGAACCCGGAAGTAAGTAACTTCCAGGAACGGCGAATGCCCCCCCCCACGCCCGTGCACGCCCGCGCGCCCGCGCCCGCTCCTTACCCAGTTTTGATGAATTCTGCGCTTCCACGCATGCGCAGGATGCATACAGCGCCTGCGCGATCCTCCAGGAGCAGCTGGAGCATCGCACAGATGCTAGTATGCATGCGCATGCCGCGCACGTGCATGCGCGTGCCACACACGTGCGCGAGGACGCTGCACACGTGCGAGAGGACGCCGCCGGCCTCGTTCCAACCGAACCGGTTGGAACGGGGCGAGAAACCCACTCCTGCTTTACCCGATCTAACACTGGCGACGAGGATGGGATCGGAAGGCAACTAGGCGAACAAAAAGAGCAAACGTGATCCTGCAAGTACATCCAGCCTGGAGTATCCTGTGTGGCAAGCCATCGCTGAAGATGAAATTGAATCAGGATGGCTATGCACACCCCACCAACTCCGTATGATCCAGCCACCGAGCACTGGGAATCATACATGCTACGATTTGAGTGTTTCCTCGAAACAAACGATCCCACGGGCATTCCTGAAGCCCATAAGAAAACCATGTTCCTCGGTTACTGTGGCCGGGAAGTGTTTGTAACAGCAAAAAATCTCTCGGAACCAACCCCACTTCAAGCAGTGTCCTGATCTGATCTACAACAAATGCTGAAGACCCACTATGCACCCAAGCTGTCCAAATACATTTGCTGGCATGAATTTAACATCCGAAACCAGATGGAGGGTGAATCTATCAATGAGTATGTGGCGGCACTCTGGAAAGCCGCAGCCTACTGTGAGTTCCGAGACCTGGATGAGCTGATTCTGGACTGCATAATTTGCGGCATGAAAGACATTACTCTGCAGAGGAGGTTACTCACTAAGTCTAACCTCTCTCTGCAGATCTCACTAGATGAGGCTAGGGCATCCGAATCAGCCACCAAATTGATGGAAGCCCTACAGCGCCAGAGCACATCTCAAGATGCATGGAAGAGTACACGTTTACATCGCAAGACTACTGAGCCCGAGAGCTCCGAAAGCGGGGAGGACGACAGCTACCACATGCACAGTAGCCGCACCAAGCCAGCGCGAAAATCCAACTCGCAAGCTCCACCTGTGCCAGCTGTGGAGGAGACCATGCCTGATCATCCTGCCATTTTCATGAGGCAACTTGTCAGCGATGCGAGCAGAAAGGGCACATCACCAAGGTGTTCCGCAGAAACTTCCCTACCACCACCAGACAGCCCAAAGGTTCACAAAGCCACCAACAGTGGCCCAAACCAGGGGCTTGGCAGAAGTACCCACAGCAGTCAGAAGGTGACGATAGGAACGCCAACCACTCATCTGTTATACAAATCCGCTCCGGGTGCCCAAGAAAGCTGAATGTCACTGTCCTCATTGAGGACGAGATGGAGATTGACACCGGGTCATCACTGACCATAATTCCATAGTCAGTCCTCAAGCAAGCAATCCCGAAGCTACAGAAGCGACACCTCGGAAACCCCGACATCCATCTGCGTGATTACCAGGGAACCAGGTCCCATTATGGGCCAAGGTGAACTACAAACAATTCAGCGAAAACCTCCCCGTGATGGTGGTCAGCGGAAACCTTCAGAGCCTCCTGGGACTTTATTGGTTCCAAGCTTTGGGGATGGAAGTGACCATGAGGGACGATGGCGCTGAAGCCATCTTTAAGGAGTTCGAGGACGTTTTTGGTACCAGTCTGGGTAAGTACAAAGAAATCCCAATTTCCTTTAGCTTGGACCCCACAATATCCCCAATTAGGCTAAAACCTAGGAGAGTACCTTTCGCTCTCCATCCCAAAATTGACAAAGAAATTGATAAGCTTGTGAGCCAGGGCATCTTAGAGCCATTCGATCACGCACACTGGGAGACACCAATTGTGACACCTGTCAAGCCTGATGGGTCTGTACGCATCTGCGCGGACTATAAGTGCACAATTAATAAAGCGTTACAACAAAGCTCCTACCCTGTACCTATTGTACAGCACCTACTACATTCGCTCGGCCCAGGAAAAATCTTTGCAAAATTGGATATGGTGCATACAAACAATTGCCAGTAGATGGTGCTACTGTGGAGGCCCAAAACATTGTGATGCACGGGGCTGCATTCAAATGCCACCGCCTGCAATTTGGTGTTAGTATCGTCCCTGGACTGTTCCAAAGCGTCATGGAATGACTTTTGCAGGGGATTCCAGGAATCGTCCCCTATTTCGACGACATCTTGGTATCGGCTGCAAATGAGGCACAACTTTTAAAATGCGTACGAACAGTTTTGGCCAGAATTAGAGACAAAGGTCTCTGCCTCAAAAAAGAAAAATGTCAGATTAATGTACCAAAGGTCAAATTCCTAGGATACCTGATCAATGGGTCTACAATCCACTTGACCTTACAAAAAAATAAAAGCTATTAAGGATGCCCCCACACCCCGCAATCAGACCGAACTGCAGGCGTTCCTTCGGCTCCTTAATTTCTACAGCGTCTTTCTCAAACAGAAAGCCACTGTTGCTGAACCATTACAGCACCTCCTAGCCAAGAATGCGAAATGGTCCTGGGGCAATGGATCCTTTCCTAGTACAATACAGCCAGACCCTGCCATTGGTGTTGACCTGTGACGCCTCTCCTTTCAGTGTCAGCACTGTCCTCAGCCATGAAAAAGTAACTTTGCAACTAATCCTCATATTTGCAGGTCTGTAAAGTTGAAGAGCATAAGAACAGTCATAGTTTCACTTAGCTAGTGCTTGGTTTAATAATGGAGTTGGGGGTCCCAATTGCGGTTGCTAAACAACTACCTGTATTATTCTTCCAAATAAAAATATGCCATCTCCAATAATTTCCATAATTCAGGCAAAACCCTGGCAAACTGGGAGTTGCAACTCCTAAATATTTGGAGAATCCTGGATTGGAGAATTTGATTTAAGGCATTCATTTATGTCTAGCAATTCTAGACATATGCAGACATGGCTGGGAGACTGACACCACTTTCTGCTTTTTTTCTTTTCTTTTTCAATGCTTTGAGGAAAGAAAAAGAATCCCAATTAGAATCAGATCTACAGTGTGTAGAGTGGCTCAGTGTGGCTCCAGGAAGTAAAATTAACATAGAGAAGTTCCTATGAAGCCCAGTTCTAACCGGCTGTTCTAGGCATGTTTATCTATGCCTGTACTGTAATTCTCTTTTATCCTGTCTTCTATCTTTGCATGACATGGATGACTGGACAGGAGTTAATCTAACCCAGCTTTATAAAATTTTGATGCTGGGTTACAACATGGTCAGTCACCTGAGAGCAAAGAAATCGGGGGAGGGGGGATGAGCAAACCAGTGCTTTCTTTTTGGTATATTACACTGAAAGTTATTCCTTTACTGTTTATAAAATATTTGAAATGTAAAATATGTTGTTGATTTTGCTTTGTGATAAATAGGGGTGATTAAATTATTCATCATGAATTGTCTGTCTGACTCTGCCAATATAATTTTTAAAATCTGTTAATATTATTCATTATGCATACACGTTTAATGAGCAACTCAGATAAGCAATCCCTGCTCCCGTGTAGTTTCCTCTGTTTGACCTATTTCTTGTTCATTTGAAAATGTTAAATTGCATTCCATTTCACATTAGGCACAAATTTAAAATTGATTCCCAAATTTGAGGCCTGCAATATTATGTTATGCATTTAATTTTATTATAGAAGAGCCATACAACTGTATGGATGAAGAGAGGATAAATGTATGAGAATTAAATGTATAGGAATTCTTTAAAAATAATTTGGTCCAGAATTTTCCCAGAAGAAAAGTTTAAGTTGGTCATTATGAATAGGGATTTCTCAAAGCATATTTCAGTGTATTGATTAAGGAATTATGAAAGTTGGTGCCATAAAAGTTTGAAGAGGGAAAGTGGGTGAAAATGAAATTAGAACAATTCATAGATGCCTGTTAGCCATGGCGACTCAGTAGGATCTCAATATTCAGAAGCAGTGAATATCAATTAGCTGGTGAGAGGTGTAGTGGGGAAAGGCTGAATATTACATTATTGTTTTATTTGCATGCTTCCTACAAGGCATCTGATTAATAACTGTAGGAATCAGAATGCTAGAATACAGATAGCTATCCAACCAGGCATGACTGTTCTACTGTTGATTAGGTAATCCTTCTAAAAAGAGACTTGGCCATTGGGGACTCGGACTTCATGTGCTATAATTTGGTGCTCAAATTATGTGTTCTCCTTTGCAAAAAGAGAGAGAGAGAGAGGCTTCTGTTTTTCTACTTTATTAAAAGAAATTCAGATTTTTTTAAATTTTTAATTTTAATTTTATTTTAATTCAAACATCATCTTCCATTAAACAGTGTGTCATCTGGGTACATGTATTTTGTGCAAATATGAGGGCGATCTGGCTGCGATATCTGTCGCCCCATTGATCGCCAGGGTTGATTCAGCTGATCAGGCTGGCTAAGCGGGTGTCCCCTTCCTTCAGTGGTGGGTTTCAAAAATTTTTAGAAACTCTTCTGTAAGTGTGGCCTGCTTTGTTGGAGTGGCTTACTGGCCATGTGACTGGGTGGGAGTGGCTTGGCAGTCATGTGACTGGGTGGGTGTGGCCAACTTGTAGAATGTGGTGAAACTCAACACTCTTGCTTAGCAATCAAAATGTTGGCTCAGAAACTCTGGCATTTGAAGCACGCAAGTCTTAAAGCTGTCAAGTTACAAGACCCTTGCACCCCTAACCCTTTAGAAAAAAAACCCCAGGGGTGTTCAAACTTGACAGCTTTAAGACTTTAAGGTTTAGATAGGACTCTTAGAGGCGGGTGGGGCGATTAGTGAGCCAGCCCTGGCAGAATCAAAGAGCCATTTGGCTCCTTCCCTGCTTATATTCCAAAATACTTGAACACCTGGCTGTTTGCCCAGGCTTTGGGGTGGGACAGTTATGGAGTCCTTGCTTTTTTTCTTTAGTTTGCTATGTATAATTTTTGTTGTTGCTTTCCTGGTTGAACAAAAGTTTTCTCTTCTATTTTCTTCTTTTCTACTTGCCAAAGTGTGAGCCAACCGAAGAGAGTTGTTTTTGAGTTGGGTAGCCTCCAAATTTAATCAAGCAAACAATTTTAAAAATCTAGAAATACATAATAATCTCTCCTTCTCTTCAACATCCATGTCTCTCGGTCCCTCTCACAGCCCCTCTGAACCAGTGGTGAAATCTAATTTTTTTTCCTATTGGTTCTGTGGGTGTGGCTTGAGGGAGGTCATGTGACTGGGTGGGTGTGGCTATGTAGTCATGTGATTGGGAGGTCAAAAGACAGAAACTCACTTTAACAATGTCCTGCTGGAGAAGGGGGTTGGACTAGATGACCTCCAGGTACATCCAGGTCCCTTGGCCTAGCAGGCCTCAGGGAAGCCTCCTGGGAGCAAAAACAGACCCCAAAGGCTAAAAAAAATTAAAATAAAAAGGTTCTACCATCACACAGCACAGGTGATCGTTGGAACTTTTTTTTACTTTGTTAAGCATTTTTTTTACTACCAGTTCGGGTGAACGGTAGCATTTTTTACTACATTTATTACTAAGGGTTCAGAGCATTTCACCCCTGCTCTGAACCCTTTTTGTCTTGTGTCCATTCTAGGATAAATCATTCTTGAAAGATGTTTCTAGTGATCTGAAATAAAGTCATAGACCACATATGGCCCTAAGGCTACGTATATAGATACTGTCCACTTCTTACACCTAGTTTTAATAAGAAAGTCTATTAAAATTGCTTGTTTCAGCCATCCTCATTATTGAGCAGCTGAAATCCCACTGAAGTCAAATGCAATTTAAACAGCCTGAGTTCAGTGGCTCTTGAGATGGAGATAAGGGGTGAGGAAACAGAGCTAACAATCCATCTAAAATCATTCATAACATCCTGGTGCTTTAAATTTCCAGATACAAACATCATTATATCCCAGGCTGTAAAGCAGTTTTTCCTTGCTAGTGAATAGAGAAGCAGCTAAAATCTATTTGGGCTCCCCTGGGACTTTTTCAGTTTTCTATTGCCAGATAATACATTCAGTTGCACAAGGTAAATGTAATATGCAAAAATGTTTCTGCTTCTGAGGAAAAGTTGTATCGTATTCAAGAGAAATTTGCAATAGAAATATGCTTTCTTGTGTCATTGGAGAATATGCATTTGATAAAAGCCGTTCATCCAGTATCCTCCCCCGCCCCAGTCAGATTTTTTTTAAAAGCTATAACTAAATTGTGTTGGGAATGATTCTATAGCTAAGATTGTGTTATGGAACACAGCAGTAGTCTTGCTTCTTAGTATTCCCTTTTAATTATTTTCAATTCATTTCGTAATATAGCACAGCATTTTCTGAGAATATTGGGCAGAAGAATTAATTTGTCCAACAAATAAAAATATTTATCTTGCATAAAATAAAAATATTGTGTGTTTTCTACATATAGATAGATATAGCCATAGAAATGATAAGTAGATAGGTAGATGATATATAGCTAGATAAAAGATAGATAGATAGATAGATAGATAGATAGATAGATAGATAGATAGATAGATGATATAGAGATAGATAGATAGATAGATAGATAGATAGATAGATAGATAGATAGATAGATAGATGATAGATGGATGGATGGATGGATGGATGGATGGATGGATGGATGGATGGATGGATAGATAGATAGATAGACAGACAGACAGACAGACAGACAGACAGACAGACAGACAGATGATGGGTAGGTAGGCAGGCAGGCAGGCAGGCAGGCAGGCAGGCAGGCAGACGAACAGATATAGATCGTTGATGGATAGATATGCCATTTCAGCTCCTAGGGCTGAATAAAGCTTGATACCTTAACCAATACACCATACAAATATATTTGGTGTAGATTTGAGTTGAGCGTGATTTGTTCAAATCTTCAGTCCCAATTCATTTTCTGAATCAATTTAGCAACAATTCAAATCAGGTATTTCCATATTGATTCATATTTTTGTGCATGAGCAGAAATATTCCCCCCCCAAATCAGTGAATATTCAGTCGATTTAGTTCAAATTACTGAACTCCATTGGATTGATTTAGCCAATCAAATTGGCTGTCTGAATTTCAGAAACAAATTGAAATGAAACATGTTTTAAATCAGTTTTTGCCAGATTCGTCTTATCAAGTTAGGCAAAATTGGATATTGAATTGAATTGAATTGAATTTATTGGTCTTGTATGCCGCCCACTCCCGAAGGACTCCGGGCGGCTTACAATAAACAAAGGAAGGGGATAAATAGACAAATAGACAAACAACAATTTAAAATACACAACATTCATAGTTCCCATGGGGCTGACTATTTCAACAGCCCCCCAGCCTGCCAGAGCAGCCAGGTCTTCGTGGCTTTGCAGAAGGCCGGGAGAGTAGTAAGGGTCCGGATCTCCACGGGGAGCTCGTTCCAGAGGGCTGAAGCTGCAACAAAGAAGGCTCTCCCCTGGGAGTCGCCAGTTGACATTGGCTGGCAGATGGGATCCGAAGGAGGCCTAGTCTGTGCAATCTGATCGGTCTATGGGAGGTAATTGGCAGGAGGCGGTCTCTCAGGTACCCAGGTCCGATGCCATGTAGGGCTTTATAAGTAACGACTAGCACCTTGAAGCGAGTCCGGAGACTAATGGGTAGCCAGTGCAGCTCACGGAGGATAGGTGTAACGTGGGTGTACCTGAGTGCACCCACGATCGCTCGCGCGGCTGCGTTCTGGACTAGCTGAAGTCTTCGAACACTCTTCAAGGGCAGCCCCATGTAGAGCGCGTTACAGTAATCCAGTCTTGAGGTCACAAGGGCGTGAGTGACTATCTGAAGGGCCTCCCGATCCAGGTAGGGTCGCAATTGGTGCACCAGGCGAACCTGGGCAAAGGTCCCCCTGGTCACAGCCGACAAATGGTGTTCTAAAGTCATCTGGGGGTCCAGGAGGACTCCCAAATTGCGAACCCTCTCTGAGGGGCGTATAATTTCACCCCCCAGCCTGAGAGATGGAATACTTGGCCAATCTTTGGGAGGGAACATCAGTAGCCACTTGGTCTTGTCTGGATTGAGTGCCAACTTGTTTACTCCCATCCAGACCCTAACAGCCTCCAGGCACTGGCACATCACTTCTACTGCTTCGCTGAGTTGGCACGGGGCGGACAGATACAGCTGCGTATCGTCCGCATATTGGTGGTATTTGATCCCGTGCTGGCGTATGATCTCACCCAGTGGCTTCATGTAGATGTTAAATAGGAGGGGGGCAGGACCAAACCCTGCGGCACCCCATAGTTGAGGGGACCTCTGACCTCCAACCAACACCGACTGCGACCTGTCCGAGAGGTAGGAGGAGGACGGTGCCTCCCACTCCCACCTCCCGCAGGATACCATGGTCGATGGTCTCGAAGGCCGCTGAGAGGTCAAGGAGCACAAGGATAGAGGGGTGACCCCTATCCCTGGCTCACCAGAGATCATCGATCAGCGCGACCAAAGCAGTTTCCGTGCTGTAACCAGGCCTGAAACCCGACTGAAAGGGATCCAGATAATCAGTTTCATCCAAGCACTGTCGGAGTTGAGAGGCCACCACTTTCTCAACAACCTTCCCAACAAAGGGCAGGTTGGAGACTGGACGATAGTTGCTCAAAATGGCTGGGTCCAGAGATGGTTTCTTCAGGAGGGGTCTCACCACTGCATCCTTTAGGAGGAGCGGGAAAATTCCCTCCCGGAGAGAGGTGTTAACTATCGTCCAGATCCAGCTGCGTGTCACCTCCCTGCTGGTCGAGACCAGCCAGGAGGGGCACGGGTCCAGTATACAAATGGAGGCACTCACCGCTCCCATGACCTTGTCCACTTCCTCAGGAGAAGCAAGTTGAAACTCAATCCATAAAGTATGCTCAAGACCTTCCCCCGGTACCTCGGCTGGTACCGTGCAATTGGAGTCCAGCTCTGTCCGAATCCGAGCGACTTTATCCGTTAAATACTGAACAAATTCCTCAGCTCTACCTTGTAAAGGGTCATCCGCATCCCTCCCTTTCAAGAGGGAGCAGGTTATTCTAAACAAGACGGCTGGGCGCGATTCAGTGGATGCAATAAGGGCGGCAAAATGCGAACATTTCGCTGTCCGTATTGCCACGAAATAGGCTCTGATAAAGGCTCTCATCAGTGCTCAGTCTGACTCAGATTTACTGGCCCTCCAGCGACGCTCTAGGCGTTTCTTTTGGCGCTTCATCTCCCGGAGTTCCTCGGTGAACCAAGGGGCCCTCCTGGATCCGCTGCCTCGGAGAGGTTGCAAAGGAACAATCCGGTTTAGAGCCGCCGCCACCGCTGTATTCCAGGCAGTGACTAAGGACTCCACCGGATTGTGGACAAGAGTGACAGATATTTCTCCAAGCGCTGTCTGAAATCCCATAGGGTCCATCAGGCGCCTGGGGTGGAACCACCTAATCGATTCCCCCTCCCTACAGTGGGGGATTGGTTTCCGAAAGTCAAGCCTCAGTAGGAAGTGATCAGACCATGACAAGGGCAAGGTCTTAATGCCCTTCAACTCTAGATCACGTCTCCACTGCTCCGAGAGGAATACGAGGTCAAGCGTGTGACCCGCTGAATGAGTCGAACCCCGAATTACTTGGGTCAAGTCCATGGCTGTCATGGAAGCCATGAACTCCTGCGCCCTGTCAGAGCGTTCACCAAGTGTAGGCAGGTTGAAATCCCCCAGAACCATAAGCCTGGGGAACTCTACCGCCAACTCGGTTACTGACTCGAGGAGCGAGGGGAGGGCTGTTGCAAAGCTGTTGGGAGGTAGGTACGTTAGCAACAAACCCACTTGACCACCAAGGTCCAACTTCATCAACAGGGACTCACACCCAACAAGCTCCGGAGCAGGGATCCTACGAGGAACTAAAGACCCTCGGACGACAGCCACTCCCCCACCCCTTTCTTGGGGTTGCGGCTGATGAAGCACCTGAAATCCTTCTGGGCACATTTCAGTGAGGGGGACTCCTCCCTCCGGGCCCAGCCAGGTTTCAGTAATACATGCCAGGTCTGCCTCCTCGTCTAAAATTAGGTCCCGGACAAGGGGAGCTTTGTGAACCACAGACCTGGCATTTAGCAACAACAGCCTGAGACCAGGGCCCTGACAGTTCTCGCCATCTGGCCCTGGAGTGGAACTAGCAGGGCCGGAAGGAGGGATCTCTCTGACGTAGCGAACCCTCCTTCCCCGGTAATAGCTAGCCCTGAAGTTCCTGTCGTACCTGCCCCTCCCCATAGTGACCGTAATGCTCCAGCCCACCCCCGCACCTGTAGACCCCATATCCCCTCCCACAGCCTCCGCTCCATCCGGCAGGCGATTTTTGTCACTCATTCTGGGACGGGAGGTAGGCCTGGGCCCCCTACCACTTCTGCAATAGCACTCAGTGGAGGAGGCACCAGGCTGTACTCTCAATCCTCTCATACATACACAGCCACTCATCCATGCATTCCCCACGTATGTTAATTAAACACAAAAAATACAACAATATGAGATTAAAAAGGTGGGTACAAACATCAGCCAGGCACACCATTCACATTACATTCCTAAAATGTGCGGAGCACTGTGCAAGTACAGTTAAGATAGTCAATGGTGCGGAAGGAGGAGGGAGAGCTGCTCCGCCCCTCTCTCTTCCTGAAAAGCACCCAAAGTCAAAGGTCCAAAAGGAAAACCGTGTTGGGTGGGCGATTGTAAAATAGAGGGCAGATGGAAAGATGTCCCTGATAGTTGGAATAATATTCTTGGGATAGCGGTGGGCAGCCGTAGTTGCAAGAAAAGGAGCAGGGGCATAGATCTGAAAGTCCGAGAGTCCAAGTTCCTAAACAAAATAAACAGAGAGAGCCAGATGGTAAAGGTGGTAGAAGAAGGAAGGAGGCTCCGCAATCGCAGAAGAAGGCGGGGGAGGGCTGCACTGCAAAGAGGCCCTGATCGAGTAGAGCCAGGGGGTGGGGGGATGGTCGCAAAGACACCAGGTAAAATCTGCCGCCCCCTTCCATCCAAGGCCGCCATCCAGCGTCGTGTGAATCAGCCACCCCCACTCCCCAATGCTGATAATAAACTGGTGCAAATCCGCAGGCTCCTTCCAGTCTCGTAAAAATAAATAAGAAGCTGGAATAAGACTGGCAGGGACACCGCAGGCCGTTGAGGTGATGCGGGAGGGGGGTCTGGGGGGGGCCATAATGGCGACGAGGCCTGCCGATCAATCCCCGTTGGCGTCATCCGGACCAGCTACCCCCTCCCTGGCATGATATTCTCCTGTTCAATCCAGTCCAGAGTGACTCTGCTGGGTCTCCCGACCAGGAAATAGAATTAGAAATAGAATTGCAAGGCGCCGGCCTCGTTAACACTGCCGGGAGAGCTGGTGGAAGAGCTGAGCCAAATGTGAAGTGGGGGGCATCCGGAAAAGGCTATGGCCACGGCGCACCCAGCCAGCCGCCCGATTCGCCTGGTCCGAGTAGAAGCCCTGATCAATCTCCCTCTTTCTGAAAAGGTGGCAATAGTTGGCCAACACAGCCACAGTCACTGGAGGCTCACCAAGCTGTAAGAGGAGGGCTGAGAGACCTCGCAACCGCCGTAACCGCCGCAAAATGCTCCCAAACACCTCCGTCGTCACTACGGGGCCGCCATTCTTGCCGCTGAGATCGCCGAGCCGCGCTGAAGATTGTGGAGTCCTGGGCTGATGGAAGGCATCAGCTCCCCTCGGTCTTTGTTCTGCACACATCCCCTGACTGTCAATCATCCCGGGGACCTCAATAAGAACAGTAAGAAAGCCGGTTCCAGAGGCTCCCAGCGCTTTTTCGCCAGCTTGTACTAAGGCGAAAAAGCTTGGCCGCCATTCCGTTTCATCGCACATGCGCAGGATAGCTAGACAACTGGATATATTGATACATAGATTCTCATAAAATGGGAAATGGAAGGGAAAGAAAGAATAACACAAATCCCTATTATTAGGACAACCTTAAAAGCTATAATTTGTATGCAAAATTTTGAATTTTCTGGAATTCTTTATTAGGCAGGTTTATAGACTGAATATTATTATATTGGTGACAAGTTAGTGAAGTTAGTGTCATTTTCAAACTAAGCAACTAGAAACCAAACTCTGAAACCATAAAGGCCATTAGTACTTAATATGTCTCCTGCTTTGGACTAACTCACAGGTTTCTGGCTTAACAGAGAGTAAAAAAACCACGTTATTGCTTTTGTATCAGTAAAGTCAAAATTATTTAGGATGTTCCTAAATAAAACCAAAGAATCTTATAATCTCCACCTAGAGACCAATGAAATTGCAACCTCGTAGATAAAATATCTTACTTCTTCCCCATTCCTTGATTTTGGAGGATCTTTTCTGATGAAAATATCAGAAGGATTTGAAATATTGCACAAATGTTTACACCAGACTAGTCCTTTAGCTTGGATGTTGGATTTTTTTTAATGATAAAACTGCATTTCTCATTTTCTGGGAACTGAAACCAATTGTTTAGTTAGATGTTTCTGTAATCGATAGACATATATTTCCAAAATTACAACAGAGGTATTGGGTAAAGACCTACTACTGGACAGAGTAAGGTAGGCTCTTGAGATACCTGGTCTTGGATGTCATGTAAATGCTTTGCAATTGTAATTTGTTTATCAACATACTTTTGTATTGTGATTTCTGACAATTTACATGGACAAGTCACTGCAATTTTCTTTAGCAAATTTTTTAGAGCTAAAACAGTTATGGGACTTCAGGCTGAATGACTATGGTCTGATTTTCTTTGGTTCTAACATTTCACCAGCAACTATGGTTGGCATGTTCAATATGCTGAGCTGCTTTGTGTTGTACCTCTAGGCACCTCATAGTCAACAGAAATGGGCTAACTAGAGTTCTTGTATTTGAACCTGACAAGCAGATCTCTGATTGGTCCATGTCTTAGGAGTCCAAGTAAGCTGGTTTCTAATTGGTGCCTCATTTAATTGATCCAGTTTGAAGAAATTTCAAGAGAACTAGTTCCTGGTTGGTCTGTCTTTGAACCAGGATACTGATTGGTTCCTTTTGTAGATGAACCACTAATTAATTCCTTTTGGAAAATTCCAACAGAACTGATTTCTGATTGGACAATTTTGAGCCAGGATGCTCCTGGTGCTTTTTCTGTTGAGGCTGCTTCAGATTCCTACTGATTAGATAAGGGATGTTCAATCTTCAAATAGTATAAAACTGGGATCTATGCTTTACTGATGTTCAAACTCCCCTACTTTCTGTTGATGTTGTTGGAATGTTTATGGTATTCAGGAGCCCTCTATGTAGTTGCACATGGTAGTTTGACATGGGTGGCAATACCTGTATATCTTCAAATTGAACCTTATGTCCACTATGATGCAAAACATGTTTGCAGAATGTGTTTTCAAAGTGCTTTGTCATTACCTTCTTCCTAGGGCAGTATATATACTAAAATTGGAACAATACAGAGAAGATTAGCATGACCCCTGCGCAAGGATGACACACACATTTATGAAGCGTTCCATATTTTCAATAAATATTTTTTTAAAAAAAATACCTTCTTCCTAGGGATGAGTGGGAATGATTAATCGGTCACCCAGCTAGCTTCAATGCTTAGTTTATGGTTAGCAATACTAGAACGATGGGCTCTTGGCTTCTAGTTCAATATGTTTAACCACGATACTGAACTGTTTTTTTGTTATTCTGCTTTTACTATTGATGAGTGGTATTTTTCTTACAAATCTTGGCTAGTCAGTAACTATATGATAGTTACACTTCACCTAACCCTAGGTTTTTTTGGACAGTGTAACTGGTAGGATATCAGGTAATTAATAAGATTATGATTTGTTTAAGACATTCCTAGGTCATTTAGTTTTGCAGTTTCCTTATAAGACTGTCCCCTTCAGTCTGGAGTTCTTCCTTTCTCGTTTTATCACAAGAACATATTATGGACAGGCAAATGCTGGTCATAAGATCACATGATTTCATATGGCTGTTAGCCTAGTATCACAAATTCCCTCAGGAAATCAATTCTCACCCATGACAAGACCAATATGTCCTTTCCTTGGCAACTTTATTGATGATATTTTATTTACAATGATTTGTAGGCTGCCTACTCACCAGACTGTATGCATGTTGCAAAATTAAGGAAATTTGCATAAAGAGGCAGGAGAGCGAAAGAGAGTTTGAGGATGGTATCCGAAATAGACAAAGAGAAAAGAGGATGTCACATATGGTTCTACATATGGCTGGCAATTGCTGTTATTTTTTTTAAATCCTTATTTATTTATTATATCTGATTAGAGCTGCTCAGAGCGCTGAAAAAGGGCTTTTTGCAAAACACACTGGCACTAGCAAAGCAACTCCTCTCAAAAAACAACTATATGTCTTCTGCATATTTTAGAGAGGCTGGTTCAAAGATTTTCCCTCTGCATGTGTGCATGCAGGCACTGCCCCTGAAGCACTGCCAATGCATTGGAAGTAAAATGTTGCAGACAGTGGGAATCATCATAGAGAGGCACAGGCTGTTGTTACATTGGCCATTCCCAGCTGCTTTTGAAATTACAGAGATAAAGAAATCCTGTATATTTTAGCAAAAGGGCGGGGAAGGGCTCTAATCAAGCTATGTTCTAAACAAGGGGTGCTAAACTCAATTTAATTGAGGGCCGCATCAGGGCTGTGGTTGATTTCAGGGGGTTCGGGGGCTTGACTGACTGGATGGGTGTGGCCAACTGGATGGGCATGGCCAGATTGATGCCACTCTACAAACTGCTGGCATGTTGCCTCTTTGCATTGGGTAGACCGGGCCCAAAGCCACACTAGCCCGATGTTTTTTCTTCGCATTGGGTATACCAGGCTGAAGCCACACTGGCCCAATGTTTCCTCTTTGCATTGGGTAGACCAGGCCGAAGCAACGCAGGCCAGCCCCTTACATTTTCCAGGACAGCCCTGCAGGCTGTATCTGACCACGTCACAGGCCAGATTTGGCCCGCAGGTCTTCTGTTTGACACCCCTGCTCTAAACCAAGACCAAGTGCTTTACGTTCAAAATCTGCTTATATGCACAAGGAGCCCTGTTTTTCCCAAACAATATTTTTAAAATGCCATTGTGTGCAAATACAATCAAAGCAAAATCACAGAACCTTGGAACCACAAGGGTGGGGAATTTATAAAGCCATTAAATAAAGGAAAAGCGGGGATCTGTGGTGTTTCAGAATCAAAGCAGGAAAGGTGCTTCAGAGGGGACATAGGTATGTACTTCACACCTATCAGCACTTCTTTAAGAAAGCTGAATTTTGTGTGATCACATTAACTCATGTTGTGACAGGGAAATATGCTTTTGGGGGCAACAACATGCCCACACTTGTTCTGAAGCATCTTGTTGCACCTTGTTGGTGTTTCTTTCCTCAATGTACAGTATATTTCCCTGAAATCACATGGCTTCTTTCAGCAGGTGCCAACAAGTGTGGCAATCATTCCTATATCCTCCCGCAAGTGCCCTTTCTGCTTCAGATCCAAAGTCATGCATATCAATAGGAAAAAAATGCCTGGGCCTGTGCTTTCTTAATAGCCGGTGGGTGGGAATTCGTGATGAAGAGATGATACCGATACTGTCAAGCATATGATAAATGCAGAAAGTGGAAAGAGCTTAAAATCCTCCCAAGTATTGATGGACGCTCGGTCCAATCAGCACAAGCCACTGACAGGTGGAATGGGGAATGAAAAATTACTTTTCAGGGTTTTTGTTTTTGCTTTGCTTTGCTTTCATGGAAGAATTTGCTATTCAGCCTGAAAGACAATGTCTATAAAATGGTAGGCAGGGAGGAATATAGCTAAGAAAGACTTATTCAGTCACATAGAAACCAATTTCAGACCTATTGCCTTGAAAAAGTATGTAAGTGTCATTTAAAAACAATTATCCCAAAGTTACATATATACTGATAGCCGTTCTGACAAGTGCAACAGGTTCTTCTCACCATTTGCTATTTTTGGAGAGTCTCAATATTCATTTCAGAGTCAGTTCTGGATGTATTTACTGTAAACTCTGCAAATACAGGTAATCCTCCACTTCACACTTATAACCGTTGCAGCATCCCCATGGTCACATGATCAAAATTCGGATGTTTGGCGACTGACTCATATGTATGTCGGTTGCAGGATCACATGATCATGTTTTGTGACCTTCTTATAAGCAAAGTCAATGAAGAAGCCAGATTCCCTTAACAAATATGTTACTAGTTCCCCAGACTAATAGTACTGGGGGATTTTAATCTGCCGTCTCTTGGTGAACACTCAGATGGGGCACAGGAGTTCATGGCTTCCATGACAACCATACTTGACCCAGGTAGTTTAGGGTCCGACTCATAGAGCGGGACACACACTTGACCTTGTATTTCTCTCAGGGCAGTGGAGACGTGATCTCGAGTTAAAAGGAATAGAGACCTCGCCCTTGTCATGGTCAGATCACTCCTTGCTGAGGCTTGACTTCAGGACGCTACTCCCCCATTGCAGGGCGGTGGAGCCGATTAAGTGGTTCCACCCCAGGTGCCTGATGGACCCAGAGGGATTTCAGAGGGAGCTTGGAGAGATACCTGACTCCCTTGTCCGCAATCTGGCCGAGTCTTTGGTCGCTGCCTGGAACGTTGCAGCGGCTGGAGCATTGGATCGGATTGCGCCTTTGAGGCCTCTCCGCAGCAGTGGATCCAGGAGGGCACCCTGGTTTACCAAGGAACTCCGGGAGATGAAGCGCCAAAAGAGACGCCTAGAGCGACATTGGAGGGCTAGTAACTCTGAATCTGATCAATCACTATTAAGAGCCTTTACTAGGACTTATCTAGTGGCGATACGGGCAGCAAAATGTATGCATTTTTCCGCTCTTATGCGTCCGCGGAATCTCACCCAGCCGCCCTGTTTAGGGTGACCCGCTCCCTCCTGAAAGGTGAGGAGGCGGGGGAACCCCTGCAGGGAAGAGCTGAGGAGTTCGTTCAGTTTCTGTTGGATAAAATCACTCAGATTCGGACAGACCTGGACTCCCCTTGGGCAGTACCAGCCGAGATGCCAAGGGTTAGTCTTAATCGGATTTTCTGGGATGAGTTCAAATTTGTCACCCCTGAGGAAGTGGACAAGGCCATGGGAGCGATGAGTGCCTCCACCTGTTTACTGGACCCGTGCCCCTCCTGGCTGGTTTTGACCAGCAGAGAGGTGACACGAGGCTGGCTCCAGATGATTACTAACGCATCTTTGCAGGAGGGGTCTTTCCCACAACCATTAAAGGAAGCAGTGGTAAGACCCCTCCTCAAGAAGCCTTCCCTGGACCCAGCTATCTTGAAAAACTATCATCCTGTCTCCAACCTTCCTTTCTTGGGGAAGGTTGTTGAGAAGGGGATGGTGCTTCAACTCTGATGGACCTTGAATGAAACGGATTATCTAGACTCCTTTCAGTCCGGTTTCAGGCCTGGGTACAGCACAGAAACTGCTTTGGTCACACTGACCGATGATCTCTGGTGGGCCAGGGATAGAGGACATTCCTCTATCCTGGTGCTTCTTGACCTCTCAGCGGCCTTCGATACCATCGACCACGGTATCCTTCTGCGACGCAGAAGGGGGAGGTGGGAGTGAGAGGCACCGTTTTATGGTGGTTCTCCTCTTACCTCTCTGACAGGTCGCAGTCGGTGTTGGTTGGGGGGCAAAGGTTGACCCCTAGGCACCTCAAATGTGGTGTGCCACAGGGTTCGGTCTTGTCCCCCCTCCTATTTAACATCTACATGAAGCCGCTGGGTGATATCATGCGACAGCACGGGGTAAAGTACCATCAATACGTGGATGATACTCAACTGTATCTTTCTGCCCAGTGCCAGCTCAGTGTAGCGGCGGACGTGATGTGCCGATGCCTGGAGGCTGTTAGGATCTGGATGGGGGTAAACAAACTTGTGCTCAATCCCAATAAGACTGAGTGGCTTTGGATGCTGCCCCCGAAGGACAGCTTAGACAGTCCATCCTTAACCCTGGGGGGCGAAAACGTATGCCCCTCAGAGAGGGTCCGCAATTTGGGGGTCCTCCTGGATTCGCAGCTGAAACTGGAACATCATCTATCGGCTGTGACCAGGGGGGCCTTTGCCCAAGTACATCTGCGCACCAATTGCGGCCCTATTTGGATCGGGAGGCACTTCAAACGGTCACTCACGCCCTTGTCACCTCGAGGCTGGATTATTGCAACGTGCTCTACATGGGGCTACCCTTGAAAAGCTTTCGGAGACTGCAGTTAGTCCAGAATGCGGCCGCGCGAGCGATATTGGGTGCACCGAGGTACACCCACGTTATACCTGTCCTCCGCGAGCTGCACTGGCTACCAATTGGTCTCCGGACGCAATTCAAGGTGTTGGTTATCACCTTTAAAGCCCTACATGACTTAGGGCCAGTACCTTCGAGACCGCCTACTGCCACATACCTCCCAGCGGCCAGTAAGATCCCACAGATTGGGCCTCCTTCAGATGCCATCAGCCAGACAGTGTCGGCTGGTGGGCCCTCGGAGGAGAGCCTTCTCTGTGGCTGCTCCGACTCTTTGGAACCAACTACCACCAAAGATCCGGACCATACCCACTCTCATGACCTTCAGGAAAGCTGTAAAAACTTGGCTGTTCCAGCAGGCCTGGGGCTGTTGACCTCACTGTTGAGGTCCAGCCCCGATTAGAATGAATGTATGAGGTGTTGCTGTTTTAAACTGTTTCTTTCATTATGTGTTTCATTATGTCTGTGTGTGTGGTTTTTTGTTTTTTTTGTAAGCCGCCCGGAGTCCTTCGGGATTGGGCGGCATATAAATGTGGTAAATAAATAAATAGATAGATAGATAGATAGATAGATAGATAGATAGATAGATAGATAGATAGATAGATAAAAATACTAACTTAATAATTGCAGGGATTCACTTAACAACCGTGGCAAGAAAAGTCATATAATGTGGCAAAGTTCACTTAACAAACGTTTCACGTAGCAACAGAAATTTTGGGCTCAATTGTGGTTGCAAGGCGAGGACTAACTGCACTGAAAATACTGCAAAAGATCATTGAAAGGGCACTCTCTAATTCAGGATTCAGCCTAGAGAGTGGTTCTCAACCTTTTTTTCACCAGGGCAGCAATGATGACGGTTCGGGGGCGTGGCAGGCCTGGGTCACTTCCTGTTCTGGCGCCCATGCCACCATAACATTACCAGTTCAGTCAAACTGGGCCGAACCGGTAGGAACCGGCTCTGCCACTGGTGTCCACAGACCACATCTTGAGAACCATTGGCCTAGAGAACTGCACTGCTTTTTTCCTAGACCAGTTTCTCCACCTTAGCAACTCTAAGATGTACAGACTTCAATTCCCAGAATTTTTGCTGGAGACTAGTGGCAGTTAGAATGCACCCAGCTTAAAGTTCTTGAGGTCGAGAAATACTTTAATGGACAACTGAGTTGTGAAACTTCCATGGAAGAAGCAAAATGATGGGGAATTGAATGTTCATTTAGCAGGAACATACAGAACAAACATTATTTTCTTTAATCCACACAATTTCGAGTGGAGCTCTTATTTTAAAGATTTATTTATTTCAAAAAGGTGTTTTATAACAAAACACTCAGAAACAGCCTTATTCAGGCTTCAGCTTGATTCCTGAACACGCATCACATACCTGAAAGAGTTCTAAATGTTAGGGATAGCTTTAAATATTATTTTATAATCCCAGTCTGGGGTTAACAAAACTGTTCTACTAAAACAAGAGGAAAAGATAAATCATCTGGAATCAAAAGAATCGACAAGTTAATATTATCAAGGGTTCAGTATATAATCTTTTCAAGGGTTTACTACCTTGACTCAATGGCTTCTATTACCTTAAAAGTGATATTGACAGGAGTGTCATCTCCTGGTACAATCAGAAAACAAAGGGGGGGGGAAGCATAACAGGTATTAAAGGCGAATAAGGTTCTGCAAGCATGAGGAAAGCCAAACTTGCTTAGGAAAAAAAAATCCAAACTGAAATAAGTGACAAACCTTTTTTTTATTATTATCCAAAAGAATAATGTTGGGTACAACTGAAATATTTAGACAAGTGCAAGAGCCAGATGATGAGACCTCTTAGGTTAGACAGTACTTATCTGCTTACTTTAAAAAAAATGTAGAACTCTCACAAGTGCACGTGGAAATGGTCAGACCAAAGCTATAAGGAAGTCTGATTACTTTGGGAGCCAGTAGTTAAAGAGGACTTCTTTGTTATACAAGGACACATATGGTTGGAATATAGATTGGGAAAAGTAGGAACCACAGAAAATTTTAAAAGGTCAACATGGTGATTTAGGAATTGGTGAAATTAGGCAGCTAAGAATGGACCACTTTGAATCGTACTACCATGTTTCCCTAAAAATAAGAGAGGGTCTTATTTTCTTTTGACCCCTGAAATAAGCTCTTGGCCTTATTTTTGGGGAGGTCTTATTATTTTTGAAGTGCAAGAGGTGGCAAGCGTAGTCACCTCATGGCTGCTACTGTGTTGCAATATTTTTGGGAAGGCCTTATTTTTGGGGGAGAGATTATTTTAGTGCATGAGCTCAAAAGCCCAATTGCCCTTATTATCCAGGGAGGTCTTATTTTCAGAGAAACAGGGTATATTACTTAAGGCATGAGCTTCATTAAGAATGTGGTGGCATTGACACTCAAAAAGTACCATATGTATGTGCTCAACTATAACCCAATAAATGATGGAGTCATTTATCTCTTAGTATTTGTAGTTAAACATCAATGTGTGTGTGTTTATTACAGACAAATTGAGTGATTCAGTGATAAAATATAAAAGTGCCAAATGAAACAAGGAAGGTCAAAAGTTAGAGAAATGGAGTAACAAGTAATTACACAATTACAGAAAATGAAATTACAGAACACTTCCAGATACAAATAGTGGAACAAACTGTCAATTAAACAGTGCAATTAAAATTTTTCTGAGCATGCGCAGAACTGAAAAACAAGATGGAGGCGCCTATTGTGCCATCCGGGGAACCAGTTCGGGGGCGGGGCAGGCCTGAGTCGTTGCCGGTTCCAGTGACCCAGGCCACCAAACCACTACTAGATCAGCTGAACTGGTCCGAACCAGTAGGAACCCACCATTGGTTCAAACAAAAATAAAATATTACTGAAGCCTTTAAAAATAGAATTACAGAATGGCAGAAATGCGAGCAGGAAGAGAAAATTCGGACAAATTAACTCTACACAAAAGAGATTTATTTTATTTATTTTATTCGTCAAACATGTACAAGATAACAGGTATAAGTATAAACATGGACACAGGAAATGGGTATGAATAAATGGGGACAATAGGACAGGGACAGAAGGCCCACTGATACGCTTCTGCATGCCCCCTTGCAGACTTCTTAAGAAATGGGTTAGGTCCACGCTAGACAGTTAAGATTAAAGTTATGGGGGTTTGAGGATTTCATAGATCACAGATAATAGAATAGTTATTAAAGAGAAAGCATGTAGACTAGGTGAAATACCCACTGAACAGTGGTTGTTTGCTAACCGGTTTACTACTGGTTGGCTTGTACTCACACGGAGCAACGCTTCTGTGCATGTGCAGAAGCATCTAGGCGGGTGGGCAGAGCATCCCCCCCGCTGCCACTACCAGTTTAACTGAACCAGGCCGAACCGGGAGCAACCCACCTCTGCCACTGAATTATATAAAATTTCAGAAGAGCTAAAATGATAACAGTCCTGTGTCATCAAAAATGAAACAAAACTCTGTAATGTTTAAGTAGCAATATACTGAAAGAGAACTTGGCCTATCATCAACACAATACTTCTACATGCAAGTCAAATCTTACATGTAAGACCTTATTAAAATCAGACTAGTTAATAAAATAGTGTTTCTAGTCCTAATGCCTGACTATAAAAGCTGGAGATTGAAAAATAAAGATCACATCTTCAAATCATGGAAGTGGAGATTATTACTAAGAATATTGTGGCCTGCAAGAATTAATCAACAAATCCTCGATGAAATAAAGACAGATTACTCTCATGAGGCAATGATCAACAAACAGAAACTCACATACTTGTATATGTGATGCAAGTCAAAAATAGACATGGAAATATAATTGTGTTTGGCAAGATTGAAGGAGATACATGATTCCTGGAAAGTTATTAGCTTTTGTTTATGCAATTACCAGTAATCTGATTTGATGGCACCTAGCTAGCTCATCATATACACTGTGCTTTCTTTTTTCTATGCAGTTATACCTCAATTCAGGGAAGTTAACATTTTGTTTCAGCATCAACATTCTATGACCCACAAACTTCTGCATTCTTCAGTTCCCATAGAGAGGTGCAGATAGACCTGTTCTGATGCTTCATGAAGCAAAGATCATGTCGTAGGCATTCCAAATATCATTTTCAATATGCTTTACAAACCAGATTTAGAAATGTAGGCTACAAGGTAACTGATACAGCTTTAGGTGGTCTTCCATCCAAGCAATATAGAATGCCAATGGCTGCTTAGCTCCAGCAGTAAATCTGTATCTCTGGATTGTTTCCAAAGCAGACTACAATAGTTAAATACCTGCCTATAACTTCAAAAATAAAAGAATGTTGATGAAACATGACCAAATGTTTCATTGATTTTTTTTGGGGGGGGGGGGTGGGATAGCCAAACATTGATTGTCCTAGCATATAGCAATTATTTTCTTAAAGAAACTATTCTATTCTGATTTAACACCACAAACCCATATTTTGGTTGTGATTTGCAAATACCAAAATTATTTCTGTACCTGTTAACCAGTGGTGGGATTCAAATAATTTAACAACCGGTTCTCTGTCCTAATGACCATCTGGATAGGTAGGGCTCGGTGGTCATGTGACTGGGTGGGCGTGGCCAACTCAAGGTCACTCAGGTCAATGGGCGCTTCGCCTTAGCTGTTACAATGTAATAAGGGTTAACCGGAGAGGCAGTTTCTGTAAGCAGGTCAATAAAGATTAGGCTAGAAACAACACTAGAATGTTTCCTTTCTGCCTTCCTTACAGGATTAGCCCTGTAAAGTGGAAAAAAACAAAAGGAGATTTCTTCCAACAATCGGTTCTCTGAACTAGTTAGAAAGTTACCAACCGGTTCTCCCGAATAGGTGCGAACTGGCTGAATCCCACCACTGCCATTAACATTAAGAAAACTTCATATAGATGGCAACAACACAGACCAATTTAAAGTGGGCATAATATAATTCAAGATTAACAGTCCCAAATGTCAGGCTCTGAACTTAAAAGATATATCATATAAACCGGAATCAAATCCCTCCTTTAGGACAGTAGCATAATTTCTTTTCTAAATCATTTTTGAGCCAGAATCAGAATTATAGTAATGTTGATTTATGTCTTTATTAATCCAATTTACATGGCCATCTGTATAATGAAGAAACTCTAGACAACAAATAAATAATTTGATTAAATTAAAAAAAAACACCAACTAATAAAACTATATGTAGGCTCAGTAAATCCACACTAATATACAAGAACCCACATACTGCCATTCTGCCCGCAATACCTGGTGGAAGAGCCAAGTCTTCACAGTTGATGTCAACAGCCTACTTTTCCCCTTTTTTGTGTGATGATGATGATTTTTCACATGACAACGGTGTATTTTATTTTATATAACATCCCAAGGACAGCAGGCTCACATATAATATATAAAATGGCAGAAAGTTTCACAACCAAGTGCTCCATTGCAAAAAAATGAAATGCCTACCTGTGTAAGACCATTTTGTAGCTTGAACTGTCCTTTTTCATGTTAAGAAATTATTTTGGATACTCTAAAAGGGGGGGGGGGACTATTACAGAAAGGGTAAGTGGGAAATCCTACCAGATTTGTTGCCTACCATTTTTATATCCTTCTCTTCAGCTCCTTTCATTCTTCGCATTTATATCCTGCAAAACTCAGATTTTCCTTTCAGCCATTAAGAAGCTTCTCTTTTCATCTGGACTTCTCTTGCATATTGCACACCTGTCATCTGACCCGAAGACTTTGCAAACACCCAAGTAACTTTTGGACAACTTACTCAATACTGTATGAAATAAAAAGAGACCATATTTTAAAAAAAACAGAAGAAAAGAAAGTTCCAAGATTATTTGCCTCTTGGGTGATGACACCGTACTCAAAATCAATCTCAGAAAACTATGAAAGCTTTTGGCAAATAAATAATGCATATGCATTCAGTTAATGAACCAACTTCAGAAGTCAGGCTGAGTGCATGTCCCCCCCCCCCAACAGGTTAGTAGATGCTGCAGCCTCCGCTATGCTGTGATCTCTCTGCCATTGTTGCTTTCTGTGTTTCCTATTCAACCACAGAAGCCAGATATTCCATGCATAAAGTGTTATCATCAATCACCAATGACACTTTAAAACTACGGACATGTTTATCCATAAGAATAAAATGCAGTGAGTCTGGCCCTACCCACCTCATTTTCCGTCTTTCCCCCTTTCACGCACACACACAGGCATACATACACACACCCCAGAAAAAGCAAAGGAGCCATTTCTTCACAAACTGCTGTGTTCAGGAGTGACAAGATTTACATAAACCGATTGCAGTTCAGTTGTTGGACATATACCGGGATGATTCCCTAATCCCATTTTAATTAGATGGATGTTGCAAGTATACAAAATACATCCACACACATCCACAACCAGAAGCTCTGCTCCCTGTGGTGATGCCATCCTGGCAACGAATCAATCACCACGGTTCTGGTTGCCATAGAAACTGATAGCGCCTGCACCACCATCTAAGTGGTAAATGATTGGTGGTGGGCTCATAACACAAGGAGAGCAATGAGTTTTTATATCCTGTCCAGCAGCTGTGCCAGAGAGTTAATTAAAAGCAGAGAACATGAAATAAATCTAAATCTGTGAAGAAATGAAATGTACAGTACAAATCGAATTCCCATGTTGGACAGGAATTAATATGCAGCGCGAGCGGCAGAGCTGCCTGAACAAGCAACCGCTAGGAATCTTGGGAAACTGTACCTCTGAGGCAGCTAAAACTGAAATGAACAGAGAACCTCTTGACTGCATTCCCAAAAACAAGCCCTTTATGCCATGCCTAGATGTTGACCAACATATGCAATTTGCAACCTCAGAAGCCGTTCAAAAGCAGGAAAGATTTAATTACCAGACCATTAGCCACCAGACTTGATCAGCGGGAACCGTTAATCCAAATCAACATCTCTGCAGCTGCCCTAGAAGCTGTGACTCTAGCCTTCTTTATTGATACCCTATGAAGTCCTATTTCAGATGTCACAGCTTGACCAAAAGAATTTCTTCTTAGAGAGCAAACTATAAGGGACTTGGGGTATGAAATGTGGATTTAAAGGGAGGTGGCCCCTTGCTCCCTTAGCTCATTTTCTCATCACCTTCTTCTTTTTTTCCCTACCCTTTCCACATTTATCTGATAGAACAGAGTGAGTAGAACTGAACTTCTGTGTGGCGGAAAACCAAGCAAAGTCAGAGCCACCCCCCCCCCAAAAGGTGACATATTTGATGGGCTGAAAGAAAACTAATAGAGAGGGAAGATAACCAGAAACTCTTCTCCTATTTCAACCCATAATTTAGTTTCTGTCAACTCTGCATTGTGTCTTGCCTTAGTTTATTTTGTCATTATAAACTAGAGATAATAGTGGTTTCAAACAGCACTATATTGCTGTTTATGTTTTACTATAACTCTCACACTCCATATAATCCCACCTCCCAATTTCCCATAGCATTAAATGTGGCAGGCCTGAGGGTCCAATGCAAAAGATGGCTTCCAAGCCTTACAGTTATATTTATTTTTCTTTTTTATAACATTTGAATTCTCCCTTTCCTCCAGAGAGATCCCACTCTTCCCTTTGACTTTTGTCCTTGAGACAGTCTTTTAAGGGAGGTGAAGCTGGAATTTCTCTGAAATGTCTCTGGTGGCATTTGGGGAAATAAAGATGGCAATTGCTGAAGCCACACTCATAGCTTGGCATCACAACATCTAGAATAATGTCGCTTTTGTGTGTTTCTACTTACCTTAAAGTTCACTTTTAGAGGCCTACGTCCTCAGGCTGAGATGAGGGAGGGATTTTCATTAGGCTTTTTAATTTTAGAACACCCCAAACAAGGGTCTCCTGGCATAACCATCATCCTTGTTGACTTTTGGGCAAAGATAAGTTCATTCTTCTGTCCTTTTAATAATATGCTATCGTTGCAGTGACCTTTTAACTTTACACTATTACTTTCAGGCTTTGTTAGTGTTTAAAAGTTTACTTTATAGTGCATTTGATAAAAAGTTTTTCATGAGTGGTTTTATTGCTTTAATCGATTATTTTAATTATAAACTGCTTTTTAATGGGAAGCATAAAACAAATACATAGCATGAGCAATCCTGCCCACTGCTGTCATAAATCTTCAGGTTCCAAGTTCTCAAAGATTATGATAGGAACAAGAGAGAGACGTGATGGGCATGCTTATAATGAATTGGATGATTTATATGATTAACTTTTGATAATGGTTTTTTAAAATAATAAATATAGCAATAGCACTTAAACTTATATAATGCTTTACAGCCCTCTCTAAGTAGTTTACAAAGTCAGCATATTGTCATCAACAATCTGGGTTCTCATTTTACTGACCTCGGAAGGATGGAAGGCTGAATCAACCTTAATCGAACTCCTGGCAGTTGGCAGTCAATAGAATTAGCCTGCAATATTGCATTCTAACCACTGCAGCACCACAGCTCTTCAATATATTTTCACATTCATGAAAATATACAGTTAAAATTAGACTTGTTACTTTATTATAAGGGTTTTTAAAAATCTTAAATCTCTTTGGTGTAATGTTATTCTGTCTTTGTCTCCCTCTTTATTCTTCTGTCTCTTTCTCTCTCTAAAAGTGATAGGAAAAAGACATGCCATCACAGCCATCATCCCTCATTTAGCTCAGTATGTTGGATGCCAACATAGGTCTGTCAACAGACATGAATTAGTTTTTCTATAAATTTAAAATCATCCATCAGGAATAAATCTTCTTTGAAAATTACAGAATGTAGTTACCCTGAATGAATTTTAAACAGCCTACTATAGAAACAGAACCTAAATGTTATAGGGCCCAGCTATTTAAGATATTGAATATGTCCCAGAGTTTCCACCATCCTGTATGATCGGACATAGTAACAATGCCACCCGACGGAATCCAGGAAGTGGTCCTTCTGAGTCATGGCATCTACCCTCTGGAACAGCATCCCGACAAGATCTATATGGCAATATCCTGATCTTTGAAAACCTGGCTTTTTCCTTAGGCCTTGGGTTAAAGTTGGGTGGCCCACCTCTTTTTAGATTTTATATGTTATTCTGAATCTTTCCTTCTGAGATATACACTGGTTTCTCCCCCCCCACCCCATATTATTTTGATTTCTGCTGTTTTTAACTCTGTGTGTGCTGTCCAGAGTCTTATGGAATTAGGCACAGTCGAAAAGTAAGCAAGTAAACAGCTATATCTGAAAATAAAAATAGTAGAACTGAACTCTCATCACCAATTTTCAAGCAAATTCTTTTGGTTATAGCAGGCTAAGGTAATCTGTAGCTGTCTTTCCTTCTTCTTGGCACCACTGTCCATTTTACAGCCCTGAAATTTGATAGCAAAACAACATTAATGTCCTTAATTTGCTTAATCCCATTAAACATCAGAAAGTACAAAAATAGCATTTGTTTTTATTCTTCTCATCCTCAAAGATGTCACTTCAGCATCATTTAGCCCAGGGGTGTCAAACAGGTGGTCCACGGGCCGGATGCGTCATGTGCAGGCTATGCCCACCCCAGCTCCACACAGGCAAAAACCATCACGATATGTGACATCACGTGATTGAGTTTGACACCCGCGATTTAGTCTATAGTCTTCAAACATCAATTTTTGAAAGCAGGGATTTCAGCTGTAGACAGATTTCTACTCCTTCACAGGAAATCAGTTGGTAAATGATTTTGAATTACCTCTAATTTTTCTGCAATTAAAAGTCTAGGACTAACCAGATACATTTTTTAAAAACGATTACTCCAGAATCCTTTGCTGTGTTCTGACAAAGCCTCAACATGTTATCATGGCATTATCTGATAGTACAAGGATCACTAATCAGTTTTTGGACATGTACACATTAGGAATGTTGAGAGACTATTGTTTGTCAAAATGTCTTCCACTAATAAAATGTCGGCTATGATAATCTCAGGAGATTGTATAACTTCCGGTTATCAAAAGACAAATTTTCTGCCACTCTTTCTACCCCCAAGAATGTTCTGCTTGTCTTTTGGCATGATGAATACGCTTCCAAACAAAACATTGGATTGTATTCTTTCACCAGCACTCTTTATAAATTTCCAAATATGCCTACAGATGCAGAGCAGTGGTGAAATCTAAAAAAAATTCCTACCAGTTCTGTGGTCGTGGCTTGGTGGAGGTCATGTGACTGGGTGGGTGTGGCTATATAGTCACAATGTCCTGCTGGAGCAGGGAGTTGGACTAGATGACCTCCAGTCCCATCCAGTCCTAGGTGGCTGTACTCTTTCAAGGTATCCCCTGAAGCTGTGTCTAATGCCAGGTTTGTGGTCCTTCATCCCTCTCCTTTTTCTTTCCCTCCCTCCCTCCTTCTCTTCTTTCTTTCTTTCTTTCTTTCTCAGCATCTGCCACCCTACCCCCCCATTTTTCACTAGCAGGCCTCTGGGAAGCCTACTGGGAGTAAAAATGGACCCTTCCCCTCCCACCCCACCGTTTTTGACCTAGCAGGCCTCAGGAAAGCTTCCTGGGAACAAAAACAGGCCCCAAATGCTAAAGAAAAAGTTTTAAAAAAAAGTTCTTACCATCATGCAGCACAGCTGATTGTCGAAACTTTTTTTTACTTTGTTAAGCAATTTTTACTACCAGTTCGGGCGAACTGGCCCAAACCGGTAGGATTTCACCTCTGATGCAGAGGCATTCTTAGAACTAAAGATGATGGAAGCTGGTGTTATGCTGTTGCTTTATTTATTTATTTTAATTAAAAGGATCATTAATCAATTAATTGGGCAGATATTGTGTCAGGCACTTGAAAAAAATCTATGGGTATCACGTTGGGGGCGGAAAATCAGCAGCACAGGAACCCTTCAGAAATACCTGTTCTCATTTTCAGTCTTAGAATCCACACTTTGCATTTCAAAGTTACATTTGAGAATGAAACTATAGGGGAAATACGCTTCAATATTAAGGTATTACCCACCCTTGTATGTTTTCTCCTATCCTGAGCTGACACACTCAATTTGGAGATGACTGAAATTCTCTTTGCACAGTTTTGGTGGAGAGAGCTGTTGTTGCTTTAAGAGAAGCTCTAAATTGGAACATGTTTGACACTCCAGCTTTGACAGCTTGGCATAAACTAAAACATGAGAAGAACATCAGTCATCTTTGAAATGCTATTGAGTGCTATGGCTATGCATTTACACCTCAAAAGGACTAGGTAGCATTACGATCAGATGCTTGTGAAGCATTCACGAGTGTCAAGAGTTCTCAAGACATTTCTACTATTTGTTATCCAAAAGCTACATGAGCTTTAAAAAAAACACAAAATTTCCCTCAAAGCTTTCTCTAGAGTACAAAAATCCAGAAACCTACTCAGTTATTCCCAAAGCTCACCCTCCTGGAAAGTCAACAGTATATCTCAGACATCTCTTGTTTTATTTGTATGGGTGCTTTGATGTATAAGAGGAGAAAGGGGATCTTGTCACACCAGAATTAAGAAACTCAATAAGATTGATCCTCAGGAAATATCAAAGATGACTTTAGGGAAAGAAAATTTCTAGATAATGAGATTCTACTTTAAAAAAATACTGTTCCATGAGAAGTAGACCTTTAAAAGAGAAGAAAAACAATTGCTTGATACTAGTAAAGGTAAAGATTCAGGTTCCCCTCGTACATATGTGCTAGTCATTCCAGACTCTAGGGGGCGGTGCTCATCTTCGTTTCTAAGCCAAAGAGCCAGTGCTGTTCAAAAACGTCTCCATGGTCATGTGGCTGGCATGACTAAACACCAAGGGCACACGGAGCACTGTTACCTTCCCACCAATGTGGTCCCTATTTTTCTACTTGCATTTTTTACGTGCTTTCGAACTGCTAGGTTAGCAGAAGCTGGGACAAGTAACAGGAGCTCACTCCATTAAACGGCGCTAGGGATTCAAACCGCTGAACTTCCGACCTTCTGATCGACAAGCTCAGTGTCTTAGCCACTGAGCCACCATGTTCCTTTGATACTAGTATGTACTAGTACATAATAACTGAATGTTAGATATTGAAACTATTGGTTTTAATTGAGAACTCAGTCAGTTTGTCCATACTTCTTCCTCAAAAGCTTATTGTATGCCTTTTGGGTGTCTGTTCAGAAAAGAGGAAATAAATAAATAAATATTTACTCCAAAGATACGATTTACATATGTATTCAAGTAATCCTCAACTTACAATCACAACTGAGCTCAAAATTTCTGTTGCTAAGTGAAACAGTTGTTAAGTGAACTTTGCCGCATTTTACCACCTCTCTGCCACAATTGTTAAGTGAATCACTGCAATTGTTAAGTTAGTAACAGGGTTGTTAGTTCAATACTATTTCCCCATTGTCTTTGCTTGTCCGATGGTCACAAAAGGTGATCACATGACCTTAAGACATGGCAACCATCATCAATATGAGCCAGATGCCAAGTGTCCAAATTTTGATGACATGACCATTGGGATGCTGCAGTGGTCATAAGTGTAAAAAACGGCCATAAGTCACTTTTTCCCGTGCCATTGTAACTTCAAATTGTCACTAAGTGAATGGTTGTAAGCTAAGGACTATTTGAGGTACTGTATTTACACTGTGTCTTTATCTCCAGTGATAATAAATAACATATGAGCAGTGTAAATTCAGTTCATGCAGTACTGCCTGAATTCACGTTGTCCTATTCCATCAATTTTATCCCATATTTTTCTACTTTTTAAAAAGCTCCCAATATCTACAATTACTGTATATAAATTTTGGGTGTATGTTTCCTCTGTACAGGCAGCTACACATGCATTTTATAACTGCCCACAATTTATAGTTATGCATTTGGACGTTCAACAACCATAAATGGACAAATGACTTTTTAATCATTATAATCAATACAAAGGCATCCAATTGGATCCAACGAGTCGGTTCAATTCAGAAAGTTGATTTCATCCAAAGATTGATTTTTGTCTCTTTGCAACCTGACCAAAATGGTCATAGAGGGCAGTGCCCAGTGACTGGAAGGAAAGAGGCAGTCACTCTGGCAGCTGAATCAGATGAAGTGGCATGATAGTTAGGGCCAGCATCAAGGCAATCTGAGAGCTGCAAGGGGGCAGAGGGAATGGACCTGTCAGAGATAGGGACCGAGACAGAACCTGGGCCATCCAGCAGCCCTCAGGTGGAGAGTCAACAGCCCCCAGGTCTGGAGGTGGCTGATGAGGAAGAGGAGGAACAGCTGGGTCCAGGGCCTGACATGCAATTGCACAGAAGGCAGAGAAGAGGAGAGGAGTGAAAATCTATGGGACAGTCCTTGGGACGGAAGAGCCACGGCTACTATGGGAATAAAAGTCAGGGGGCAGAGATGAATAGGTATGGCAGACAACTATTCATGTCCCTGCTGGACAGACTGGTTAGCCTGCTGAGAGAGAGGGAGGGAGGGAGGGAGGGAGGGAGACTTTTGTTGGGGTTGCTGGTGTTCCTAATAAAGGAAACATTTAGTTAACTACAAAGGATTTGTCGTGTTTGGGAGCCAGGTTAGAACAGGTATGCCCACAGCAGTGTAAATAGAAGTTGGGTAGATTCCAACTGGGACCATGTCAGCAACTAAAGGCAGTCCTCGATGTAACAACCATTTGTTTAGTGACCATTCAAAGTTACAACGGCATTGAAAAAAGGGACTTATGACCAGTTTTCACGCTTATGACCATTGCACGATCCCCATGGTCAGATGATCAAAATTTAGGTGCTTGCCAACTAGCATGTATTCATGACACTTGCAGGGTCATGTGAACACCTTTTGAGACCTTCCAACAAGCAAAGTCAACGGGGGAAGCCAGATTTGCTTAACGGCCATGTGATTCAATTAAAAACTGCAATGATTCACTTAACAACAGTGGCAAAAAGGTCGTAGAACAGGGAAAAACTATCTTAACAACTGTTTTGGATAGGAATATAAAATTGGGACTTGTTTGTGGTTGTAAGTTGAGGACTCCAGATCAGTGAACTACTATTCACACCAAACGTTGTGTCAAGATAAGAGAGAAAACACTACTTTCAGATACAGGGATGAGACAAAGGCAACAACAGGAGGATACAACCCAAAAGGCATCTTGTCGTGGCATGTACATATCTGTAGTTACAAGCAACTGAGGAAGAACCTTAAAAGATTAAAGGAAGCTCCAAAATTTGTATGTAGACCTAATGTTTTATACAGTATTTATTTTTGCAACAAAAACAACAGACTTTCGCACACTTTGTCTGCTGCCTTTTGAGCCACAGGGCAGTTTCCTTTGAGAGATCAGAGAATTTCATTAAAATAATAATAACAATCAGTAGCACATTTCTTTCACCTCTGTATTTTGCCGCATTTCATTATGAAAATATCATAAGGCTAATTACCAGAGATTCCAATATGTACTCGCATATACACTTCCTTTTAGAGCTAAGATTATTTGTATTACAAATAATCCTCAACATACAACTATTCATTTAGTGACCACTAAAAGTTACAATGGGACTGAAAACAGTGATTTATGACTGGTTGTCACACTTAAAAGACTGTTGCAGCGTCCCCATGGTCATGTGATCAAAATTCGGATGCTTGGCAACTGGTTCATATTTATGACAGTTACAGTGTCCTGTGATAACCTTTTACAACCTTCTGGCAAGAAAAGTCAATGTAGAAGCCAGGTTCACTTAACAACAGTGGGAAGACAATTGCAGTGATTCGCTTAACAACTGTGGCAAGAAAGGTTTGTAAAATGGTGCAAAACTCACTTAACAGCCATCTTATTTAACAACATAAGTTCTGGGCCTAATTCCATAGAATATTTGCCAGGCAGAATAGCCTTTGGAATTCAGTCGGGCATGTATCAGATCTATATAATACAAGATTATACTCTGAAGGATAATATTCTGTACTGGAGATGGAAGCCACAGAGAATTCTGGAAGATGCTTTTGTTCAGCGGTTTATTAGAGACAATGTTGATCTTTTCTGAGCCTAAAAACACAATGAGAAATTTGAGGTCGCCATCATTCTATGGCTGACAGGCAGGTAAAAAGTTAATGGGATGTGCACCTATCAAAGTGAAGGGAATAGTTCTCAAATTTTAAAGGCGACAGTAGGCAGAATCTGCCTGACAGTCTGAGAAGGACAAGGGCATTCCCTAGGGAAGAGACCAATCCATGCTTTTCAGAGGGTGGCAGAGACAGTTAGACATTACAACCTCGTTCCTGTCAGTCACCCTGAAACTTTTGTTTGGATGAGAAGCCCAACATCCTCATCTTGAGAAAAAACAAGATGGATCAAAATACTGATTTCTTTTTTCCCCCTGAGTCAAAATATAGAGTGAGAGTTTATGACAAATTTCCCATCTGGCACTGAATTTCACCTAGAAAAAAAATGTTATCTAAAAGTAAGTTCAGGAGACCATTTGCAGATCAATTCTGAGGCAAAATTGAGTCACAACTTGTTTAGAGAAGCTAGAAGTTCATGCACATGTGTTTCATAAAGTTGGCAAACCAAATTCGGCAAAATGCACTTGCTTAGAATTGTGCATATACCCTAGTTAATGTTCTTTCTGCTCCTCATAAATAACATAAGTTGGAGCCGTTCAGGGTTTTCTTCTCACCAATCAAAATTGGACAAAAAAGACAAAAGATTTCTGAAGATAAATAAGGATGAAAAACCAAAAGGACGGAGGAAGTGGGAGCAGCAGTCATAGAAAGAGAAATGACAGAGTAAGAAAACAAGAACAAAGTAAAATAAATGGTAGAACAGAACATGAAGAAGGAGGAAACAGAACTGGAGTGGGAAATTTGTTGTTGTCAGGTTCCAGTCAGGCAAAGAAGAACAGACAAAACCCCAAACCAGGCAGTTCTTTCTATTGTTAATCTTTATAATCCTGTTCCGTTACTTTCTGACCAACACACAATGAATAGCAATGGTAAGATAAAGTCAAGGCTGCACTCTGGTAATTCCCTCCAGCATTTAAATGCTTTTGTGCCCTGCCTGCTGCCCCCATCCACTCAATACACCCCAATCGCCCCTCCGCATCAAAGACGCCATAGCCTCAACCCGTGTGCCTCGGGCCGACCATCAGCTTTTAGTCGGCACTGGCAGTTCAGCCATGGCCGGAATCTGATGACATTAGGAGCGGCCAGTCCGGAAGCTTCCTGGCACACGTCCATTGAGGAAGAGAGGGGAACAGGCAGGCAGGAGAGCAGGTAAAGTAGCAGTTCTCTCCGTGACTCCCCCCCCCCCCCAGCGAAATGGTAGCCGCGAGCCACTGAGAGCACCAGGGCTGACAGTTATTAGTTGCAAAGTCATGTCTGACCCACCACGATCCCATGGACAACGTTCCTCCAGGCCTTCCTGCCCTCTACCATCCTTTGGAGTCCATTTAAACTCATGCCTACTGCTTCGGTGACTCCATCCAGCCACTTCATTCTCAGTTGTCCCCTTCTTTTGTCCTCAGTCTTTCCTAGGATTAGGTTCTTCTCCAGTGAGTCCTTCCTTCTCATTTGGTGGCCAAAGTATTTGTGTTTCATCTTCAGTATTTGGCCTTTTAAAGAGCAGCAAGGGTTGATTTCCTCTAGGACTGACCGGTTTGATTGCCTTGCAGTCCAAGGGACTCACAGGAGTCTTCTCTAGCACCAGACTTCAATTTTTTGGCGCTCAGCCTTTCTTATGGTCCAACTTTCACAGCCATACATTGCAACTGGGAAAAACATAGCCTTGATTATACACACTTTTTTTGTCAGGATTATGTCTAAGAAGCATGAGTAAAGAAAACCCAAGCTAGAAAGAGGTGACATGGATAGAAAATGGAAGAAGATGGCAAGAAAGACTGAAGATAGAGTAGACGAATTTACATATTTCTGGTTTCTTTTTATACCTTCCTCCCCTGTTTAACTGTATACTTTCTGTGCATGAATCTGCAAGTTTTTTGACCTAAAAGACATCCACAAACTATTTTAATTATCTTAATATTTAACAATAATTTGCACAAAAATTTCTGTTTCCATAAAAAATTAAACATCTGCTTGTATTTTCATTCTGAATTTGCATCTCTAATAACACCTTTTTTCTCTCAAAGTATTATTTCCAACCATATTTTATTCCAAAATATGAATTTTTATATGAATTTTGGGATATCAAACCAATCCCCCGCCTGGATAGCTGTGCTTAGAATTTCATAGAAGTCCAAGAAACATGCCTCAGATTGGTTTCCTTTGAAATGTGGATCAAACAAAATTCTCAAGCCTCACTAAGTAGAGCCACTGAATACTATTTTCTATAGTATGCAACTTTTGATCTTGTACGTGGTATCCTGAGTTGATTTATTATTATTATTTTAAAACTATGAATAAACTATAGGTATGCGCAAGACATGAAATTTTTATTTGAGGATGCGGCAAATAGCCTACTTTGTCTTTGCCACTGATTTTGAAGCTCAATCTATATTTCATAAAAGTCCAAATTGGAATGTCAGTGCTGACCCTCAAATTATTTTGTTAACATTGGCTTGACCAAGAGACAGGTGTCCGACTGATGCCCTAATGAAAGCAGGAGCCTCAAGCAAAGTTTCAAGAAAAATCCAGTTGTTTATTAGGAGCACTGTGTTGGCACAGACCAAGTGAAGCCAGTTTGCCTCTGACCCTGTTCCTCCCCCCCAAGGTGTGTCATAAGTTACATGCCCCAACCAAGCAATTTTTCGAGTCATAGAAGTCACTCTGGGGGTGAAATCCAGCAGGTTCTGACAGGTTTCTGGAGAACTGGTAGTGTTAATTTTAAGTAGTTTGGGGAACCAGAAAATACCACCTATGATTGGTCCAGAGTGGGGTGGGAAAGGGGATTTTGCAGTATCCTTCCCCTGCAGTGAGGTGGGAATGGAGATTTTGCAGTATCCTTCCCCTACGATGCCCACCAAGCCACACCCACAGAACCGGTAGTTTAAAAAAAATGAATTTCAGCACTGAGTCATTGGTTTCTGTGGAGATAGCCTTGACTTAGGCTGGCTAGGATATGTTTTGTTTTGACTGAGGTGCAAATTCCTCAATGCAGCTGCGAGGCTTGATTCCCTATCCTCCTGCCTATGGCAATTCGGGAGCAGGTCAGGAAAGTTTTGCGAGTTGAAAACAGGCATATCATGAGACATAGATACAGGTAGTTCTTGACTTACCACAATTTGTGTAGTGACTATTCAAAGTTACAACGGCACTGAAAAATGTGACTTATGACCGTTTATCACAGTTATGACCTTTGCAGCATCCCCATGATCATGCAATCAAAATTCAGATGCTTGCCAACTGGTTCATATTTATAAGCATTGCTTTCTCCCAAGAACTTGTGATCATCTTTTGCAATTTTCTGAAAAGCAAAGTTAATGGGGAAACCAGATTCACTTAACAAGCAGGTTACTAACTTATCAACTGCAATGATTCACTTAACAACCAGGGCAAGAAAGGTCATAAAAAGAAGCAAAACTCACTTAACCAATGTCTCACAGAAGAACGGAAATTTTGGGCTCAATTGTGGTTGTACCTGTGTTGGGGAGAGGGCCACTCCTTTTAGGAGGTCCCAGGGGTGGGTTCCTGCCAGTTCTAACTTCTTCTATAGAAGGGATTCCACAAATCTACAGTGCTGTTTAGAACCAGTTCCAGCTCCCTCCCCCTGCCTGTCTGCACATCATCAAGATGAAGAGCGAGAGGAGGAATTCTAGGAGTTGAAGTCCACAAGTCTTAAAGCTGTCAAGTCCGAACACCCCTGGGGTTTATTTTCTAAAGGGTTAGGGATGCAAGGGTCTTGTAACTTGACAGCTTTAAGACTTGCGTGCTTCAAATGCCAGTTTCTGAGCCAACATTTTGGTTGCTAAGCAAGAGTGTTGTTATGTGAGTTGCACCACATTTTACAAGTTGGCCACGCCCACCCAGTCACATGGCCGACAAGCCACTCCCACCCGGTCACATGGCCGGCAAGCCACTCCCACCCGGTCACATGGCCAGCAAGCCACTCTTACAAAGCAGGCCACACCTACAGAAGAGGTTTTAAAAAATTTTGAAACCCACCACTGGGAGGCCTAATACTTCAGGTGGAGAAGAGCAGCACTTGACAGCCAGTTCATCTGTTACTCTAAATAATATAGATAGAAAGGGGCTATTATTGGATCCTTTATGCTAAGCAGAAAATACCATGAATTCTGAAGAACTATGAAAATGGCTTTTGATCTATAAGGTAGTCCTCAATTTAACACCAAAACTGAGCCCAACATTTCTGTTGCTAAGCAAGATTATTAACTGAGTTTTTGCCCATTTTATAACCTTTCTTAAGTGAGAATGTTAAGTGAATCACTGCAGTTGTTACGTTAGCAACATGGTTTCCCCAATTGATTTTGCTTGTCAGAAGATCACAAAAAGTGATCATATGACCCCAGAGCATTGCAACTATCATAAATACATGGCAGGTGCCAAGTGTCTGAATTTTGATCACATGACCATGGGGATTTTGCAATATTCACAAACTTGAAAAATGTTCCTGTCACTTTTTTTTTTCAATGCCTAAAAATGCCTAACTTACTCTTAATAGCCCACATCTTTGTCAATGGGCCATTAAAAGGCCAGAGCCAGTCTATTCTACATAACAATTATCCCTCCCTTCAGCTCCTGAGTGTTGGGATTAAGGCATGATAGTATTAGCCCTTTATCCATCTCACCACAGGGCACCTGGGAATATGCAATGCTCAACCAAACTTGGACTCAAAACACAGCCTACAGAGTTGCCCCTGCATGGCCCCATGGGAGTCTGACAAGCAATCAGAATACAAGCTCAGGTTCAAAGCCCAGAGAGGGCATAAAACCAGGGACTTTCAGCATCTCAGCCTCTTTTCTTCTTCGCCCAACATCTGGAAGCATGGGATTCCCCTTTTCTGTTCAGGAACTCAAGCCATGTGATCCTGTTTACCATTATACCATCTTTAAAAGCAGCCTCCATGTTTCCCGTGTCTTTTTCCCCACCTGGAACTGAACCCAGAAGGACATTTCTTCCAACAACAGCATGCTATATGGAAGTAGATAACTAGGTACCAATTTGGTGGGAAATGTGGCAGCATTTCAACCAGACTGTCAGACCTTTGGCAGTGCTGGACCTGTCCGAATGTGACACCGAACAGTGAATGACACCGGTGGTAGTAGAAGGATGACATCATAGGATGGTGCTTGTCTTTCTAGTGTGGAGCTAGTTCACCCTCTGTGGTGCACCATGGGTAAGCCATGGTCAGCCTGAACTAAACTAGCACTCTTCGGCAGCCAATAACTATTATGTATTAAAATTGTAGTCTCCTGGCTAACTATAACGTCACCATATGCTAAATAAATAAATTGTAACCAAGGTCACTAAAAGTGTTGGTTATCCACTTTTAAAAGCCTAACTCCTTTAGCTCAGCAGGGGGAAGCATTCCCAAGAAATCAATGCTTCCAAGGAAAGTTTGAATCAAAGTTGCCATGACATGAATCAGAGGCCATTGCAGACTTCTCTCTATTTTATTTATTTTTATTTATTAGTTAAAATTTTTTGCTGCTCTCCTTGCCACAGGGAACGCTTACAATGAACAGAGGGAGAAAGATGAGAGCGGTCTTCTCTTGATTATCAAGGATTCAAATCATACTGGCTGATCAGTGGAAGCAGTTAGCACTTTATCTTTGCCTTCAAAACAAACTGACATTCAGTGCAAGGCTTTGAGAAGAATAGTGGGAGTTCTTGATTAGTTCCTTATCGTTGATAAAGCTACCTTAACAGAGTCGGGTGTGCTGTTTGAGTGTTTTACTAAAAGCATATGGTATTTATTTAAAAACATTTTTTTAGCTATTGAATTCAATGGCAAAAGGTTTTTGACCTTAATATGCCACTTTTTCTCTTAAAATAATTTAGTGTACAGCAATGCATAGCACAATAAATTAGACTGTCGCTACAGAAAAATTACAAGTGAAACGAAGGGCTAGTCACATATGCCACATGACAGGAATCATGTCACTGGCAATAGTAATACAGGTGGTCCTCAATTTATGACACAATTGAGCCCAACATTTCTGTTGCTAAGTGAGACATTTGTTAAGTGAACATTCCTCATTTTATGACCTTTCTTGCCACGCTTGTTTAATGAATCACTGCAGTTGTTAAGTAACAAGGTTATTAAGTGAATCTGGATTCCCCATTAAACTTTGCTTATCACACGGTTGCAAAAAGTGATCCCATGCTCTCAGGACAGTGCAGTCGTCCTAAATTTGAACCAGTTGCCAAGCATCTGGATTTTGATCACATCACCATGGGGATACTGCAACAGTTGCATGTGTGAAAAATGGTCATTAGTCACTTATATCGGTGCCATTGTAACTTCTAATGGTCACTAAGCAAACTGTTGTAAGTCGAGGACTAACTGCATAGTAAATCAAAACAGACCTAAGAAGGCCATTTAGACTATGTTCTTTTGGCATCAATTTACTATATGGTCTAGTCCAGTGTTGGCAAGCCTTTTTGGCACTGAGTGCCAAAATGTAAGCATGCGTGGATGCATTCGCGCCTGCTGGAAACTGAAAGAGCAGCCGCAGATACACGCCGGGAAGATGATCTTCCAGTTCTTAGCGTGTGCATGCACATTTGCTACCTGGTCTTCCAGTTTCTGACATGCATGTGCACGTGAAGACCAGCTGGCCTGGAAGAAACTGGAAGATTGTCTTCTCAGCATGCACATGTGCACCGGGCAGCTGCTCTTCCGGTTTCTGTCGCTCCCGCATGCGTGAAGACCAGCTGGCCAGGGCACCAGAACCCAGAAGAGCAATGGGTGACGGCTCTGCATGCCTGGAGAGAGGGCTCTGTGTGCCAGTTCCGGCATGCGTGCCATAGGTTCGCCATCACGGGTCTAGTCTGATCAGTGGTAAAACTGTGGCTAAAATCTTCTTTTATTATTATTTCATTTCCATTGTATCCAAGAAAAAATGGGCCATTTTAGTTATTTTAAAAGTATTGAGCGCTACATAAGCAATAGTCTTCTTTAAAAAGCTGCATAAAACATAATGTTAACTGGATACCTACAGATAGATCCATATCACACAAATGCACATATACCAACGGAGGTAGCGAATCCTCCATCAAAAGGCAGATAAAATGAATATCATTTTGCTTTGAGTTCTTTAGAAAACACAGCTATAGCAAAGAGAAATGGTAAAAAATAATAATAATCTTTCAAAAGAGAACATTGTTTCTGACAACTAAACAAAAAACTACATTAAAATAAACCCCTTTTTGCATGAATATCAGATGCATTAATAATTTAGCTAAAATAATAAACTTCCACTGTTCCTCGGCATGAAAAGGTAGAGTATAAAGCTGACCTATTTTTAAAGGATAAAGCTGTTAGTACGAAAGTCAGATGTGCGTTGCATATGCCAAAACTACAAATTGGTTTCTACAGATTTGTATGCAAGTGCATTTATCAAATGGACGAAATGAAGGCAGTACACATTCTCCTTGACAAGGTCATTGTTTCTACTCGCAATGTGAAAAAAGAGTGGCAAATTCACATGCGCCATTCACCCTGAAAACCTGCTTGCCCGCTAATAGGACTTGATTGTTAATTGTATAGATTAGAATGGATAAGAGTTTAAGCTTGTCATCTGTCCGTCCGTCCCCCCTGCCATCCCCAGAGACAAGTAATTATGCACTTAGTATAGCTGCGCAGTGTGACTCTAATTTGCTTTGATGTGGTGCACCTTGGGCAATGGAGGCAAATAAAGAAAAGATGGATCCACTAAAAGCTTCCTTTTTAAAATTTAATTTACTTTATTGTCAGTGTACGTATATACACAGTATACTCATACAACGAAATTCACATGACACCCAGAGACCAGGCCCAACACACATGACAATCCCACGCATGACAAACACACCTCCACCCGCTAAAAATCCCCCGCCCCTAAACCACCCAAGCATCCATGCAACAGACCAAGTAATGCTATCCAACAGCTCAGTGATGGTGGCCTTTTAGTTCATTGTTGAGTGCAATTATAGCTCTGGGATAAAAACTATTCAGAAGACTTGTGGTCCTAGTTTGAATTGTTCTGTATCTTCTGCCAGAAGGCAACAGTCGAAAAAGATTGTAAGCAGGATGGGAAGAGTCTCTGAGAATGTTATGCAACTTCCTCAAACAACGAGATGCAAAGATGTCATCCAGGGCCGGTAGCTGGAGCCTGGTGATATTCTGACTAGTTTTAATTATTCTCTGTAGACCTTTTTTGTCCACTGCAGAGCTGCTCCCATACCATGCAAGAATGCCGTATTTCAGGACACTCTCAATGGTGCTGCGATAGTAGGACCGAAGTAGATGCTGAGATAGATTTATCTTCCTTAACATTCTCAGGAAGTACAGCCTCTTCTGTGAATTCTTCACAAGCATGTTAGCATTCATAGTCCATGAGAGGTCCTCCGAGATATAAGCGCCCAGAAATTTAAATCTACCAACCCTCTCCACCTCCTCGCCATTTATGTGCAATGGTAAATGTACATCTCTCTTCCTCCTGAAGTCAATTATAAGTTCTTTAGTTTTTCTTTGGTGTTAAGTGTAAGATTATTTTCTTTACACCACAATGTCAGGCCTTGTACTTCCTTTCTATAAGCAGACTCATTGTTCTTATTAATGAGCCCCATCACTGTCATATCATCCGCAAATTTAATAATTGCCTTGGTGTTTTACAATGGGGTGCAGTCGTGTGTGTACAAAGAATAAAGGAAGGGGTTTAGCACACAACCTTGGGGGGCTCCTGTGCTTAGTATCAGTATAAGAATGGTGAGATCCCATCCTTACTAATTGTGGTCTATCTGTCAGAAAATCCTTTATTCACAAACAAATCATCTGATTTATATCCAAATTGGTGCAGAACAGAGGTGGGATTACTTGGTGTCCTATTTTCCGTCTCTATTCTTCTGTTGCTATGTTCTTAAATGGGGGCATGATGGCTCAGTGGTTAAAGACGCTGAATTTGTCAGCTGGAAAGCCGACAGTCTGGGTTTGAGACCCGAGTGCCGTGTCACAGGGTGAGCTCCTGTTACTTGCCGCAGCTCCTGCAAACTTAGCAGTTGAAAAGCATGCAAATCTGAGTAGATAAATAGGTACCACTTTGGTGGGAAGGTAACCGCATTCTCTGTGTCTTTATCCACAAACAAATCATCTGATTTATATCCAAATTGGTATAATCATGCTAGCCACATGACCAGGAAGTGTCTTTGGACAACGATGATTCCCTCAGGTAAGAAATGGAGACCACATGTGGAATACTGCATCCAGTTTTTGTCACCACATTACAAAAAGTATGCTGAGACTTTGGAAAAAGTGCAAAGAAAAGTAACTAAGATGATTAAAGGCCTGGGGATTAAAACATATGAAGAATGGTTGCAGGATTTGGGTTTGTCTAGTCTAGAGAAAAGAAGGACTAGGTGAGACATGATAACAGTATTCCAGTATTTGAGAGGCTGTCACGAAGAGGAGGGGGTCAATTTATTTTCCAAAGAACCAGAGGGCAGAACAAGAACCAATGGATGGAAACTAATCAAGGAGAGAAGCAACCTGGAATTAGGGAGAAACTAACAATGAGAACTATTATATAATCAGCGTAATGTGAATAGACTGAGGCGATCTTTTCTGGAACAACACTCTTTATTGATTAACTACAACAATCTAATAAGAACAGAACAGAAAACTCCAGTTTGACAGCTATTTATAGTGCTGCTGTCAAACCGGCAACCAATCAGACAACGCTAGCTCCTGTTGACTACACCCACACGAATCAGCCAATCCTGGCACCTGCTGGTGCTGATTGACACTGCGTGGTCACCATGGCTCAGACACAACAAGAACAATTAACAGTGAGGACAATTAACCAGTGGAACTTGCTTGCCTTCAGTAGGTGTGGTTGCTTCATCACTGGAGGTTTTTAAGAAGAGACTGGACAGTCACTTGTCTGAAGTGGTATAGGATCCCCTGCATGAGCAGGAGGATGGGCTATGAGACCTCCAGGCTCCCTTCCATCTCTATTCTGATACGGAATACTGCCCCCTACAGTCAGACACAACTGGACAGAGGAAACCTTTACCTTTTTATGTTCATAAAAGAGTCAAAACTGGAACAACCAAAGTTCATTTCCTTTGAGACTTGTTACATAGATCGCCAGGAGGCAAAACATGATTTCTTTCATCTTATTTGGGAGTCTTCAAACATATATTGTATAGCCAGAGTTATTCTACGGTGTTCAAAATCTTTACCTGGATTTGATCTCGTAGAATTTCACTTTAGATGACTCTACAGATAATCCTTGATGTACAGACCCAGTTGAGACTGTAACATCCATCACTAAGAAATACAGACCTTAAGTGAGGCATGCTCAATTTTACAACCTTTTTTACCATGGTTGTTAAGCAAATTACATGGCTGTTAAGTGAATTACACAGTTGAGTGAAGCACGTGATCATTGATGATCACATGAACCCAGGGTACTGCAACTATCCTAAATGCATTCAGTTGTGCCTGAATTTTGATCACATGACCTCAGGAACGCTGCAATAGGTATAAATGTGAAACCCGTCTTATGTGAGTCCAGTGTTAAGTCATGTTTTTCAGTGCTGTTTTAACTTCAAATGGTCATTAAAGAAATAGTCACAAGTCAAAGACTCCTTGTATGCTACACATTAGCTCTAAGAACTATGGTAAGATTTGGCACTCAACAATGTTACATGAATAATTAAATAGAATCACTACAGTCTGCATTCCTTTAAATTCCCAATTTATATGTAGTGTTTATCCCATTTTGATCATTATCTGAAAATACAAAATAGGATATAAACTGTGTAAAAATAGAGAAATTCTCCCCTCCCCCCCCACCCCAATCTCCCAAGAAGTTATGTGGAATCTTGTATATAGGTGTAGGAAGAAAAATCCATCTGGTTCAATTCCAAGCTGGAAGAAAGAAGCTGGAAATAAAGTGGAAGCTAGCTGTTTAGGATTGATGAGCAGAACCACAGCATGCAGTTCTGGGACAGCTGACAAAATAGCTTGATGTGTGCAAAGATTTTTATACAGTTTCTGAAATGCTTCTGTGCAATGTAGTGAGTTCTGTGTTTTTTGCTATTCTAATGATGGTGGGTTAATCCTATGATATCCTAAAAGGTCCTGTGCTGTCCTTAGAATTGGGGTGGGGGAATGTAAATTGAGTCAATCCCATCAACTCCAGCCTGGGGTAACTGTGGCTGAAGGTCTTTTGTTTGTGAATAGGCTAAGGTGACCAGACGTCCTGCTTTTGGCGGGACACCCCCGCTTTTTAATGCATTTTCCCGCGTCCCGCCCGCTTTTTTAAAAAGCACGCTTTTTTTTGGCGCTCGCAGCTCCCGCCCATCAGCTGCTAGCTTGCTGGGCTGGCTCATCGTTCTGTTCTCTATCCTACCTACCTACAAATTTAAGCCAGCCCAGCCTGCCGCCCACTGATTGGATTGGCCTGGACTCCAGCCAATCAGTGAGCTGGCTGGGATGGGAAATTTTCAGCACGCCACGTGCTGAAAATTTTCCATCCCAACCAGCTCACTGATTGGCTGGACTCCGCTTAGCTGAGCACGCCTGCGCAAGTCTCCATTTCCTTTCCTCTTTTGGGGTTGCAGCTGAGCTTACTCACTGGTGAGTAATCTAATCTATTCTATCTAATAATCAGATAATTTTCCGCTCGCCGCGGCAGGAGAAGAGGGTAGGGGCAGCTGCAGCCGCCCGCAGAGAAGTTCCTCTCGCTTCCGGGGCTCCCGCTGCCTGGCAGAAGCCCCTGAAGCGCGGGCGGCTGCCCCCTCCCTCTCCTCCTGCCGCGAAGTCCGTTCGTGCAGAGAATTTTCCGCCTGCCCCAGCTGAGTGAATGAATTAAATTTGGGATCGCCGCGGCAGGAGAGGGAGGGGGCAGCCACCCGCAGAGAAGTTCCTCTCGCTTCCGGGGCTCTGAACCGCGTGGAGTTTCTCTGCGGGCCGCTGCTGCTGCCCCCCCACCCTCTCCTCCTGCCGCGGAGTCCGTTCGTGATTGTGCGCCTCTGCTCTGCAGCGAAAATGCCACCGCCACCCCCTCCGGCTCTTCCCACCCAGACACCTGCCGCCCAGGAGCTGCCCGAAAACCTTCCTGCCCACCACCGGCTGCACCGCAGCTGACTTGCCCTGAGTGGGCTGGAAGGCTTTGGGCATCCAAAGAAGAGGCGCGAGCGGATGGCAGTGGGGTCGCCGCAGGGGAGCCGCCAGAAGCCTTCCCCCGCCCTTTCCTTCCCTCGGCTGCGAAAAGGATGAGTGGGGGGCAGAGCCGCGGAGGGTCTGGACCGAGACGGGCCACGCTGAGGTGGGGAGACGGATAAGGCAGAGCTCCGAGCGAGTCGTGAGTTTCCTTCTTTGGAAAATCTCTGAAAACAGAGCGCTAGCTGGGGGAGCCGCCGCAGCAGCAGGAGCCCTTCAAGGGAGCCCCTGAGCTGCGAGGGGAGGGAAAGATGCCCCGACTTGGGAGCCGTGTAGTTTGAAAGAGAAGCAGCAGCTGCGCATTTCCAAAAAGCTCTCCCGGAGCCAGCGTGTGGACTGAGGAGCGTCGGGCACGTGTAGGATTTGCTGGAGAGGAGGACTTGGTGCTGGGTAGGCTCGGAAGGGCTGTAGAGAGCTTTGCGGGGCAGGGGGAGGGAGCGATGGGATGATGCACCAAAGGTACCGGGGAGGGGCAGCCTTCGTGGCGTAGGTTAGCTCAGGATCAGTCCCCAGCCTCACCGCTTTTAGGGGCTGGAGGAGCGGGCAGTGATGGGGATGAAGTTGAAGAGTGCTGGCGGAGAGCCTGAGGAAGGGGTTACTTGGGGGGGCTTAAAAGGAGACGGCCGGGTGGGAAGAGGGTGAGCGCTTTGGAAAATCTCTGAAAACGGAGCGCTAGCTGGGGGAGCCGCCGCAGCAGCAGGAGCGAGGGGAGGGAGAGATGCCCCGACTTGGGAGCTGTGTAGTTTGAAAGAGAAGCAGCAGCTGCGCGTTTCCAAAAAGCTCTCCCGGAGCCGGCAAGGGACGTGTGCACTGAGGAGCGTCGGGTGTGTGTAGGATTTGCTGGAGAGGAGGAGGACTTGGTGCTGGGTAGGCTCGGAAGGGCTGTAGAGAGCTTTGCGGGGCAGGGGGAGGGAGCGATGGGATGATGCACCAAAGGTACCAGGGAGGGGCAGCCTTCGTGGCGTAGGTTAGCTCAGGATCGGTCCCCAGCCCCACCGCTTTTAGGGGCTGGAGGAGCTGGCAGTGATGGGGATGAAGTTGAAGAGTGCTGGCAGAGAGCCTGAGGAAGGGGTTACTTGGGGGGGGGCTTAAAAGGAGACGGCCGGGTGGGAAGAGGGTGAGCGCTTTGGAAAATCTCTGAAAACGGAGCGCTAGCTGGGGGAGCCGCCGCCGCAGCAGGAGCGAGGGGAGGGAGAGATGCCCCGACTTGGGAGCTGTGTAGTTTGAAAGAGAAGCAGCAGCTGCGCGTTTCCAAAAAGCTCTCCCGGAGCCGGCAAGCAAGGGACATGTGCACTGAGGAGCGTCGGGTGCATGTAGGATTTGCTGGAGAGGAGGACGTGGTGCTGGGTAGGCTTGGAAGGGCTGTAGAGAGCTTTGCGGGGCGGGGGGAGGGAGCGGCGGGGAAATACAGTCTTCGGGGTGGGGAGAAGAAGCAGTTAGTCTCTCGACGGGTCACCCAGAAACTGGGTTTGGGGCTGTGAAGTTCCGCTGTTGGGACGCGATGCATCTGTAGCGGAGGAGCGGGATCCTGAGGGAGGCTGTTGCAGAAGGGCGAAATCTGAGATTTCTTCGCTTCTGCGGCAGGATAACGTTTGTTCTTTAGAGGAAGGGGGGGAGAGACCACTACAGTTGCATTTCTTTTCTTGCTGGGGATTTAGAAGTCTTACGTTCACTTTTATTCCTGGGAAAAAAAACAAACCCGAGCCTCCGCCGTTGTCCAACCCTCGCGTTTCCTGGCAAGAAATCCATCCCCCATTATGACGAGGTACGCCGGCTTTCGATTGGTTAAGGCATCCTCGGCATCCCCCAGGTGATCTCCGGGCCCCCGGCTTCCCCATCTCCTCTCCTCTGGGGAGACATGCATCATAATGTTGTAAGCTGCCCGGAGTTACCTGTGTGTGAGGTGGGCTGCCCTATGCATTTGTGTTTGTGTGCTGGAGAGAAAGTGAAAAAGAGAGGGAGAATTATATTAATTAGAAGCGGCGGTGGCGGACGTCGGCAGCGACTGTAACGACTGCTCGGGCGAGGTGCGGAGGAAGAACGGAAGGTCCCTCCCGCCCGCGACGACGGCTCCAGCCATGGATGAGCAGGCTGGCCCCAACAACAACAACGCACTGCTCTTGCCGCCACCTCCGGATGGGAAGCAACCACGCCTGTGCGGCCCCTGTGCTGCGGTGGGAAGCGAGTCGGCAAGGCGTGGTTGCTTCCCACCCGGAGGTGGCGGCAAGAGCAGCGCGTTGTTGTTGTTGTTGAAGAAGACGCCGGAGCCAGCCTGCTCGTCCATGGCTGGAGCCGTCGTCGCGGGCGGGAGGGACCTTCCGTTCTTCCTCCACACCTTGCCTGCACGGTCATTACAGTCGCTGCTGACGTCCGCCACCGCCGCTTCCCTCGTCTGTCTCGATTGCTGGAAGCAGTAACAAACGGCGCGTCTGCTCCGCTGTCAGCGCCTTGACAGCCACCCCAGCCGGCGGCTACCGGGCCTCGCTGGAGTCAATTGCAAAACCGCGTTCAGCACTTTGAGGACCTGAGGCATCTTGGGAAATGCAGTTCCCTATCGGAAAGAATGGAGTAGCTGCGAATTTGTAACAACAACAGAAGATAATAACTTGGTGCTTCGCAGGTTACGAAAATCTCAAGTTTGATTTGCACACTGTTTTTTAAAAGTTAGATAAAGAAATTATGCTGTGAAAGTGACTAGAAAGCCTCCCCTCCCCTTCCTGTGTGCGAGAAAGGGAAGGAGAGGAAGGAAGGAGGGAGGGGGGAAGGAAAAGAAGAAGGGAGGGGGGAGAAGATGGAAGGAGAAAAGATGGATGGAAGGAGAAAGAATGGAAGGAGAAGGAGGAAGATGGAAGAAAAAAAGAAGAAAAAGAAGAAGGGAGGGAGAAAAGAGGGAAGGAGGTAGGAAGAAAAGGGGAAGAGAGGGAAAGAGCAGAAAGACAAAGAGGATGAAGTTGATAGGCAAGAGGAAAGAGGAAGGAAGGAAAAAAGAAAAAGGGAGGGAGAGAGGAAAGAAGAAAAGATGGAACTAGAAAGGAAAGAAGGGAGGGAGGGAGGAAAGGGGAAGACAGGGAGAGAGCAGAAAAACAGAGAAGGTGAAGGTAGATAGGCAGAAGGAAGGAAGAAGGAAGAAATAGGAAAGGAGGGAAGGAGGAAGGAACAGAAGCGAAGAGGAAGAGAGAAATGGAAAGAGCAGAAAGACAGAGAAGGTAGATAGGCAAAAGAAATGAAGCTGAAAGAATGGAAGGAGGAAGGAAGAGAAAAAAGGAGGAAGGGAGTGAGTGAGGAAAGAAGAGAGGATGGAAGGAGAAAGGAAGGAAGAGAGGGAAAGAGCAGAAGACAGATAAGGTGAAGGTAGATAAGCAAGAGGAATGAAGGAAGAAGTGAGGTGTCTCGAGGAGGGGGAAAACATTTAGTGACCAAAGTTACAATGGCATTGAAAAAAGTGACTGATGACCATTTTTCACACTTAGCGACCGTTGCGACCATTTTTCACACTTAGCGACCGTTGCAGCATCCTCATGGTCACGTGATCAAAATTTTGTTTGGCAACAGATTCGTATTTATGCTGGTTTCAGTGTCCTGGGGTGACCTTTTGACAAAAATTTTTAATCAAACACCCCCCCCCCCTCCGGTCAAAGGCGTCCCTCTTTTCCAATCTGAAAATCTGGTCACCTTAGAATAGGCTGACCTGAATTTCTCTTTCTCTCTCTCTCTCTCTCTCTCTCTCTCTCTCTCTCTCTCTCTCTCTCTCTCTCTCTCTCTCTCTCTCTCTCTCTCTCTCTCTCTCTCATTGACAAAGGGGGATGGGCAGGAAGCTGCAGGGAGCTACTTTGTCTTTAAACATGTTTCTCTCTCTCTTCACATCCAGGAAATATAATATTCTGCCTTTTCAATATTTCCTTGGATGTTTCATTTTTCTAGGAGAGGGAAGGGTTTTAACTTCCTACACTTCAAGGTCATTTTTCAGATTCTCTGTGACATTTTAGCTTTGCTGATGGTTTTGAAGTATGGAATGGGGTGGTGGGGGACTCATTCTAGTTTGTAAAGCAGTATTACATAAGTAAAACATTCCTTCCAATTTTAGCACAGCCCTAATGGGGATGAATTTGGTCTCCGTGTGAAGTAATGAATGTTTGTTCAAATTTGAATTTACAGTCTGTGGAAGGAACTCTCATATCCTTCTTGTTTCCAAAGCTGGTATTACAAAATATTACTGCACTACTTAGCATTTTCCATCTGTCCTTGGTGACTACCTTGCAACTTACAAATTATAGAACCTATATCTAAATACATATGCACCGTGGATTTTTATCGAAAAAAATTATCAAATCTTTCCAAACAGACTCTGCTATGGCATAGAAAGGAGTCCATTGGTATTTTTATTTATTTAGTCAAAAACTGGCTCAGAAGAATCTATATTTCTTTTTTTGTAAAGATAGATAGATAGATAGATAGATAGATAGATAGATAGATAGATAGATAGATAGATAGATAGATAGATAGATAGATAGACACATACATACATACATACAAACATACATACATACATACATACATACATACATACATACATACATGTTTTTTTTTATTTTATAACAAAGGCAACAGTAAAAAACATTGGGTTTCTGTCGTGATGGACTCTTGTGACGAGCCGATTGACAGATGATGGAAGCAGTTGGCTTCCTCCCATAATTGGGGCTTACCAGGGGTTGTAAAAATCTAATATATATATATATCCTTGTGTTTTAAAAAGCTACATCAGGGAAACGCATGTAATAATGAATAGCTTCAGAAAAAAATGAAGTGTTTGAAAGGAAATTAGAGAGGAAGTTGTGTTTAAACCCACTATAGGTTGGAGAAAGTTGCAAATGAAAAATGAGAGAGATTTTTAATGGATCTTTTTGTGTATTTTTTTAAAGGGATGGATCAGAATAGCACTTTACTAAAATGGACAGTGAAATGCCATGGATTTATACTGAATTGCATATCCCATTATGCAGTAGGAGGCTAAAATAGGTTATGCAGCCAATAGCAATTTTGTAAAGCCAATAAGGTTACTAACTGACAAACAAGGAATGCTGAAATACAACCAAATGGTGGTAGAAAACCAAATTACAGATTAGCAGAGTTGGAAGGGACTTTGCAGGAGACCCTACACCATTTCTGACAGATGGCAGTCCAGTCAGCCTCTGCTTCGCTGCTGTTTTTCGGCTGCCATTGAAACGGGAAGGGGGGGCATGGTATTTGGGAGGGGAATCATTATGTACTGGAGGATTGTTATTAGGAGCTGTCCTGACCATCTATCTGCGCATGTGGAAGAAGGCAGTTTCCTGCCAAGGCCAACTGTCCAGCATTCCACCCTGATGATGCTTTTTGAAGACATCTCCCACCTGACGGTTGGGTGAATTATTATTGGACTATGAAATGGAGTGCCAAGGGGAAGGGATTGAATTATACATAATATCTATTAATTTGCGCCATTTTACTCAGACTCAGCTTTGCTTTGCTACTCATCGTTTGTAATTAGTAAAAGTACACTTAATTCTAAGCATGGAGTTGAGTGGTTTATTTCTTGATTATTAAATGAAGGAGCACCTGACATTAAGCTGAGTCTCACCTCGCACCCAACCTGGAGCGAACACCTTCTGAGGGGTGTGCCCTCACAGAAAAAAAAATGTCTTTACACGGCAGTGACCAGGAGGAAGAATTGGGAGCAACGGCAACTCCATCATTAATGGAAATGCTGGCCGAACTGAGAGTGGAGTGATCGCCTTCGGGAGATGTGGCCTTTGACGCACCGGGCGCTAGATGCTGCACACCGTGCGCATAAGAAACAGGCAGATTGGAAGAGATCTAAACCCCATGACTATAAGGTTGGTGATCGGGTTTATTTATCCACTAAGTTTCTTCAAACGACTCAGAAGTCGAAGAAATTGGGCCCAAAATATGTTTGCCCATTTCCAATTGTCAAGATCATCAACCCTGTTTCCGTCCATCTCCAATTGCCTAAGCATCTCAACCGAATTTATCCTGTTTTTCATGTTAATCTCCTGAAACCAGAACATACTTCTCCATTGAGGACTCCTCTTCCGCCTCCGCCAGCCCCACTTTTGATAGAGGGGAGCAGCATTTTGAAGTCCAGGAGATTTTGGACTCTCGTAAACGGAGGAACTGTATTCAATATCTTGTAGCTTGGAAACATTTTCCCTCATCTCACACTGAATGGGTTGACAAGTCCATGTTCGGGCTCCTCGTCTGCTCCGCAAGTTCTACTCTACTTACCCTGACTGCTAATGGACTGCTAATGGACTGCTAATTTTCCCCTTCCCCTTTCTCTCTTCTATGTCGTGTTGTACGTTTGTTTGTCTGTGTTCTTTCGTTTCTGCAGGTGAGACCATTCTTTTCTGGAGGAGGGCTGGATGTCAGCCTCTGCTTCACTGCTGTTTTTCGGCTGCCATTGAAATGAGGAGGGGCTGGTATTTGGGAGGGGAATCATTATGTACTGGAGGATTGTTATTAGGAGCTGTCCTGACCATCTATCTGCACATGTGGAAGAAGGGAGTTTCCTGCCAAGGCCAACTGTCCAGCATTCCACCCTGATGATGCTTTTTGAAGACATCTCCCACCTGACGGTTGGGTGAATTATTATTGGACTATGAAATTCGGTGCCAAGGGGAGGGGATTGAATTATACATGATATCTATTGCTTTCACGCCATTTTACTCAGACTCAGCTTTGCTTTGCTACTCATCATTTGTAATTAATAAAAGTACACTTAATTCTAAGCATGAGTGGTTTCTTTCTTGATTATTAAACAAAGGAGCACCTGACACTTTTCTTGAAAGCTTGCAGTGATGAAGCTCCTACAACTTCTGAATGCAAGCTGTTCCATTTCTACTTATTTCCAGGTTGAATCTCTCCTTGTTCAGTTTTCATCCATTAATCCTTGTCTGGCCTTCAGCTGCATTAGAAAATAGCTTGACCCCTAGCTCTCTGTGGCAGCCCCTCAGATATTGGAACACTGCTATCATGGTCCTTCTCTTCACTAATCTAGCAATGTCCAGTTCCTGAAACATTCTTTGTATGTTTTAGCTTCTAGTCCCCTAATCATCTCGGTTACTCTTCTGTGCACTCTTTCTAGAGTCTCAACATATTTTTTATAATGTGGTGAGCAAAACGAGATGCAGTATTCTAGTCATGGTCTTACTAAGGCTTTATAGAATGGTATTAGTACCTCACTTGATCTTGATTTTGTCCTTCTGTTAATGAAATTTAGAATTGTGTTGACTTTTTGGCTGCTGGCACACACAGTTGGCTCATGTTTAATTGGTTGTCCACTAAGACTCCAAGATACCTCTCACAATTATTAATTATAATGGAGACAGCAATTAGCTATGTATACTTTAAGAGAAGATTAGGTGAACACATTTTAATGTTCTCCTATTGGTCTTTTAAGCTGGAAGCGTCCAATATATCCCATACTCAAATTGCATCTGCTTGTGTAATGCTGTAGAAACTGCTGTGCATGTGCTATTTGTTGTGCTCGCTATGTAGATTTATGTTTAGATTGTGAATGAACCTTTTTTTAGTTAGGTATCAGGAAAGGCTCGGGAATCTGACATGAAGTTTCTTTTAGGAGATATATGCCCACAGAGAGAATGGGAAAAGTCACAGAAACTGTCCAGTTTATAAAATGGTTATACAGATATAAAACTGGTTATCTCTGGTTGAAGAATAATGTTGATTGAATTTTGTTTGGTATACTATTTTCGACAGGAAAGGTTGCTGTTGTTGTTTTGTGCTGATCAGTAACCATAAATGCAATTCATATATCTCTAGGACTCTGCAATGTGTTTCATACAACAGTTATGAAATACGATAGCACTCGATGGATTGTTCATGTGCTGCAGTTATTTTTTGTGGTAGAATGTTATTGAGGTTTGGACTGGAGGCAGCAGAAATAAATATCAAGCAAAGAAGCAAACAAACAAACAAAAATAATGGTAATAAAATTTAGTAGCCCACAAAAAGTAAAATGTTTGTAAATACTATTCAAGTACCAATGAACTGATGATCTACATCATCATCATCATCATCATCATCATCATCATTATGAAATAAAATAGACATTTCATTTTTTTTAAAGGCAGGAAACTATCTATCTATCTATCTATCTATCTATCTATCTATCTATCTATCATTTCTCTATCATCTATCTATCATCTATCTAACTTGCTAGCTATTATCTATCTATCTATCTATCTATCCATCCATCCATCCATCCATCCATCAATCCATCCATCCATATATTTATCAACAAATAGTATACTAGTGCAACTTACATACATATCCATAGTTCTATGCCATTCTGGAAGATGCTATTATAATTATTAGTAGAGTTTCATCCCACCTTTTTATATATATATAATTCAAGGCAGTGAACCAGAGGTGGGTTCCTACCGGTTTGGATTGGTTTGGCCAAATAGGTAGTAACTTGGCAGCCTGGGTCATTGGAAACAGCAGCAACCCAGGCTGGCCATGCCCCCAAATTGATTGTTTCGGTGGCACCATATTATTTTTGCCTTCTGTGCATGCGCAGAGCAGTGGTGGGTTGCAGGTGGTACGCCCCGGTATGGGCGTACCTGATCCTGCCTGGAGCACCAGATACCATTCCGGTATGGTGCTCCGGAGGGCCCACCAGCCCGCCTGCGCTCCTTACCGGTTTTTGTTGGTGCTTCCATGCACATGCATGGTGTGTATGGCACCTGCATGATGCTCTGTGGAACAGCTAAAGCATCACGAAGGCTTGCGGAAACGTCATTTGATGCTAGACCACATGCGTGTACTGCACGCATGCATTTGGGTAACTCCAGGGCCGTTCCAACTGTACTGGTTGGAACGAAATTTGGAACCCACCATTGGCGCAGAGTAAACCTGAAGTAGCAGCAGCCAGAACCCAGACCTGGCTTGATCCCACTTAGGAGCCTCAGTTTACTTGTGAACACTATTGGCCTTTCTCCCTGCCTCTCCCAGCCAAAGTTTCTCATGAGTATACTGCAGCTAGGATCTCCCGCAGATTGCACAGCTGAAAACAGCATGGAGACGGGGTGAAAGCTGGGAGGAGGGTGCAACACAAAGCATGGGACCCGGCCAGCCCTGCCGCCCAGGTCAGCATGCCATCAAGTGTGGGGTGCTGTGGCTGCAACATTGGAAAAGGCCCATCAGAGGCGAGAAGGGGCACTCCTTCCATGGCTGTCACAGCAGCCACCTGGGCAAGCCACTCCCCACCTCCCCAGATCAGGCCCGTTGTGCCATGCTTTGCAGCTGGTAGAGCCCCAGGCATACCTCTTCAGGGTGCTGGGCTATCCACATGACTTCTCCATGTACCGGTCCCAGCTCTGGCAGCATTTCCTGGCCCTGAAGTGCTTGCTGTTCCTGCCTTCTGGCAGTTCTGCACATACGCGCACTGGGAACAGGGAGAGCATGTTCCTCTGCCTCGCTGCAGTCTACTCTGGAAGCTCCAGAGACAGCACATAACTCCTAGATGGCCCTAGCCCCCTCTCTGCCTCTGATACAAAGCCCTCATCTGAGCCTTCCCCAGACTCTGGGACTGGCCTGTTTTCCTCCCCAACCTCCTCGCTGTCTGCCTCTGCTGCCAACTCCGTAGGCCACCAGCGGACGACAACAAAGACTGAGAATCTCTCCCTTCCTCTTTTCACATAAACTGTTCTTTCATTCATTTGTTTTGTGATGTCATTCTCATTTCTTCATAGGACCAAACTACTATCCCAAGATTTTTCTTTTGATTTCACAATCTGCCTGTGATTTTCCAGATTGGGAAATTTAAGCCTCCAAAGTCACTAATAATAACAGCAATTAATATCTACCTTATTCAGTTAAAGATGGAATTTTAGACTAATGCCATAAGGACCATATTACAAATGCTTAAATTAAATGAACTGCAAGGATTATTTTTGGAATTCCAAAGAATGCAAGCAAAAGGTTAAAAAAATCATAGAAATTGTAACTATTTCAAATTCATTTAAATGGATATCTAAAATCCCCCATGCCCTGGATGAGAGGTTCACTAGATGATCTCCAGTGTCTCTTCTAACTTTACATACTATCATTCTATATGGAGAATAATAAATATGGTAAAAATGAATTTTTGCATACATACCCACACTTTGATTCTTATTTTACATATTCAAAATAGTTTAATCTATCTGATGAGTTATTAAGAGCATTTGCCTAACAATAAACTTGTAGATCAAGGGTGTCAAACTCACAGCATCGTGTTGCCAACCATGTGACATTTCACAATGTATTTCGCCTTTGCATAACTGGGGTAGGTGTGGCCTTCACTTGACGCATCTTGCCCTCAGGCCGCCAGTTTGACATCCTGTTCTAGATTCTGTTTATATGAATTATTGCTTCTGTATGAAAATGGAATATTGAAATGTGTGTTGGATGATTCTAAACCAGCAGGCTTTTATTATAGAAAATAAGGAATATTTTAAAATAGATATGTTAGTTATTGGCAAGAAGTTTGGAAAACGGAATTGGAATACTCCATATTGACAAAGCAGTGTTTAAGAGTCAAGAAGAATATCAAGTATGCATTTTATGATCTGCTGACTGCTTATCTTAATTTTGTTTTATCTGTATATTACGTCTGTTTTATTGCTTTGTATTATGATTTTTATTTATTACACCACAGACATTTTGTTACATTCTTTATAGATGTATTGTAAATCATTGAGAATCTTTTCAATCGTGGCAGGCATAAACTGAATAAATAACGAAATAAATAATCTTAAAATGAGACCAATTCCACAAAAGATTTTCTTTCAGATTTATTGCCATCCCGTACAATCTTTTAAGAGGAACTGGCTGTAAAATTCTTGATATGAAAATATAAAGTAGCAGAAGGGAACATGGATTTGCTCTATTATAGCACTAATTTAATGTAAGATTCAGAAGTTAGTTTTGGAAAGTAATAAGGTTTAAAGAAGTGAATGAGATTTTAAATTACCTACCAAAACCAGAATTACTCAGTATATGACAAACAATAAAATATCAAGCATAGGTTACAGCAGAAGCATTACTCTTCTACACTGGAACAATTATGCCACTCACAATATAGATTCATTGATTGATTATTTGTCTTGACACTCTATTTTTCATATGGCTCTTCATCAACAAAATGGAAGCAATGATCAATTTTATTACTTGTGGTCAAAATTTAATATTGAATTTTAAAAATAAGATGCTTTGACTCAAAGAATCTCTCAGCTGATAAAATATTAGTAATCTACACCTCTTCTTCAGGTTTTGCTCACCTACCACTTTATGTCATTATTGTAGTTACACCACATGCAGCTTACTCCTGTAGTTGCCAGTGATGCTCCATTCTAGGTAACATTACCTGTAGTAATGGCACTTAGACTTATATACCACTTTACAGTGCTTTACAGCCCTCTCTAAGCGGTTTTACAGAGTCAGCCTATTGCCCCCAACAATCTGGGTCCTCATCTTACCCACTTCGGAAGGCCGGAAAGCTGAGTCAACCTTGAGCCTGGTGAGATTCGACAAGGGATATTGTCTACCATTATTGTATAATGCATGGGTTGAGCAATTAATTTCCCCAAGGAGCCAAATGAGAAACTAGAACTGTTGCAGAGGGCCAAGCCAGTAGGACTGTGAAGATCCATACCCCCACATACATTGGGAACAAAAGTAGTCAACTTCAAGCAATGCAATTGTATAAGTAGTTCTCAACTAATGGCCACAATGGAGCCCAAAATACCTGTTAGACTTTTGTTAAGTATATTTTGCCCCATTTTACGATCTCCCTTGCCCTGGTTGTTAACTTAGTAACAAAGTTGTTAAGTGAATCTTGCTTCCCCACCGACTGCTTGTCAGAAGGTCACAAAAGGGGATCACATGACCCTGGAACACTGTAACCGTCATAAATATGAGTCAGCGGCTAAGCGTTTGAATTTTGATCATGTGACCGTGTTGATACTACAATGGTCGTAAGTGTGAAGAACGGTCATGTCACTTTTTTCAGTACCATTGTAACTTCCAATGGTCACTAAATATACTTTGTAAGTCGAGGATTATCTGTATTGAATATATGGCATATACTTATTTACATTTGATTTCTAACTTCTGATTGACCTCAAACAGACTTGACAGGGTCACCCATAAAACGCCCAGGCCTGGTCTAATGCATAATTGGTAGTGATCAATGACTCCCAATATGCTGCCATCAATAGGGTAATCTAGCATTTAATGGGCAAAATTCATTCAATAAAGGTCCGTTCATAGGGGGTTGGCTGCAGTGCTACCTCCTTCCACATTAAATGGGAAGGATAACTGCTTTCATAAAGTTTATTTGCATCATCAACAAAGATGATTAGGGGACTGAAGGTTAAAGCATACAAAGAACAGTTGCAGAAATTGGGTATGCCTAGTTTAATGAAAAGAAGAACTAGGGGTAACAGTGTTCCAATGCTTAAAGGGTTGTTGCCACAGAGAAGCGGGAATCAACCCATTCTCCAGAGCACCTAAAGGCAGGACAAGAAGCAATGGATGGAAATTAATCCAGGAGAGAAATTTCCTCACCATGAGAACAATTTATCAGTGGAACAACGTGCCTCCAATACTTGTGGGTACTCCATCACTGAAGGTTTTTAACAAGAGACTGGACAATACTCGGAATTGTTAGAATAGTTTACTTTATTGTCGTTGCACCTCGTACAACATAATTTGTACACCTCGTACACCTCATGCAACTGGCTCTCCTGCTTTGAGCAGGGAGTTGGACCAGTGGTGGGATTCCATTTTTTTTACTACCAGTTCTGTGAGGATGGCTTGGTGGGTGTGGTGTGGCTTGGTGGGCGTGGCTTGGTGGGCATGGCAGGGGAAGGATACTGTAAAATCTCCATTCCCTCCCGATCAGCTGGGACTCGGGAGGCAGAGAATAGATGGGAGTGGGGCCAGTCAGAGATGGTATTTACCGATTCTGTGAACTACTCAAAATTTCCGGTGCCAGTTCTCCAAAACTGGTCAGAACCTGCTGAATACCACCTCTGGATTGAACTAGAAAAGCTCCAAGGGCCCTTCCAGCTCTGTTAGTCTATTATTGATGTAATACAAAAAAATATGTAAAACAGCAATTTAAATAATCAAATGGATTATTTCTATGATACGGTTCTCTGAACAATCATATTTAGGAACATTTATTTTCAGCAAGCAATGTCATACACCCTCCCAATCTGACCTTCTGCATTTCCCCCTCTTTACCAATAGTCTGCATCTTAAAGGTATGATGGAAGAATAACATCGACTCATATACTCATTTTTAATATCAGAAAGATAAAACTTGCAACCTCGTTCTAGCAAAACAAAGTGTGCATTACATTATTCTCCTAGATGCTTAGAAAAACTACCAGAGGGATTTGGATGCTTGCAGATAAAGGCCTAAATTGGATCAGGTAAAATTAGAAAAGCTCCCTTTATAATCCAATTCATTCTGGGCAGGACAGATCAGCCCAACTTCTAATGTTCTTTGTTAAAAAAAAGTCCTACCTGCTTGACTGCACATAGTAGAGTTAGGTCTGTATGAAGTGACCTGGTTTAGTCATGGCGAGGCATATTCAGCTGAATGGCAACTCAGTTTTTTCTTGCTGAGGAGAAAAGTCACAATTTTCTTGGACGAAGCCCTTCTTGTTGTCTCAAACTCTCAAAGAGCACCTCCAATACCAGGAGCTGGAATGGACTGTTCAGATGCAGAGAAGTCTTGTAGAAAGTTAGCACTCACCCCTCTCCTAGAAGAATGAAATATTTTGAGACATATTAAAAAAGGCAGAATATTATATTTCCCTGGATGAGAAATGGAGAAACATGTTTTTTTTAGAGGAAGAAAGCAGCTCCCGCCTTTCCTAACAGCCCTCAGCAGATGTCTGCACTTAAGAGATAAAGAGATAGATACCTCTATTCATAGGCAAAGCAAATACTGCAGGCAGAAATCCTTTCAAGACAGGATATTTTGACATTCCCTGTAGCAAAGTCTGAACAAAGGCAGAGTGATAGGATTAGCCCTCATCTCAAGATCCAAACCAGAGAAAGCCATTAAGCCATAATAGGAATTGCCCAACACCCTTTCAGAACACAAGCCTCTTCATTGCATCATCTCAGCAGTCCAAACTTCCACCAAATGTGGCAGCTCAGACAACCTATAGAGCTAGCTATGACCCCTACATAACCAACAGCCAATAGAATACATGTTCTTGCACAGGAATAGGAAGCTCAAGTGCAAAGCTCAGAGAAGGTATAAAAAAACCCACTCTCAACTGCCCAAAACCACCCATGTGTTCTACTTCATCATTAAACCTTATTTCCAATCGGCTTCCATGTTTCCAGTGTCTTTCTCCCAGCTTGGAACTGAACCAGATGGATATTTCTTCCCACAGTCTCTTCCACCTACTAGAACTGCCAGTAGGAATTTTAGAGGAAAGAGCAAGTGAGCAACATGGATGGCCATGTGCTTTTGATCTTAGAAGGGGGAGGAAGCAGTTCTGAAGGGGAACTTCATTTCAAGCCTTTGAAGATCTGTACAGACTTTAATGGCCAAGAGTTATTCACACAAGTGGGTTTATTATCCTTTTAGACTACACACCCAGAGGTGGGTTGCTGCCAGTTCAATCCGGTTCGGCCGAACCAGTAGGGGAATTCAGGCCTGGGTCGCAAAACCAGCAGCGACCCAGGCCTGCCACAACCCCAAACTGGTTCCCTCGCTGCCACTTGACCTCCGCCATTTTGGATTTTAGTGACTGCGCTTGCACAGTTCACTGTAAATTGTTCTGAGCAGAACAATGTACATTGAACAGCGCACACGTGCACTTCATGGATCTGGTACACCTGCAAACACATGGCACGCAGATTGCAAACTGGCAGTAATGCTGTCAGCAACCCACCCCTGCTACACACATACACATATACACACACACTCACACACATTGGTTAGAACTTCATACTTTCTTCAATAAGGACTAGAAACTGACTGTGCACTTTGAACAAAACAAAACAGCGCAAGAGATTAACAGAATTGGAAGTGACCTTGGAGGTCTTCTAGTCGAATGCCTTGCTCAAGCTGGGGACTCTATACCATTTCAATCAAATGGTTGTCCAATCTCTTCTTAAAAATCTCCAGTGATGGAGCACAACTTCTGAAAGTTACCTGTTTCATTGATTAATTGCCTTTGTCAGGGTTCCAAATAGCATCCTCCAAACAATAGGAGTCCAAGGCTAGAGATTCCTCAAAGTTCCAGTTTATTAGAAGAGCCATTGTTGGCACAACTTGGAAAATGTGAATTTGAATTTGAATTTTAATGGATTTGTATGCCTCCCAATCCCGAAGGACTCTGGGCGGCTCACATAAAAACAATTTTAAACAGTAGAAAATTTAAAATACAAAGACAAAGCAGTTAAAAGAAGACAACATGCACTCAGTTCTTAGTGGGGCTGGAATTCAATCAAGAATCAACAGCCCCAGGCCTGCCAGAACAGCCAGGTCTTAATAGACTTTCGGAAGGCCAAGAGAGTGGGGAGGGTCCGGATCTCAGGGGGTAGATCGTTCCATAGGGCCAGGGCAGCTACAGAGAAGGCTCTCCCCCGAGGGGCCGCCAGTCGACATTGTGTAGTCGACGGCACCTGGAGAAGGCCCACCCTGTGAGATCTTATCGGACGCTGGGAGGTATGTGGCAGGAGGCGGTCACGGAGATATCCAGGTCCTACGCCATGTAGGGCTTTAAAGGTGATAACCAGCACCTTGAAGTGCGTTCGGAGACCAATAGGGAGCCAGTGCAGCTCGCAGAGGATAGGTGTCACATGGGTGTATCTCGGTACACCCAGTATCGCTCGCGCGGCTGCATTCTGGACCAACTGTAGTCTCCAAACACTTTTCAGGGGCAGCCCCATGTAGAGTGCACTACAGTAGTCGAGTCTTGAGGCGACAAGGGCGTGAGTGACCATTTGAAGTGCCCCCCCGTCCAGATAGGGCTGCAACTGGTGTACCAGGCGAACCTGGGCAAAAGCTCCCCTGGTCACAGCCGACAAATGATGTTCTAATGTCAGCTGCAGATCCAGGAGAACACCCAAGTTGCGGGCCCTCTCTGAGGGGTGTAAGATTTCACCCCCCGGGTTTAAAGATGGAATATCTGGACTTTCTTTGGGGGGCAACATCCATAGCCACTCGGTCTTGTCAGGGTTGAGTGCAAGCTTGTTCAATCCCATCCAGACCCTGACACCTTCCAGGCACTGGCACATCACTTCCAACGCTTCACTGAGTTGGCACGGGGTGGACAGATACAGCTGGGTATCGTCCGTGTACTGATGGTATTTAATCCCGTGCCGGTGAATGATCTCACCCAGCGGCTTCATGTAAATATTAAATAGGAGGGGGGACAGGACCGAGCCCTGTGGCAACCCGTATTTAAGGGGCCTAGGGGTCGACCTCTGTCCTCCGACCAACACCGACTGCGACCTGCCAGAGAGGTAAGAGGAGAATCACCGTAAAACGGTGCCTCCCACTCCCACCTCTTCCAGCCTCTGCAGAAGGATACCATGATCGATGGTATCGAAAGCTGATGAGAGGTCAAGGAGCACCAGGATAGAGGAATGTCCTCTATCCCTGGCTCACCAGAGATCATCGGTCAGCGCAACCAAAGCGGTTTCAGTGCAGTAACCAGGCCTGAAACCAGACTGAAAGGGATCTAGATAATCCGCTTCATCCAAGGTCCGTCGGAGTTGGAAGGCCACCACCTTCTCAACAACCTTCCCTAAGAAAGGGAGGTTGGAGACTGGGCGATAGTTTTTAAGGGCAGCTAGGTCCAGAGAAGGCTTCTTAAGGAGGGGTCTCACCACCGCTTCCTTCAAAGGCTGTGGGAAAGATCCCACCTGAAGAGAGGTGTTCACAATCCTCTGGATCCAGCCTCGTGTCACCTCCCTGCTGGTTGAAACCAACCAGGAGGGACACGGGTCCAGTAAACAGGTGGAGGCACTTCCTCAGGAGTGACAAGCTGGAACTCACTCCACAAAATTTGATCAAGGCCCTCCCTCGGCATCTCTGCTGGCACTGTCCAAGTGGAGTCCAAGTCCGTCCAAATCTGAGTGACTTTGTCTGACAGAAACTGAACAAATTCCTCAGCTCTTCCCTGTAAGGGTTCACCCGCATCCCTCTCTTTCAGGAGGGAGCAGGTTATCCTAAACAAGGCAGCCAGGAGAGATTCTGCGGACGCAATAAGAGTGGAAAAATGAGCACATTTTGCCGCTCATATCACCACTAAATAAGTCCTAATAAAGGCTCTTAGTAGTGTTCGGTCAGATTCGGAGTTACTAGCCCTCCAGCGTCGCTCTAGGCGTCTCTTTTGGCGCTTCATCTCCCGGAGTTCCTCGGTAAACCAAGGTGCCCTCCTGGATCCACTGCCGCGGAGAGGCTGCAAAGGCGCAATCCGATCTAATGCCTCAGTCGCCGCTGTATTCCAGGCAGTGACCAAGGACTCAGCCAGATTGTGGGCAAGGGAGTCAGGTATCTTCCCAAGCTCCGTCTGAAATCCCAATGGGTCCATCAGGCACCTGGGGTGGAACCATTTAATCGGTTCCACCTCCCTGCAGTGGGGGAGTAGCTTCTGAAAATCAAGCCTCAGCAGGAAGTGATCTGACCATGACAAGGACGAGATCTCTATCCCTTTTAATTCCAGATCACGTCTCCACTGCCCCGAGAGAAACACAAGGTCGAGCATGTGTCCCGCCACGTGGGTCGGACCCTGAATTACCTGGGTCAAGTCCATGGTTGTCATGGAGGCCATGAACTCCTGGGCCCCATCAGAGCGTTCGCCAAGAGATGGCAGGTTGAAATCCCCCAGTACTATAAGTCTGGGGAATTCAACTGCCAGTCCGGCTACTAACTCTAGGAGCGCAGGCAGGGCTGTTGTGATGCAGCTGGGAGGTAGGCACATCAGAAACAAGCCCACTTGACTCCCTAGGTCCATCTTCACAAGGAGGGACTCACACCCAACATTCTCTGGAGCAGGGATCCTGCGAGGAGCTAATGACTCCCGCATAATAACTGCGACACACACCCCCACTTCACTGGTGTCGTGGCTGGTGGAGCACCTGAAACCCTTTTGGGCACATTTCTGAGAGGGGGACTCCTCCCTCGTGGCCCAGCCAGGTTTCAGTAATACATGCCAGGTCTGCCCCCTCGTCTAATAGTAAGTCCCGGATGAGGGGAACTTTATGAATCACAGACCTGGCATTTAGCAACAGCAACCTGAGACCAGGGCCCTGACTTCCCATGTCACCTGGTCCCCGAGTTGAGCTTTCAGGGCCAGAACAAGGGATCGCTGTGACGTAGTGAACCCTCCTTCCCCGGTAATGGCTAGCCCTGTAGCTCCTGTCATACCTGCCCCTCCCAGTTGTGACCGCGATGCTCCGGCCCACCCCCATCCCCGTAGACCCCCCCTCCCTCCCAAGGCCCCCGTTCTTCTTGGCAGGCCATTCATACCACACACTCTGGGATGAGAGGCGGATCCGGGCCCCCATCCACCTCTGCTTCTGCACTCAGTGGAGGGGGCTCCAGGCCACACTCTCAATCCCCTCATACATACCGGCCAGGCATTCTCCACATACATACCCCACTATAGAATTAAAAAGATTACAATAATACAATAAAAAAGAATAAATTAAGCAAATTTAAAAGAACATGGGATCATTCAGATTACAAGCCTACACACACACTCCACATACAGAAAAAGTTTGTGCAGATGTTGAATCTGAAAGCTTCCAGGTTTTGCCCATCCAGTTGAAATTTCAAGACCCTGCCCCAGCACCTACATGTCCATCACATGGTCCAATCAGTCACTGCCCAAAAGAAGATTCCTTCCAGTTACGCCCTTCCAGGTGCCAAGGAAAGATGACCTTGACTCTCTGAGAAAGAATGTGATTTTGACTACAAAGCTTCCATGCTCCATACAATCCCCCCTCCCAGTTTCCCACAGTAGAATAAGTGGCAGGCATGAGGCCCACTGTAAAATATGGATTCCAAGCCTGACAGCCTTACTGACAAGAAATTTCTCCTTAACTCTAGGTTGATTCTCTCCTTGATTAGTTTCCAGGCTTCCAGAATATGCTTATCCAAAATGAACTCAAATGAAATGTGTAAGGTAATTTGTGGGTCTTTACCAATACTGAGCAAGTTTAAAACACACACACACATAGAGAGAGAGAAACAGGATATGAGAAATATCAAAACAAATCTTTGACTGACTTTTAAAGTAGCCCTCTACTTAAACTTCAGCAGACAAAATTCTATGAACTTTAGAAGGACTCCTATGTGTAACAGTCAGAGTGGCTTCACTAGATTTGACTGGAGAAATGGCACATGGTGGCATCAATTCTTCAGCTTGTTCTAAGCCAACTTGTGTTAGGTTTATTCTAAACCCCCTCAAAGGAGCTCCAATAAATCTGACTAGCACTCAATTGTAAGTATCAGCTAGAGCAGCCAAGGGTGATGAAAATGAAGAGAGCTAGAGCCAACTTTGATTGATACTATGCCAAAACAGCTTCAGACAAATTCATCCCTCGTGTAAGTCCTCCGACTGCATCAAATTTATACCAGGGAAGAAATTTGCCCGCCGTTGTTTCTGATTACAGGGGAATTTCAGTTCTAAAATCAGGGATAAAGTTGCTGACCCGAGTGTAATGAAGAGACATGGACTGGCAGGGCTCAAATAAATGAAGATAGAAACTCATTGTATCTTCACCATGAAAGTCAATTTGCCCTTGTGAAACTTTTACTCTAAAGAAAGGAGAGATGAATATAATATATATATTTGGCAGTCTTCAGATCTACTCCGCAAGCAGGAGATAAAGTGCGCACTTGTGGTAGCTGCAAACTATTTTATTGAGATTAAAATCACAGCCGATAAAGAAAATGTGTTGTTGTCTTGCAAGCTTACATAATCATGGGAGACAATAATAACAAGAGATGTTTGAAGCCAGGAGATAATATAAAATTACAAAAGGAAAACTATGGGAAAGCTTTTCTTCTGTTGGGAAGGTAATGAAAAACACAGCAAGATGTTCTGAAGGGACATGTTGGAATAAATAGTGGATATTTTTTTTAAAAAACCCACAAAGGATAAGAAGGGCACTTTAGCCATTGTCTCCTCAGAACAAGGATTTTCCAAAACTTTCCAACATCTTCATACTGGGTTCCACTAACTCTGATTTCAGAAAGGCAATGGAAGTTCTCAATCATCCAGATCATGGTTGTCCCAAAGATGCCTTCTCAAAAGGCAACTGGACTTTCTTGGGTTTTTTCTTTTTTGCTTCTCATCATACAGAACTGAAGAAACTTCTTGGATAAGAGGCAAAACATTTTCAAAAAAAAATCAAGAAAATCTGGGTGCCTTTTGGGACCTCCTGACTTCAGAACTAACATTCCTCTGACTTCACACCCAGCCATAGTTATCTTTTAGCTACCACCCAGCCAATCTAGGTTGATTTTGAAGACATCAACATGATCAGACTTAGTACTTGGATTAAAGACTAGAAAAAACTCAGGCATGCAGATTAAGCTGGGAACCGGTAATGCTTCTTGTATTCACCATCTAAGAGCTGCACTGTCTACCTGTTACAATTTTTAAGTACTGAAAATTTGAACAAACTCTTTATATATCTTGTGGTGATATTATGCGAAAAATAGGTTAGTTGGGATGGCTTTTTTTTTTTTTGAAAAACCAACTTCTTTTTAATTCCCAATTCAGAAACTAACAACAGCCTGGAGTAAATGCAGTACACAATTATGGATGATGAATAGACTTCCTGAGACCAGTTAGGAGGTATGGGAAGAGAGAAACCAATTTATGTGTGCCTCATTTCACATCTAGGTGTCCCTATCTCATACAGAAAAGATGCATGATCTTGGAAAATAAGATCTCATCATTTTCGTAGGGTAGCTCAAGATGATTCGGTTTCATTGTCTACAACCATCAGAAGAAAACCTTTACTTCATGGTTGGCATTTAAGAAAATATTGGAGCACCAATCATCTCAGGGCCTCCTAAAGAGCAGCCAGTAATAAGTAGATGGAGTCCTGAAAACTTTAGTTATGGATCAAAGCAGGCTTAGTGACTTAATGACAAGATTAGACAGCAGTTGGATGATTCCATTATTGTATTCTTAACTAATCTACAGCAGCTCAGCCTCCCACTATAAAGATATTTTATTTAGGATTAAATCTCCGTCTTGCTTTTAGGTAAACATAATAGTTATGAAAGCAAGTAATGAATGGGAATGATCTATTTACAAAAACGGAGGCAGTGGGGGAGAAAAAACTTTTAGAGAACTCTGAATCAGATGGCAACTGAACATCATAAAGATTTTTCTCTAATGTAATGACATAATGAATAGGTTAACATTGTATTATAAAGAATTAATAATTATATCTGACAGAAACAATATATCAAAGCAATTAAATTAAACAGAGATACCGTAACTAAAGATACAATTTATATACTACTATAATCTAATCTGGTCCTGGTTTATTGGTGGGATGACTATAATTTAAAATTCAAGATTACCATCTACTATGTTACCGGAACAAGCTTCATTGATGAAATGTTCAGAAAAAAACTGAAAACTATTTGGAGTTGCAGATGATCCATATTTTCAAATCAAGAAACAAAATCCTGACCTGATTATTTTTGCTGCATTTCATAGATATTAAAATCTTTCTCATACTTTTTTCCCCCTCATACCTTTTTTGCATAATCTAATATTATGCAAATACTCTACATAGAGATATACAGAACGATATGAAAAGCTATAGAAAACCTGCCACTTCTTAAAAAAACAGACACTGTTACACAAATATTGGTCTCATATTAAAATTGCTTGTCTTTTAAATGAAAAGCAATGCTATCCTTGATTTGGAAGACTCTAATATGGGATCATGAAAATCACACCCAAGGAGGGGTGGAATTCTCTTATTTCTCTCTGGGATTTGAGATGAATTGTATTAATTGTATTTTTATTTATATATCAAATGTATATGGCCGCTGGGCTATATGGGTTTGGTATATAAATTTTAAAAAGGGTCTCTACATGACATACAATGAAGTTACAAAAGGAGACCAAAAACATAAAAGGAGATCAAAAAAGACAAAAACATCTCCCCATCAGCAATCAACACCCAGATAAGTAGAATCAGCACCCCGATTAATGCCAGACCAACAATCATGCTAAACAATACCCGAATAAAGGAACTACCAATAAGAAAGAAACAACAGTCTCACCAACACTGACAGGGATAACAACTATATATCAACAAAAACCAAAGCCCACTCCCTTCTAGCACTGATGATGTTACTTGGTTGGGTAATGAAACATCTGCAAGAAAATCAAGCACAGAGAGCCCAAGGACACCACAATTCAACCCTGAGTTACAAATAATCTGTTCTAATATTATAAAACTTACTAGCTGTACCCGGCCACATGTTGCTGTGGCCCAGTCTGGTTAAATGGAAAAGAAAGAAAAGAGAAAGTGCAAGTTTCTAATATGTTTAATTTCACAATGCTTGTGGGTATACAATATTTTTTGTTGTTCCATTGTCTGTGCAGATTTAGAGATTGTCTGGTTTGCCAACTCTAGAACATGCAACATATAATTGTCCATGTGAGAAACAATTTTCAATTGCTGGAAAGATGTTGGACTGGACACATTTACCAACAGCATGCAAAGAAAGAAACATTCTCAGGGTGGTTCCCTCCAGGCAAGGTCATGCTGTTGCCAACAGCAACAAAGTTCGTGAGGGTCTTGCGCACCTGGCGGGCCCTGCCACTCGCTGCACCGGCCATGGCTTCCCCGCATGGAAGTGAGGCACAGTGAGCCACGGTGGCCCATGCAAGAGCCACCACAGAGGATGCTCCCACAGGCCCCTGCCTGGGGCCCTCCAAGCTCCCCACGACGGACAGCCTCCAGAATGACGGGCTAGATGGGGCCCCTCTGGACATGGGCGGGGGGACCCCAGCATGGGAGGGAGGCTGGGGGTGTCCCCCATGGGTGTAGTGGGGCGGCAGGTGGGTGCTGCCATTTGTCAGGCCTCAGGTATGCTGAGCCGGGCGAAGCTGGTTGGGGGAAACGGCGCCGGGGCTTTCAGCCTCTTGGAAGTTGTTGAGCGTCTCCTCGGAGGAGCTGCACTCGGGCTCCCCAAGTCGGTGGCCCGGGAGAGCAAGACTTCCAGGATCTCAGAGGAGGAAAAGTCCTTGGTGTACGACTCATCCAGGTCGTCGTAGCTCTCTGTGTCTTCGGCAATGCTGTTGTTGGAGCTGAGTCCCCGAATATACTATACTCCCGAAATGAACGCTATGGTAAACGGCACAGCTCAATTCCAATGTCACCCAAAATAATTAAATCAAAATGAAACTAAACCGAAATCTATGAGAATTCAATATAACAATGCAATCGGAAACATTGAAATGGAATTGTGAAATATTTAGTATAGCGTGTGTTGCTTTTGCATCCAACAGATGGCGCTGGTTTTCAAAAAAGCATGTATTTATCTGTCCCAGGTGTGACATCTATATAATATAGGTATATAAAAACACACGCATATTCGAATGCAACATTGTGTCAAAATTTCAAAGCACTTGGTGAAGAACTTTCAGAAATTTAAGATTTTGAACAAACAAACATTTACATTTTTATTTATATAGATTTTTTAAAAGCAATCTTTAAAAAACCCCACAAGCTAAGAGAGAATACACAAAAATAATGCCCCGCACCTCAAGATCTTAGCAGTCCCTTGAGAGCTCTGAGGTAAAGGTAAAGGTTCCCCTCACACATATGTGCAAGTCCTTCCTGACTCTAGGGGGCAGTGCTCACCTCTGTTTCAAAGCCGAAGAGCCTGCACTGTCCAAAGATGTCTCCATGGTCATGTGGCCAGCATGACTAAACACCGAAGGTGCACTTATTGCTGTTACCTTCCCACCAAAGGTGGTCCCTATTTTTCTACTGGCATTTTTTATGTGCTTTTGAACTGCTAGGTTGGCAGAAGCTGGGACAAGTAATGGGAGCTCACTCAGTTACGTGGCGCTAGGGATTTGAACTGCCGAACTGTTGGCCTTTCTGATCGACAAGCTCAGCATCTTAGCCACTGAACCACCACGTCCCACAAAGCTTCTAGGCCTCCTGCTATAGACATATCTGGGGGGGTTTCTGAAAAATATATCAAGATGATATTAACCTTAGTTTGGGATGGATACTGTTCAATAAGGTGAGTAAATGCCGAAAAGGCCCACCTCCTGGGACTCCCTAACAGCTGGGACCCATAGCATGCCTCTTATTATAAACAATGAAAGGAAAATAATTAACATAGTGCAAAGTCAGCAAGTTTTAGATATTGTAGACCCAAACATCCCTGGTCCAACTGCGCCATTTATTTGATTTTTTTTCTCTGATGTTGGAAAACAAAGAAATGAGGATGTGTCCACGGGAGATTAGGAAGAGAAAAAATTACAATGGAGTTCCCTCCAGTGGTCAGAGTTTTCTTTCTAATTTTAGAAAGGAAAAGTTGACTGAGTTTCCCGGTTCCTCATATGCCTGTTCTTATCATAGCCTTGCACTCTACTCAATACCCAGAGAGCCAAAACCAGAGCAATATACACATTTTATCGGTTGTCTATATTCCAAATGTACACTGCATACAACCCTCTACATGTAACCAGTCTTTCAAATTAATAAATGCATGAAGCACTTTTAAGCTAAAAGGTTTTCTTCAGACACTGCAACCGTTGCCATAGAGTAAATGAGGAATGGTTTCACTATGTAATCAACTCTAAGCAGAACCTCTACTATAATATTAAAAAAAAAAAAACCCATTACAAACTTTACCATGAACAGATCCCAAATGACAGTAAGTTCCCATTTTTAAATCCATATGAACTACCTGAGCATCAAGTGTTTTCTCTTTGTAGTGTCTGCCCTTCCACAACAGTATTTTCCCCTTCAACCCCCAAGATTCAGATGAGCCTATACTAAAATGGCATTTGCCGTGTGGCATGGTTCTCCTATTTTGTAGGGTTTCATATCTTTTGTTCCTGGTTTTTCTCATTTTGTCAATAGAGAAGCTCTCCAGAATCACTGTGCGTTGGGCCGCCAGATAAAAATAAATGAATAAAACATATCTCCTAATATTTTTTGTCCCTTCGAGTCAGTGTTGACTCCTCGTGAGTGCCTGGACAAGTCCTTGCACTTTTCTTGGCAAGATTTTGGAAGTGGTTCAAACATAATAGCTATTACCTCCTTCCTAGGGCTGAGGGAAAGAAACTGGCACAAGGTCACCAAGATAGCTTCATGCCTAGAGTGGGATTAGAACTATGATCTGCCATTTTCTAGGTTGATGTCTTAAGCATTACACCTATAGTTGAATGTACACACATTGCACACTGTATTCTCCCTATATGCCCCACAACAGAGGTGGTTTCTGCCGATTCACCCGGATTGGATAAACTGGTAGTGGCAGTGATGGGAGGCTCCACCCACCCACCTGGGGGCTTCTGTGCATGCGCAGAAACGTCACACAAGCAAACCGGTAGTAAAATAAATTGAAACCCACCACTGCCCCACAGCTTATAGAGACAATTTTATTGTTAGTGCGAAAATCTGAAAAGAGAACCTAAGCAACTGAATGAAACTATTTGGTCTTGCAGTATGAATAAAATTCTGGGAAAGCTACTTTCAATAGCAAAGCAATCAATTCTCGAACAGAAGATTAGCTATAACGATCAAAAATGGTAGACTGCTGATAGATGAATAGTCATTACTTTTATTTGGAAGTGGTTCCGCATTGCTGAAATTCGGGTAGAATCCTAAAAATTGGGGAAGACAGGTTCATCAATTTTCTGATGTTAGGTGAACAGACAGTAATCCAGTATCAAAAGTAGAAAGTAAGCAATTTCCTGAGCTAGCTCAGAAAATAAATGTAGAGGCTCAAAAAATCATGCTTCAAAGGAAAGGCAAGTATTGCAATTTCCTCAGATCTTCAATGGTTCACATGACATTGCAGCTGGATAATTTTCCATCTCCTTCTTTTTCAGGGTTGAGTTCAGGGTTCCTGCTCACCGGGCAATAGGGGTCCCCCAACCCTGTAACCATCAAACCCTTAAGGGAAGAATGGCACATTTGTATTATATTATAAAATAAATAGAAACGGCTTTCACTTTGCTGGATGGAAAACCATCTAAGATCACAACAGACAACATACATTTCCCATTCTATATCTGAAATACAGATAAGTCCTCAACGCACGACCACAATTGAGCCCAAAATGTCTGTTGCTAAGCGAGACAGGGAATTTTCCTACCTTTTTTGCCACAATTGTTAAGGGAATCCCTGCAGTTGTTAAGTTAGTAACATGGTTGTTAAGGGAATCTGGCTTCCCTATTGACCTTGCTTGTCAGAACGTTGCAAAAGGTGATCACACATCTCTGGGATGCTGCAACCATCATAAATATGAACCAATTACCAAGCATCTGAATTTTGATCACGTGACCATGGGGAGGCTGCAACGGTCATATATTTGAAAAATGGTCATAATTCACTTTTCTTCAGTGCACTGTTGTAACTTCCAACAGTCACTAAATGAACTGTTGTAAGTTGAGGACTACCTGTACAGAATGTGGTGTGCATAGATTCTTTGGAGAGCTTACAGACACCTCCTCTGATAACCTACAGTATATACCTTATATAAAAATCTGTCTCCCTTTGTTGCAAATAATAGTTTTTAAATCCTGGTTAAAAATGAATCCCATCCTAAATTGGTTAATTGGTTTTTCTCGGCACCAAATTACAGAAGACAATCCTCTCCTCTCCAGTTTAGCTCTGGCAGTGATAGGAACTGATCTTAGGTTAATGTAATCCATTAGTCTTTCAGTGTTAATCGGCTTCACAGAAGACCAAAGAAGCCAGAAGGGATGCTGGAAGTAAGTCTTTTAACACCCCACCAAGAGCATCGCATTGCAGTTACAAGCTCCATTACATTCTACTCACCACAAAACCTTTTAGTGACAGAGTTGTATGTTTGCCGGCAAAGTTTTCCTTTAGTTGTAGAAAGGATCTGCAACATACATAAAAGGATTACTAAGTTCCCCTGCTTCTCCAGCTGGGTCATTAACTGGGAACAGTCCTTCTAATTAAAGGCTGCCAATACCTACTTATTAGAGAAGGGAGCCCATCATGATGCTTAACTTAAACAAATACATTTTAAAGATCCAAGAACAGGAATTGTTTAATTAGAAGAGAGACAATTTAATTAGGACTTAGGAGACTATTCCAAAAGGGTCCATCCATTCTTCCGTGCTTTTCTACCCCCCAAAAAAATTCTTTCTAAAATGTTCATAAATAAAACCAAACTATTATGCAATCTTAGAAGAAAGAAGAAGTAAACATTTATTCGACTACAGGCCAAACCTATGAAGAATGGTTGCAAGAAATTGGGTATGTCTAGTTTAATGAAAAGAAGGACAAGGACAATATGACAACAGTGTTTCAATATCTAAGGTGCTGCCACAAAGAAGAGGGGGTCAACTTGTTTTCCAAAGCATCTGAAGGTAGGACAAGAAGCAAGGGATGGAAACCAATCAAGGAGAGAAGCAACCTAGATCTAAGGAGGAATTTCCTGACAGTCAGAACAATTAATCCGTGGAACAACTTGCCTCCAGAATTTGTGGGTGCTTAACACTGGAAATTTTTGAAAATAAATTGGACAACTATTTGTCTGAAATGGTATAGGGTCAGTGGTGGGCTTCTGCCTGGTCGGACTAGTTCGGGTGAACTGGTAGTTGTTAAGGTAAGTGCAGCCCACCTCTCTATAGGGTTTCCTGCCTGGGCAGGGGGTTGGACTAGAAGACCTCCAAGTTCCTTCCAACTCTGTTGTTCTGTTAGTCTATGATAGACAACTAATAACACATCCTGAATGTAGGAGATTTGAGAAAACACTTCCATTGAAAGTGTATGGAACTTTCATGGGGATCGTCATTTGGCACGTTCTACAAGAAAATTTCACATAAGGAAATTATACTTTCCAATAATCCTCAGGGTCTCATTTCTAATCTAATTTCCAATTCTTGTTTGACATGCTTCTTGAAGGATGGCTCCTAACACTACCAGACAAAGGACATTGTGTCATTTTGCCTTTCAACTCTCATACTTTGATCTGTTAAGGCCCTGTAGCATATAAAATGCATTATATGCAGTATATAATCCATATTAGGCAAAATTACAAATAGTGAAGAATGTGCTTGGAAGTGTGTGTGTGCATGTGTATACATTTCAATGCTGCTTTTAAAAAAAAGTTTAGGTTCAACAAACTGAATTTGACAGGTTCACATCAGTAGCAAACAAACTAAACTTGACAATTCACAAAAGTGAGAAACAGAAATCAACACATTTGCCAGATCCTGGTATTTGTTTATTTCTTGCTAAGAAAAGAAAGTTTTAAGTAATGGTAGAAGAAAATGGAATCATTATAAGCATAAAGTAATATACTCTCCAATATAATTCCAAAAATGAGGCACAGCAATTTTATAAGAATCTTATTTTTATGTAGAATTCCTCTTACATTAAATTCTATTGATGCAGGTATCTGATAATACTATTCAAAATCCTTAGAATAGTACCTCTGAGCTGCAAGATGATGCCTATATTCCCATTTATAAATATTGGGTCAACACATTTATTCATCTGATGAACTTTCACCTCTCATAATCTAGTCTGTCCTCTCCCTGCTCCAAAAAAGAGATAATCAACAATCACCAATGAAGGAAGCAACTTATAGTGATTCTCCCAGGAATGCAAAGGTCCCTGTTTATCTCACAGCAGATGTACTGGTGCTCCTACAAGTCTCTTTGAATTCATTTTACATGCCAAGATAGTAGCATCCTGGACATCTATGATATCTAGTAAACCACCAAACAAAATGCATGATCAAACTGGCTTAAGCTGTTACTTTCCTTTCTGCAAAATGAATTTGATGGATTGGTAGCACCAATCCATCTCCAGCAATAAAATACCATATGTGCCTTTCCAAACCTATTTTAAAAGGGATAATTATGCTAGGAACAAACATACCTTACCCCCCAAAGGAGACAAGTTGGACAGATTTCCTGGAATAATATTGTCTTTAAAAGGGCAAACACACAAAATGTATGGTTTTATTGTTCCGAGTATTTACATGAGTTGTTGATCTTTAGTATATGCAATATACATCTAGTTATCTAGATCCGTGTTTTTCTCAACTTCAGCAACTTTGCAATATATGGACTTCAACTACTGGCTGGGGAATTCTGGGAGCCGAAGTCCACGCATCTTAAAGTTGCTGAAGCTGAGAAACATGCGGATCTAAATAATGAGGATGAGAGTTTGAAGTAGACTGGGAATTCTCTATACACAAAGACGCTGCTGTGTTGTAGGGAAAGAACGGAAGCAACACACACAGGCCAACCATAACTAACTTCTTATGAATTAATTATTAAGACTACTAGTGAAACATCTCCAACACATACAAGTCTTTCAACCAACATGAGCTGCAGCAAGCCAAAAAGGTAATACCACACTAATACACAATACTTCAACCTCACCCCTGGCATACACAACAGATACAGGAGGTTTCATGAGGAAAGGGAAATTTATCATTCAAGCGTGAAATAGAATTCAGACAGTATACAATTTCCAGTGCAGTATGTTAGAGATCTAGTGTAGTTGTACAACGCACAACAAAACTTCCTAATTTTAAAACCTCTTTCATCAGCATGTATATTTCTAATTTCAATCAAGCTAAAGCATTTTAGGAAATGTACAGGTAGGCCTCGACTTGCAACATTTAGTGACCATTCGAAGTTACAACAGCATTGAAAATAGTGACTTATGACCATTTTTCATGCTTATGACCATTGCAGCATCCTCATGGTCACATGATCAAAATTCACACTTGGCAACTGATTCATAGTTATGACGGTTGCAGTGTTCTGGGCATGGCTTGGTAGACATGGCTTGGTGGGAGTGACAGGGGAAGGATACTGTAAAATCCCCATTTCCTCTCCACTCCAGGGAAAGGTTACTGCAAAATCTCCATTCCCTCCCAATCAGCTGGGACTTGGGAGACAGAGAATAGATCGGGGCGGGGCCAGTCAGAGGTGATATTTACCAGTTCTACGAACTACTCAAATTTTCCCCTACTGGTTCTCTAGAACTGGTCAGAACTTGCTGAATACCACCTCTGGTCCCGGGGTCATGCAATCCCCTTCTGACAAGCAAAGTCAATGGGGAAGCCAGGTTCACTTAACAAACTTAACAACTGCAGTGATTCACTTAAGAACTGTGGCAAGAAAGGTGATAAAATGAGGGGAAAATTCACTTAACTGCCTTGCACAGCTACAAACATTTTGGACTCAATTGCAGTTGTAAGTCGAGGACTACCTATAATGCATTAGAGGTCAGCTTAGCTTTCAGCCATAGACCGGGTGTAATACATAGTTAAAATGAACTGTTGGGAGTGGAAAAGTTGGGGAAAATGTGGAAAAAGAAAGCAGGCCATTATGTAACCTGTGGTTTTTTTAAAAAAAACCTCCGCTACTTATATACATAAGAGCCAACTCTGTACAAGCACAGAGGAAGAAAGACGAAGAAGAAAAGATTCTTCAGGAAGTGCTCTGAGGGTCACAGATCTGAGAAAATGGCACATAAAACAGAACACAAGGAGGATTTTTTTTTTTTTTTAAAGCAGCATTTAATTAATTGGGTAAGAGACATTTCCAAGCTTCAGACCATCAAAAGGACTTCGTTTTCAGCCGGTGCTTCAAATTACGTGAGAGACTTATCTACTGAAGGCAGACTTAATCGGAACAAATAGGGAAAGCTCTCAGGGCTTCAAAAGCAGCTATGCAAAAAGAGTAGAATTCAAATGCTAGCTTCGGCAAGTGTACTGTACAGAAGCTTTCCAAAATACAAATTGACCCATTTACGGTGTTTTCAATGCTTAGAAAAGCAGAGGCTTACCACCTGTTCAGAAATTCCCCACTCTATTTAACAAACCTGGACTGCAGGCAATCCAAGGGACCATTAGAGGTCAAGGATAAGTTAAAGAGCTTTCTGTCCGCCATCTAAGGATGTTCTAGATTAGTGTTTCTCAACCTCGGTGACTTTAACACGGGTTGACTTCAACTCCCAAAATTCCACAGCCAGTTGCCCAATTGACTGGGGATTTCTGGGAGTTGAGGTCCACACATCTTAAAGCGCCTGAGGTTGAGAAATAGTGATCTAGATTGTTGCAGCCCAAATCTAATAGCCATGATTTCAACCATGCTTAAAACTTACTTAGAACAGCTTTTTTTTCCCTGTAATGTGTAAAGTTTTCATTTAATATGTAAAGTTTTCTTATCTCAAAATGAAAGTTGTGTATGTGTGTGACTCTGAGATTATTAGAATGCTGTTTTATGAATATAGTTTTAAAAGTTGATTTTATTTAGCTGGTTTGATTCTGTGCTGTCTGGTTAGCATCAACTGTTGTAGATATCCACGTTGTAGATATTTATTTAGCTACTTTGCTTTAAAATAAAAAGGGTTACCTGAAAATTCTTCCATCAATACTGGAGCCGGTGCCCCAAGGAAAAGGATATAAGACACAGCTGTCAAACTCCTGGCCCTGAGGCCGGATGCATCACACACTGACCACACCTGGTTTAGCAAAAGGGGGAAGAGTCCCCATATGTCATGTGACAACACTGTGACAACAGCGTGACAACGCCGTGAGTTTGACACCCCTGATATAACACCATTAAAATCTCAAGAACCTTCTCCTGTTCTGCAGGTACCACTCCCATCATCCTCAACCACTCAGGGGAAGCTCCACTTTAGAAAGTGGGAGACTGTGAGTTCAAGTCCCATCTCGCCCATCAAATCCAGCTAAGTAACTTTTGGCCAGTCGCACTCTCTCAACCCATCCCACCTCACAGGGTTGTTGTTGTAAGGAAAGGAGGAGGAGGAAGGTATGGTGGATATGTTTTCTGCCTTATTTATATAAATAGAAAAGGTGGGAATATAAATTATACTGACTGACTGACTGACATTGCATTAAGAAGGGCTGCTTGGAGCCTGCATACTCTGGGCTATATTTTAAGGCATCATAAGAAAAAGGGAAAAAAAATATTTAAAAGACTCATGTACAACTGTTTAGGGAAAAAAGCCTTAAGAAGGGGGGGGGAATCACTCATTCCAACCCACTCCTGTTGAATCAGATTAATTGACATTCTAAGAAGCAGATGAGTAAAAATGAAAGGAAGATATTTATCCTAATATGTTTGCCATGCTAATGAAGAGCAAACCATGGCTTAGATCCTTTCCAAACTGGTGCTTGGCTGTAATGATAATATTGATATCCAATTTGCATAGCACTCCATAGGTTTTCCCAAGTGGGTTTCGTGGGGGAGAGTGGAAAAAATGACCCCGGGTTAGGAAAGACAAACAGGATGTTTTTACAAGCTGCCTTGGAAAGGATTTGGCCTTTAAAAGTGGTTAAGAAATAAGACTGGCAGTCTGAATGAATGACTGAACCAGGCTAGGCATATCTGAATGCTGCTGAATATTTTGTCTGTAATGATGCCCTTTATGGGATACTCATGGCTGAAATGCAACAACTAGCCAGCCACGAAGTACGAGAAGAAAAACTAGGTTCTTGTTGTCATGGTAACAGATGTGATTCCAAAATGGGATTTGGGATACTTTAAAATGGAAGTCAGCAGGCCAATCTATGCCATTGTATCAGACACAAACAGCTAGCATCTTGTGGTGCTTAAGAGACACAGAGACTTGTAGTTTAAATTTTGTAGACTGCACAATGCACAATGCATTATTGTCATCTGGAACATCTCTCTCTTCTTCTCCTTCTCAGAGAGGGAGAGGGAGGGAGGGAGGGAGGGAGGGAGGGAGGGAGGGAGGGAGAGAGAGAGAGAGAGAGATGTAAAAGAAATATTAACAACCAATTCACTAAATTTACTGTAATCTAAGATTATATTTTGTTTTGTCGACACTACAGTTTTACATGTTATTGCAGGGGTCCCCAAACTTGGCAACTTTAAGACTTGTGGACTTCAGCTGGAGAATTCTGGGAGTTGAACTACACAAGTCTTAAAGTTGCCAAGTTTGAAGACCTCTGTGTTATTGCCTTTTGGGCTACTGTTTATAGGCATCCTAGAAACTGAGAGGGATTAATGTGGCTGCTCAAAACTGGTTAGTTATTCCTATATTCTGTTCTAAACAACGGGAATCTAGATATACTTGATATTCAGAAGGGTGAGATTTTTCCTTAAACCACTGGCATTTGAATTAAAAAATATAACCTTCTGAGTTAGTATCTGTGCTACACTTAATTTTGAAGAACTGGGTTAATCTTACAAGCACATAAATTGGCCAGATGTTGGACATTGCTAAGTAGGTCTAAATCAGTGTTTTTTTGAATCAGGCAACTTTTAAGATGTGTGGACGTCAATTCCCACATTTCTCCACCCTGCATGCTGAAGTCCACACATCTTTACACTGCCAAAATTGAAAAATGTTGATCTAAATAAAGTCCTGGAATTATGAGTACATAATAATGATGTGCTTCTACTATTAAACCAAACTTGCTGGCTTGCTTTTAAAATGGCCAGACATGGGATCATTTCAAGATTTGGCTGAAATAGGGGAATATGTCATTTCATGAGCAAACAGTGATTGAACCTAACCTACCTTTTTTTCCCCTATCATATTGTGGAATGGGGCAACTCACCATGGCCAACGTGCCATAGGACAATTCAACAATTCAATTTAATTATTTAAAATAATTTTTAAAATATTTTAATTTTTGTCATTTACATTTCCTTGGGTCGATCTTTTTGAATCCTTTATTAAATCCTCCGGGATTGGGCAGCCTATAAATTTAATAAATAAATAAATAAATAAATAAATAAATAAATAAATAAATAAATAAATAAATAAATAAATAAATAAATAAATAATTCTATTCCACCATTTAGTATAATTCTTGTCCTGTGGCGAGTTGGCTTCAGGGAGTCACCCTAGATCCTGCTGTGGAATGGGACGATAGATTCATTTCTTCACACCCAAATTCTGATGAAACTATGTCCTTCAGTGTTCTCATAATGTACAATGAATGGCTTTCAGTACAATAATTACTGCCCAGAACTTAATGCTTCCTGGTTTAAGCCTGGGAGCTCACATTTATCTTAGGTGGTTTAAATGCTAGGTATTACTCAGTTTATTACTTAACTTGGGCTTATCAAATCCCACAGAGCATGCTGTTCAACAGTTATTTATGGTGAGAGAAATCCCTTTAAAGGCCTAATTTGTTTCAGCCCAGAAAGAAGGAACGAAAGTACACTGGTTATTAAAACAGTTGCACTACAACCTCATTCTGACATTTTGCTCAAAGAAAAGAGGGTAATGAAAAAAAATCCTTATAAGAATACTAGCTTTTCCCAATCTCCAGAGAACTATAGACAAGCATAGCTAAAGGCCACCAAGTTAGGAAAAACTGGGTTATTTCATAAGCAAAAAAACTTGTCACTGAGAGGACTAGGTTACACAGAAGACTTCCACAAAAATTATCACTACATATGTAGCACATATATGAGTGTGCTACATATGGTTGAATTGAGACCAGAATTTGAGACGGCATTGTTAAGTGAGTTACACCCAATTTTATGAGCTTTTTTGCCATGGTTGTTAAGTGATTCACTACAGTTAAGTGAGTGATGTGGACATGAAGCAAATCTGGCTTCCCCCATTGACCTCGCTTGTTGAAAGACAGCTGGGAAGGTCACAAATGGTGATCACGTGACCCCGGGATGCTGCAACCATTGTTGATACGTGCCCGTTGCCAAGTCCAACATTTTGATCACATGATCGTGGGGATGCTGGGACAGCCATATGAGCCTGGACTTGCTTGTAAATCATTCTTCTGAGTCCCGTTGTAACTTTGAACAGTCCCTAAAGTAAGGTTGTAAATTGAAGACTACCTGTAGTAAGATCATAGGCATCTTTTCATTATAAATGCAGTGATGATCCGGGGCACAACACGCAGGGAATTGGCAGTTCAAACCGCCCCGTTATTGCTCCAAATTTCCCTAAATGCTCCCACGTTTCTGGCAGGTCCCAGAGCAAAGTGATGTCAAACCTCTGGCTGCAAATAGCCCAGCCCATTGCTGTGTACACCATGGATGCACAACAGTAAATCCAACAGGGCAAATAATCCTGATGTGAGGATTATAAAGAGACAGTGTCTCTTTAAGTCTCATTCTCCAGGTGTGCCTTGGGAAGAGGAGTGGGGCACTCTTCTCCTGAGTAGCCTGCTCAGTTTGCATTGTTCTCACCTTCTCTCTACTCTCCATGCTCTCGGATCAGGAGGGGGCGGTCCTTGTTCATCGCCTGAGCTCTGTCTCTCATGTTCACTGCTTAGCCTCTCTTGATCATCCTGCCCCTGTTCCTACCTGCCTACAAGCTGTCCTAATCCTGAAAGGCCCTAGCCTGACTGGCCCTGCCCTTCCCCATTTTCCTCCGAAGCCAACAAAGCCGTCCCCTCGATATCTCTCTGCTCCAATTCCGGCTCACCTTCCCCGGCAGATTCAGACTCCAATGGGGGCATGACACATACATTCTACAGCGCGTACAATAAAGCTCAACAATGCAATCAAATCAAATTGTCAGCCCAAATATCTGCTGAAAATTGTACTCAGGAGCATAGCACACACTCAAAATCAACTCATGCATGGAAATAAGCTTTGATAATCGGACTGCTTGCTTGCCAGGACATTTTCTTCTTAAAATAGATTCTTTGATTTCATTTTCTAAAGGATTTCCTTGATTTTTTCTGTCCCAATCAATTAAATCAAGTTGTGAGAAATTCAAATCTTTTCTATAGTAGCTTCTTACAATAAACTTTTCCCTCACCTCCAGGATCTAATTCAGGAAACCTTGCTTAAGACAAATGCTCTGTCTCATTTGTACTCCCTTTTATCAAGATATGCAAAGCTCCTTGCCTTTGGCATAACATGGAGCTCCTAGCAGCCTTTGGAAGCCTAGAAGAAATAAAACACAGACTGGGGATGCATTTCTGTAAATTAATTGAGGGTGGATGTGATGATGAACAGGGAGGGAAATCAATGGCCTGGGGGAAGAACAAATAATTAACCTGCTCAATTATAATGAAAAATGGAAGAAAATTTGGTAACGCAAACATACTTAAAATGGATCGTTGCCTTACTGAGAACCAGCAAGGGGAAAAGAAGGTCAAACAGTCGAAAAGGCATCTTAGCAAATCTAACCACTAAGCAGTCTAACAAGATATATGAATTGTATTTCATCCTCTGCTAGTTTTCCTTACATAAACTTGCTAATAATCTTAGGGCTACCTGATCCAAATTGCAAAGATGTGAATGACCACTAGGTGACAGCATGGAGTTAGATTTGTAGGTATCTTTTTTGCTGCCATCTAATGGTTATCCATATTTTTGCAGCCGAGATCCAGTAACCCTAAATAAATTTCCAGAAAAGTATATATATTTTAATACTATTTCTTTAATTGGTAAGTAGAAGTACTATCATTTTTCCAAGGTGAAATTTGAACAGCTCTGGATATGATTATTGCTTTTCTATTATTATTTCAAAAATTTTATTAGTTTATCGAAATAGAAAGTACAGAAACAGAAAGAAAAAGGAAAATAATGGGAAAATAGGGAAGAGAAATGGAACAAGAAAATAATTTAGGCTAAAAAGAAAAAGAAAGGAAAAAGCATTGATGTCTGTGGAGATTCTCAGTCATCCACATCATACTTGTCTCAAAGGTGCTTTTTTTCTTCAAAAATCAACTGGACTGTTTTCCTTGAGGAAGAAGTAAATTCCAAACATGTATTATCTATTGTATTTAAAATTTGCTTCCATCTGTCTTGATTTTTTGGGTGAATTACAGGTTAAGTTAAAACTCCAGAAAGTAAATTCAGGCTACATATTAAGAAAAATTCTTGATTGTATAAAGTGAAACAATCTGCCACACCAAAAAAAATGTTCAGGATAATGTATACATTAGCAGCTAAGAATGAATAAGATCATGTGCATCAAGAGCAGTGGTGGCACAATTTTTAGAGTGCAGTACTGCAGGCTACTTCTGCTGACTGTCGGCTGCCTGCAATTTGGCAGTTCGAATCTCACCAGGCTCAAGGTTGACTCAGACTTCCATTCTTCCGAGGTGTGTAAAATGAGAACCCAGATTGTTAGGGGAAATATGCTGACTCTATAAACTGCTTAGAGAGGACTGTAAAGCACTATGGAGCGGTATATAAGTCTGTGCTATTAGCACTTAGACCTATATACCGCTTCACAGTGCTTTAGAGCTTTCTCTAAGTGGTTTACACAGTCAGCATATAACATTTAGACTTATATACCGCCCCATAGTGCTTTACAGCACTCTAGTGGTGGCTTACAATGCCAGCAGTCTGGGTCCTCATTTTATTGACCTTGAAAGGATGGAGTTGACCTTGAGCCTCGTCAGGATCAAACTCCAGGCTTATGGGCAGAGTGCTGCAATGCTCCACTTAACCACTGTTCCACCAGAGTCCCCAAGTTTAAGAAGATAGGAACATAATAAAATGTCCTGCAGGATCAGACTCCTGGCCCATCTGTTCCTGTACTGGCTAACCAACTACACAAGAGAGTCCACTATTCTCCCAGCAGGTGGCTTTCAGAGGCAGTCCCTCTGCCATCAAAGCTAATAGCCATTGATTCTCCCCACAACTTCCATAAGTTAGTCCAATCCTTTTTTGAAGACAGCAAAGCTTGAACTACATAAAATTAGCAACAAATAAATAAATGCCCTCCCCCTCCCTAACTCCTCCCCCCTCGTGGTTTGCTTCTTACTCAAAAACATGCATCTAAGAAGTAATTGTTATTTTACCTAAACTTCTCCTCAAATTTTTTCAAAATTTTCTTCAATTTTTTTGATATGTTTTTGATACTTCAGAAAGCATCCTTGGAGGATAATCCCATTTCTTGTTATATGATACTGTATTTCCCTGAAAATAAGAAAATAAGTCTTTAAAAAAATAAGCGTTTGGCCTTATTTTCAGGGTTGTCTTATTATTTTTGAGGTGCTGGAGGTAGCGAGCGTGGTCACCTCATGGCTGTTACTGTGTTGCAATATTTTTGGGGAGGGCTTATTTTAGCACATGCACTCAAAAGCTCAATTGGGCTTGTTATCCAGGGAGGTCTTATTTTCAGGGAAACAGGGTACTTTATCTAACTGGAGGGCAATGTGTAACTAATTTATGATAAGCTGCTCACAAAATTACAGTAAATTCAGAGATTGTAAACCATTTCTCCATATAGGATATTTTCTCTATGGGGAGGAAAATACGTGATTAATTTATGATAAGCAGTTCATGAAATTACAGTAAATTCAGGAAATAATTTCTGGAGTAAAAGATATACATCATGCAAAGGCATTCATTTGAGTCTAGTAGCAAGGTAGACTCAACCAAAATGACTTGATATTCCCAGAGGTTGCAATCTGACATTTTAAACTGTAGCCTCCTCCAGTCCTTATAAACAGATCTTGTTTTGCTGTTCATGAAGCTCAAGAGAGAAAAAAATCCAATCACTCACCACACATTATATTACAAAAGCTACATAGATCACAATCTCAGTGCAGAGCTCTGAATGAAGAATTTCGAAACACAGGAAATGCAACTCCCCTTTACTAGAGACTACAGTGCTGGTCCTTTAAATCCCAGTTGTGCAATTGCTATAGACACAATCTAATACACAAGTTAATAGACAGAAACAGAATGGTGTGTGTGTGCGTTTGTGATTCTATTCAGGAAGCATATAAAAGAGAATTCCCTAGTAGGTAATGGAGGGGAAGTACAGTAAGTCATGAGCATCTCAAGAGCAAGCATTAAGAAGTGAATCCTTCTAGCATCTGTTGCTCTTCATTTTTAAATTCTTCCAGTCTATGGCTCTTGCATAGCCTCCAGGGTTATGTGCTTGTGTTCCCTTCACCCTCCCTCTCTCTTTCTCCTCTCCTGCCCTCTTTCTCAACTTTTGCAGACTATGTGATTCCCTGATTTCTTCATCTTATGGGTCAATAATGCCTTTTTTTTTGTAACAGAAAAACACTAGAAACAGAAAAAAAATAAGTTTATTAGAATCCTTTTCTCTTTGTGTCATTGAAGAAAAGAAAGAATGAGGAATATAAGAAACATCTTCCTTTGATAAACCACTGGCCCAACTCAATACTCTATTATTATTGATGCATGAAAGTTCTTTATATTAGTCCTGATTTTTATTTCTCTCTCTCTTTTTTCCACTGTTGATCCATCAATAACTTAGTTTGGCTCTTTATCATACAGCCCCCAAGATTCATGCACTCAGTCTTAAAAAAAATGGCAGAGCCTTATAAAATGCTCTAAAGACACAATTTCAAGACTAAATTATCTTTTGATCTGAGGCAGACTTCAAGACTACATATTGCCCAGGCTAAAAAAATAATAATCCAAACTTGGTGGCTAACCTTATAGAGAAGTTTCTGAATTCACTTAATCATTTGGATTGTCCTTTCCTGTTCTTTTTCCAATTCTACAATATTCTTCTTCATTTCTTTGCAAAGCTTTTAATTAACACTCTCTTTATCCCATGTTCTTAAAAAGGCTACCAATTTAGACTTCTTTCAAAGAACAGGATAATTTTATGGAGGACAAGTTTCTCAAGGATTATCAGTCTTGAAGAAAAGTCCTACTGAATCCTATTATATTTGTGATGGAGCAGGGGTGAAATGCTACCAGTTTGGACTGGTTTGCTGAATGATAGTAAAAAATGCTACGGGTCGGGCGAACTGGTATTTCCGATGATCAGCTGTGATGCATGATTTATATTAGCTAGAATCATCGGATTTCCTGCTTTCTAGCTAATCTAAATCTCGTGGCACAGTGGATTCCCACCCCACCCCCTCGCTGTTCTACTTACCTTTGCAGACTTGGAAGGCTTCAAAATGTCCCTTTTTTAATGCAAAGCACACACTCAATAGCAGACTCACCAAACCGGTAGCAGACTTCATGGGATTACACCACTGGAATGGAGACAGTATACAAAATTGTGGACTATACTGCAGGAAACAGGTATTTTTCCATATCCAGTTTGCCAGGATCTGGCTAGCTATTGCAAGAAAAAAAAATCCTAGATTAAGATTGGGTTTAGCAGATTCACAATGACTACACATATGGTGTTAAGTCCTATGGATTTATTCTCTTTGAGGTGCAGTGACAAAAGCAGTGAAACTGCACAGCAGAGAGGCAACATGTAAACAATTTGGACTAAGGTAGTCCTCAGCTTACAGCAGTTCTTTTAGTGCTGGTTTGAAGTCAAACAATAGCATTGAAAAAAGTGATTTACAAACTTTTTTCACACTTAACCACCATTGCAGCATCCCCATGGTCACATGATCAAAATTGAGAAGCTTGGCAACTGACTCATATTATGACAATTGCAGTATTATGGGATCTCTTTTTGTGAGCTTCTGATGAGCAAAGTCAATGGGGAAGATACGTTCACTTACCAGTAGTGCTACTAGCAACTACTGCAGTGATTCACTTAACAACTGTGGCAAGAAAGTTCCAAAGCTGCTTTTTCAGGAGGCAACTGAAACTTATTGGTTTTTCTTTTGAAGATGTTTTTGCTTCTCATCCAAGAAGCTTCTTCAGCTCTGACAGGATAGTGTGGAATTGAAGGATTTATGTTCCTTGCAGATAACTGGTCATTTGCATCCTTTTATAGGGTTGTTGAAGCACTTGGAGTGCTTCTTCTATGCCCTCAGAAGCTCCATGGATGCGAAGCAAAATGTCTTCAAAAGAAAAAAACCAGGAAATCCAGTTGCCTCCTGAAAAAGCACCTTTATTTTTTTATTATTATTATTAGGGTTTATAGGCCGCCCTTTTCCCTGAGGGGACTCAGGGCGGCTTACAATCACCAGGGAGGGGGTGCAAATCAAAATAAACAATATACAAACAAATAAAGTAATAAAAACACAACTTGCATTCAACATTCAACACTCGGGTGGGGCAAATTAGAGACTTATCCCCAGGCCTGTTGGGAGAGCCAGGTCTTGAGGGCTGCGCGGAAGGCCTGGACGGTGGTGAGGGTACATATCTCGACGGGGAGATCGTTCCACAGGGTCGGAGCTGCAACAGAAAAGGCTCTCCTCCGTGTAGTCGCCAGTCGACATTGACTGGCGGATGGGATTCGGAGGAGGCCCAGTCTGTGCGATCTTATCGGTCGGAGGGAGGTAATCGGCAGAAGGCGGTCTCTCAAGTACTCAGATCCACTACCATGAAGGGCTTTAAAGGTGGTCAACAGCACCCTGAAGCGCACCCGGAGATCAACAGGTAGCCAGTGCAGCTCGCGGAGGATGGGTGTTATGTGGGCAAACCACGGTGCGCCCACTATCACTCGCACAACCATGACCTGGATGACTGAGAATCTCTACAATTTGTGGCAAGAAAGGTTGTAAAATGGAGCAAAATTCTTTTAGCAACTGTCTCGCTTAGCAACAAAAATTTGGGGCCAACTGTAGTCATAAGCCAGGGACTATTTGTATTTGGGAGCATGGGTTGGTGGCCCTTCACCAAGACTTTGGGGTATCCTCAAGAAGTCATCTAATAGCATGGGTCTGCAGGGACAGAAATGTATTCTTTAGGACCTGTGTACTTCTTGAAAATCTCCTCTCCTTTCCCTGATTTGTTGTATTGCTAATTATATTAATACTTTGGCTTGCTAATGCAGCACAAAAGCAAAATATATTGCCAGTAATAAAAAGCTTTCAGAGGCAATATTTAAACAATAATAACCTCTGAGTCAGGCATTTCCTGGCAGCTAATGATGGGCGGGAGATGTTGAAAGGCTGAGGTAACATGGAGGGCTGTTAACCTAGGCAGCCATTAGCTTCAGGAAACCCCTGACCCCAAGATCACTAATGATCTTATGAATCATGGACACGGAAGAAGGAAAATCTATTGTGGCAGCACAGAAGCAGATCATTTTTTTTACAGATTTTCCAATAGATTTCATGATCTGGAAAAAGGATCATCGTGTCTTCTTTTTTTTCATTGTGGGGCTTTTTAACTCCAACCCTTTATTGTTAGAGAGAACAGAAGGTGAGATCCAGGAATTTTTAAATTTACAGATAAATGTTTATAGTATGAAGAAAAACAGCCATATTTTTTTTAAAAAAAAACATGTCTATCAAAGAAGTTTGGGGTGGTGTTCTTTTGGCAGCCGAGCCTTTCACTATAACTTGATGTGCTTATCCTCTCAGGTGATAATCTTTTTATTTATGCCATGAAAAGTGTCAACGGTTTTCTTGCATTTTTGACAACAAGAAAAGACACAAGAGCAATCAAGGCTGTTTTTTTCCCTCTGCTCTGAGAAGGAAGAGAACTGCTATCTTATTTTTTAGGAGATCGTTATGATGGACTTCAATAAACTTTTCAATCTATACACAACAACAACTCGGTGTATGATCTTGAAATGCCACTGAGATTTCAAAAATAAAATTAATTCTGCTTCAGAAAGTAATATTAAATTAGGGCTGGCTGAGTAGTTCAAAGTCCATTCAATGTCATTTTCTAATAGATAATTCACTCAATTTGGTATTCAGATTCCAGGGTAGTTAATTAACTACTAGGCTAGTTGGGGCAACTCATTCCTTCACATTAGTCCTAATATAGTGCTTGCCTTCTGGTTATTGTTAAGCCAATCTACTTTCGGCATCCCTTGTTAGCGACTGCATGAAGTTCATTTAACTGGTTAATAGAGAAGAGGGGCAGGAGATATAAATTTAGCAGCATAATTTACCATCTATTTTGTTCCAATTTGATATCAAAATGGGTATTGAACTGTTATATTGCTTTTGCATATGGACAGCTCAAATCCTATCACAATTCTTTATCAAACTATTAATGAGATGGATAGATGGATGGGTGGGTGGGTGGGTGGTATATAGATGGGATAGGTTGATAAATGGAGATAAGATAGATAGATAGATAGATAGATAGATAGATAGATAGATAGATAGATAGATAGATAGATAATGGATGGATGGATGGATGGATAGATAGATAGATAGATAGATAGATAGATAGATAGATAGATAGATAGATACTGTAGATAGATGAGAGAGAGAGGGGCGGAGGGAGAGAGAGTATTGCTCATTTCTCAAATAGAATAAAAATATTAAATAATGAATTACTGCATGATGGGCAATATGCAGAAGATACATGCAATCAGGGGTGAAATCAGCTTATCTTTGCTACTGGTTCAGTAGCAATATTAGCATGTGCATGTGCCACCTCCGTGCATACGCAGGAGCTTCAAAAACAGACGTGATGTCTAGGCAGATGATGGGCGGAGCCTGATACCGAGTGTGCCTGCAAAGGTAAGTGAACAGCGAGGGGGGGGGGGGAATCCACTGCACATGATTTAGATTAGCTAGAAAGCAGGAAATCCTGCTTTCTAGCTAATATAAATCACATGTCACTTCTGTTTGTCAGAAATACTGGTTCACTTGAACCGGTAGCATATTTTTTACCATCAGTTTGGGCAAACCGGTAGCATTTTTACTACCAGTTTGGGCGAACCTGTCCAAACTGGGAGCATTTCACCCCTGCATGCAATGCAAACATATTGGCCATTGTTCCATAAATAAGTATTCCCCTTTCTCCAAGTACTATCCATGTAGAAAACGGAGGTCAGATAAACTAAAGTGTCAGGGTTCCAAATAGCATCCAAAATAATTCTTCATTTATTTTGGATGCTATTTGGAACCCTGACATAAAGTTTTTCAAAAGTACCCAAAAGTATTAATAGAAAGATTAGAAGAATGTGGCCGGGGGGGGGGGGGCGGCGGGAATCATCCCATGGAAGTCTCAGGTGAGTAGGGACTGAAAAATGGAGACGTCTGGAAGGTGACATGACTGAACAGGAACATTCCACATGTAGAGTGCGCATGTGCGAAGGAACGGAATGGCGGCCAGGTTTTTTCGCCTTAGTACGATCTGGCGAAAAAGCACTGGGAGCCTTTGGAACTGGCTTCTTACTGCTCTTATTGAGGTCCTCCGGGATGACTGACATTCAGGGGACGTGTGCGGATCGAAAACCGAGGGGAGCCAATGATTTCCACCAGCCTAGGACCCCAAAATCTCCAGCGCGGCTTGGCGATTTCAGCAGCGAAAACGGCAGCTCCATAGTGACGACGGGGGCATTTGAGAGTGTTTTGCGGGGGTTTCAGTGGTCGCGAGGTTTCTCAAGCCTCCTTTTACAGCTTCGTGAGCCTTCAGTGACTGTGTTAGCCAATTATTGCCACTTTTTAGAAAGGGAGAGATCGATCAGGGCTTCTACTCGGATCAGGCGAATCGGGCGGCTGGCTGGGTGCGCCGTGGCCGTAGCCTTTTCTGGATGCCCCCCCCCTTCACATTTGGCTCAGTTCTTCCATCAATGCTACCTTTTCCAGCAACGCTGCTCTTTCCACCAATGCTATCTCTTCTACCAACACTGCTCCTCCATCAATATAGCAATCAACACTGCTATTTTTTATTAATCCTGCCTTTTCCTCCAACGCTGCCTTTTCCACCAATGCTGCCTTTTCCATCAATGCTGGTCTTTCGTTATTCTGGGCTGGACGAGTGGGGGTATTTACAGCGAAATACCCCCTCAACTATATGCCTAGGGCATTTGGACTGGCTTTCTCAGCCCCAACTGTTGCCATCACTATCTTCTCCAGCTGGGCTTTTAAACAATAAGTCTTTACCTAACCACAATACCAGGACTTTTGGCTTGACTATCGCAGCTATTTTAGCTGTTTTGACTATTATGAGCTGCAATTGCCCTGGGAGTACTAACACCATCTTGAATAGCACTCTGCAGAGGAGAAGACTAAGAACATTAAGACCTCCTCTCTCATATTAGTACAAGCCTGTACGAACTTTGCACAGTTGCGCAACTTTTTAACTTGTATGGTGAGTGTATGGGATATGCATGCGATTGAGTGAATGATCCCACTTTTTATTAACCTATTATCATTGTATTCTGTGTTTTTTAATTACTACGTGGGGACTGCTTGGGTGAACGAATGAGTGTGTTTGATTTGGAGGGCCTGTCGAGGAACGCAGGGGCCATAGGGGTGGTTGGTGGAACTACGGACACGGGAGTGGGCCGGAGCATTACGGTCTTAACAGGGAGGGGCAGATATGGCGGGGACTTTAGGGCTGGCCATTACTGGGGAAGGAGGGCTCGCTACGTTACAGAGATCCCTCCTTCCAGCCCTATGAGTCCCACTCCAAGGCCAGATGGCGCAAGTAATCAGGACCCTGGTCTCAGGCTGCTGTCGCTAAATGCCAGGTCTGTAGTTCATAAGACTCCTCTCGTTCGGGACTTAATTTTAGACGAGAGGGCAGACCTGGCATGTATTACTAAAACCTGGCTGGGCCCGGAGGGAGGAGTCCCCCTCGTAGAGATGTGCCCAGAGGGCTTTCAGGTGCTCCATCAGCCGCTAGCTCAGAGAAGGGGTGGGGGTGTGGCCATTGTTATCCCAGAGTCTCTAGTACCTCGTAGGATCCCTGCTCCGGAGCTTGTCAGGTGTGAGTCCCTGCTGGTGAAGTTGGACCTCAAGGGTCAAGTGGGCTTGCTGTTAACGTACCTGCCTCCCAACAGCATTGCAGCATCCCTCCCCTCGCTCCTCGAGTCGGTAGCCGAGCTGGCAATTGAGTTCCCCAGGCTTATCGTTCTGGGGGATTTCAATTTGCCTTCGCTCGGTGAACACTCTGATGGAGCGCAGGAGTTCATGGCTTCCATGACAGCCATGGGCTTGACCCAAGTAATCCGGGGCCCAACTCACTCGGCAGGTCACATGCTCGACCTCGTATTTCTCTCGGAGCAGTGGACTTGTGATCTTGGTCTGAGGGGTAGTGAGATCTTACCCCTGTCATGGTCAGACCACTACCTACTGAGGCTTGACTTTTGGAGACCAAACCCCCACTGTAGGGAGGAGGAACTGACCAGGTGGTTCCGCCCCAGGCGACTTATGGACCCGTCGGGTTTTCAGACGGAGCTTGGGGTCATTCCTGATACTCTCGCCCGCAGTCCAGCGGAGACTCTGGCTGCTGCTTGGAATTCAGCAGCGACAGAGGCTCTTAACCGGATTGCGCCTTTACGGCTGCTCCGAGGCAGTGGATCCAGGAAGGCCCCTTGGTTTACTGAAGAACTCCGGGAGATGAAGCGCCAAAAGAGATGCCTAGAGCACCGATGGAGATCCAGAAAATCCGAGTCGGACCGAGCACTTTTAACATCCAGCATCAGAGTCTACATCCGGGCAATTAGGACGTCAAAAAGAACATACATTGCCTCTCTGATTGCTTCCGCTGAGTCGCGCCCAGCCGCCTTGTTCAGGATAAATAGGAGGGATACGAGCGATCCTTTGCAGGGCAGAGCTGAGGACTACGTCCAATTCCTCGCGGACAAAGTTGCTCGGTTTCGGACGGACCTGGACTCCAATCCCGCAGAACCCGCTGAGGCACCAAGGGATAATCTGGTAGGACATCACTGGATTGATTTTCAGGCTGTTACCCCTGAGGACATGGACAAGGCCATGAGAGCTGTAAGTGCCTCCACATGTGTACTGGATCCGTGCCCCTCCTGGCTGGTTGTTAACAGCAGAGAGGTGACACGGGGCTGGATCCAGGCGGTTGTTGCCACCTCCCTTCGGGAGGGGGTCTTTCCCCCCACATTAAAGGCGGCGGTGGTGAGACCCCTCCTGAAGAAACCAGCTTTGGATCCAGCCGTCCTAAACAACTATCGTCCAGTCTCCAACCTCCCCTTTGTGGGGAAGGTTGTTGAGAAGGTGGTGGCCTTTCAGCTCCAGCGGTCCTTGGAGGAAACTAGTTATCTGGATCCCTTCCAGTCTGGTTTCAGGCCTGGCTACAGCACGGAAACCGCTTTGGTCGCGTTGTTCGATGATCTTTGGAGAGCCAGGGATGGAGGTCATGCCTCCATCCTGGTACTCCTTGACCTCTCTGCGGCTTTCGATACCATCGACCATGGTATCCTTCTGTGACGACTGCGGGAGGTGGGGGTGGGAGGCACTGTCTTACGGCGGTTCTCCTCTTACCTCTCGGACAGGTCGCAGTCGGTGTTAGTTGGAGGGCAGAGATTGCCCCTATTGTATGGGGTGCCGCAGGGTTCGGTCCTGTCCCCCCTCCTTTTTAATATCTACATGAAACCGCTGGGTGAGATCATTCAACGGCACAGGATAAAATACCACCAGTATGCGGACGATACACAGTTGTATCTGTCCGCCCCGTGCCAACTCAATGAAGCAATGGACGTGATGAGCCAGGGCCTCGAGGCTGTTAGGGACTGGATGGGGGTTAACAAGCTTGTACTCAATCCAGATAAGACCGAGTGGCTGTTGTGCTTCCCTCCCACTAATTGGCCAAGTGTTCCATCTCTCAGGCTGGGGGGTCAAATAGTACGCCCCACAGATAGGGTTCGCAACTTGGGAGTCCTCCTGGACCAACAGCTGACTCTTGAACATCATTTGTCAGCTGTGACCAGGGGGGCATTTGCCCAGGTTCGCCTGGTGCACCAGTTGCGTCCCTACCTGAACCGGGAGGCTCTCACAACAGTCACTCATGCCCTTGTGACCTCTAAGCTGGAGTACTGCAATGTGCTCTACATGGGGCTGCCCTTGAAGAGTATTCGGCGACTTCAGCTTGTCCAGAATGCAGCCGCGCGAGCGATCGTGGGTGCGCCTCGATTCACCCACGTAACACCTATCCTCCGTGAGCTGCACTGGCTGCCTGTTGGTCTCCGGATTCGCTTCAAGGTGCTAGTTGTATTCCAATTTTGTTTAGCTTTTTCACAAGTCCACCAAAAGGAGCAAAAGTCCTTTCTTTGTACTAGCCTCTCAGTGTAATCTTAAGGGTGAGGAAAAAAGCCCAACCCTAAAATCATTTTTTTAAGATCAACCAAAATAGAAGGGAACTAATCTGTATGGGATCAAAAGCAATTAAAATTCCAGAAGAACCAATCAAGCTGCACTCTCCAATTTATTCTCTAGCTTGAATCATCCAGGAGAATGACCAAATCTGTTTCCTTCCTATGTTAATTTAAAGGGACAGAGGATGACCAATTCCATTGTATTTAAGTACAATGACAATAAAGATTATACTTATGATGAACATTACATTTATAATTTGAATTTGAATTTGAATTTTCTTTATTTGTATGCCGCCCTTTTCCCTGAAAGGGACTCAGGGCGGCTCACAATTCAAGGGAGGGGAAAAACAACAAAATTACAAAATATAAAGACATACACAGTACAAAATTGGAATACATATATTAATTCAAAAGATTGTGAAGGTCAATATACAATTCAGACCAGAAACATTTTTGTTAGTGTTGACGTACAACAATTTGGAAAAATGCACAGTATTTTGTTCTTATACTGTATATGATAATGATAACAGGACCTCTATATATCCAACACTTGAATGATTTGACAATACCTACAAGGGAAGAGAGAGGTTTATAAAGCTGATGGAGCCATACGGGATGGTGAAATGGATAGATCTGATTAGAGAAAGGACGTTGGTTAAATTTAATACCAATTGGAAACCCTTTTCGACTTTTTACATAAACAGAAAAAATGAAGCCATGACATATGAATTTGACTATGAGTAACAGTTTTAGATTATTAAAAACTGGAGATTATGTTGTAATTGTACAGCAAGAGTTAAAGTCCAAAGTCATTATTTTTTGTATATCTTTGTTTCTTTCTATTTTTTATTTTATTTCACCTCTATCTTCTATTTTTCTCTGTCTTCTGACTTTGATTCTTACTTGACTATTAGTTTCCTGTTAGCTTTGTACTTAAAAAAATGAATAAAGTTTTACTAAAAAGAGATTAGTTCTAATTTGTTCTATTCACAGCTTTGTATATTTCTGCAAAGTGTTACCTTGTCTCTGTAAAGATAAAGGTAAATGTTTTCTCCAGTGGTGGGTTTCAAAGATTTTTAGAACCTCTTCTGTAGGTATGGCCTGCTTTGTGGGAGTGGCTTGCTGGCCATGTGACTGGGTGGGAGTGGCTTGCTGGCCATGTGACTGGATGGGCATGGCCAACTTGTAAAATGTGGTGAAACTCAGTTAACAACGCTCTTGCTTAGCAACCAAAATGTTGGCTCAGAAACTCTGGCAGTTGAAGCATGCAAGTCTTAAAGTTGTCAAGTTACAAGACCCTTGCATCCTTAACCCTTTAGGGGGGAAAACCCCAGGGGTGTTCAAACTTGACAGCTTTAAGACTTGTGGACTTCAGCTCCCAGAATTCCTCCTCTCCTCTTCATCTTGATGATGTGGAGACAGGCAGGGGGAGGGAGCAGAAACTGGTTCTAAACAGCACTGTAGATTTGTGGAACCTCTTCTATAGAAGAGATTAGAACTGGCAGGAACCCACCCCTGGCTTACCCTGTCCAATCTTGTCTGACTCTAGGGGGCAGTGCTCATCACTGTCTCTTAGCTGATGGAGCCAGTATTATCCAAAGACATTCTGTGGTCATGTGGTCAGCATGACTATACACTGAGGCACATGGAACGCTGTTACCTTCCCACCAAAATTGTACTTATTTATCTACTTGCATTTGCATGCTTTCAAATGCTAGGTTGGCAGGAGGTAGAGCAAGTAATGGGAGGTCACCTTCATAAACTCACAAAGAGAAACTCCTTCACATTCTGATGACACTCATCTTCCCTATATATTGTCTCAAGGAAGCCAAGGAAGATGGATGTGGATGAACCTAACCTTGATCCAGGCAAAATTGATATATTGATAATAAATAATTCAATTATTCTTATTGAATACATGCAATTGTATATAGCACTCAGTACAGAATATTAGTATAGTAAATCTTTTTTAATGGTTGAGCAACTTTTTTTTAATCCAAAAGTTGCTCAGCCATTAAAATAGGGTTACTCTACTAGTATTCTGTACTGAATGTTATGTCCATTAAATTGTGGGTGTCTGTTAAATCAAGATTTTACTGCAAATGATGCAATTTTATCTATATTCAGAATGATATAAATGGCATAAATTGACACAAATTATGCAAAATTGGATTTAACAAGATACCTTTTACACTGAGCTATTAAATCAAGATTTTATTATCATGTATAAAGTCCTTCCTTTGACACTCTCATTTGGTATTATATGCAAGGAAGGTATAATGTAGTTAAAATAAACTGTGATTTCTTAGCAAGGATGATTAATTATGGTTTGATTCTGATTTTAGTACTTTTAGTGTTAATAAATTACTAATCTGAAAAGGCTTCTAAAACTGGGCCTCAGAAATGCAGTTTAATGGGCAACATTTAAAAAAACATTCAAGCAAGGACGTGCAGTCAGGGGAGGCAGGGGAGGCAGGGCCTCACCACTGTCATCATGAAAAAGAAAGGAAAAAGGCTGAGGTAGTTGCTGACAGAGTCACAGTGGATGACTCTGCTTAGTGCTTAGCTGCAGGAGGAGGCGAGAGAACCACGTGCCTCCTTTACTCTATCTTTATGATCACTTGAGCAGAGTTAAGCAAGGGTTAAAAGGCAAAAAATTCCCTATGCAAAGGAGGCACGTGGTTCTCTTGCCTCCTCCTGCTCTGGCAGCAGCAGCTTTTGCCTTTTTCTTTTTACATTTTTTACATTTTCATCATGGCAGACAAGAGGAGAGTTGAAATCCTCTGTGACAGAGTTGGAAAAGGTATGTGGGTCAGATGGAGGGAGGGGGAGGAATTCAAAATTATTGTAATTTGTAAGTAATTTCTTATTGTGAGTAATTTGTGTGTGTGTGTGTGTTTGTTTGTTTGTTCACTTCACTCAAACAAACTCTCTCTCAATTTGAGAGAGAGTTTGTTTGAGAAGAGCGGGAAGGGGGAGAGGCAGGGAGGGCAGCTTGTTTGAGAAGAGAGGGCCAGCCTTGTTTGAGAAGAGAGGGGCAGCCCGCCAGCAGAGGTGGGTCTTTTACTCACCTCTGCTGGCGGGCTGCGCTTTCTTTCTTTTGCCTGCTGTGCCCCCCTTCCCTTTCTCCTCTTCCCCCCACCGGGAGCCCTGTCCTGCTCCCCTCTCCCTTTCCTCCTCCTCCTCTCCCCTTTCTTCACCGGCTGCCGCCTCGCACCCTGTCTCCTCCATCCCTGCCGCTGTCTCTGACAGAGGCGTCTCACGTCTATGGCGGACATAAACGCGAGACGCCTCTGTTGGGAACAACGTTGAGGACGCTGCTTCTCGCCACCGCCGCGCTCTTGCCTCACCAACACTGCACATCAAGATTTAGAATTTAATCTTTATGTGTAAGAATACATTTCCAAATCTTTTTCAGACATTCCAGGATATTTGAAACTTTATCTTCTTCATGAATTCCATTATGTTATTATCACTGTATAGTAACAATTTCTTTTTTTCTTTTTCCCTATATATTAAAAAATAAAATGCATTTTTATTATAATTTTATTAGGATACATACACTAAAGACAAGCGTGCTGCAAATTTTTATTTTGAGCAAGAGAAATTACATGTTCCTAGATCAGGTTGCATAGATGGATCATATTCTCTGATTTCCTACAGTAGGAAAACATAGCAAGATCCATTTGTGGAACAGTGAAACAAACCAGGATGAAAACCAAAGGCCAAATCCTTTACAGGTGATTTGTAACAAGGTCTGAATTATGTTCCAGGGACTACCCTCCAAAAGTGGAGAGAGGGCTATTTCAAAAACCAAAATTGTATTCATCCTATGCTTAATTATTTTTTCTTATTTCCTTTTTCCTTATATTACCTAAAACATTTTTCAGAACTGGTTTCTGGTAAACCACTAGTTAGTATATAGATTAAATATGAGGGGGGATAGAACTGATCCCTGTGGCAAGTCATTCTTAATGGAAAAAGATTTACTAGTGGTGCCTAGTAAACCATGGGATATCAGTTTTTTAACATGTTCTCCAGAAGTCTTGTTACTTAATGATACGGAATAGTTTCCCTCAGCTTGACCATCAAACCATCAACCCAATAAAACCACTTTCAGGAATGCAGCTGCCCAACAAAATATGAAGCCACCTGAATAGATCAGGACAGGCCATACTAGAACTAAGGCAAAGCTCCTTAAATGGTGAATGGCCGAGAGCCCGCAATGCAACTGTTGTGCCACGGAAAAAACTAGATATAGTTCAACAATGTCTCCTCGGGAAATTTTAAGGCACCTGCTATGATCACAACCACACCAAAAGCAGTTAGATGGTTAGCTTCTTTAGATATTGAATTATAACATCTATTCTGTTTAAATTATATGCCTCCGTATCATGATGTTCTTATTATGGTTTTATCTTAACTTAATATATTATCTCCTATACTGTATTGTCCACATATCTTACATATACATATATACATACATACATACATACATACATACATACATACATGCACATTGTACATACATACATACACTAAATAAATAAAAACCTTAAATATTACTTACGATTTATTTTGTACCTATAATTCTTTTTCTTGGAAGACTAGTACTTCCAAGACTAGTATATTGCTTCCTAGTGCATTAGGCCATTTATAGAGTCAGCATATTGCCCCCAATAATTTCCTCCCTCATTTTACTGACCTCGGAAGGATGGAAAGCTGAATCAACCTGAGTCAGCCAGTCAGGATCGAACTGCTGGCAGTCAGCAGAATTAGCCTACAATATTGCATTCTAACTAGAGGTGGGTTCCAACCGCTTCAGACCGGTTTGGCTGAATAGGTAGTAACTCAGCCAGAGGCATGACCGAACCGGTTCTGACCTCGGCACTGCCATCTTGATTTTCTGTTCTGCACATGCGCAGAACAATTTTCATTGAAAAAATGTATTTTGCCCCCGTTTTTTTTAATGTTATGAGCATGCACAGACCTTTTTAGTGCAAATGCACACACGTGCAAAGTTTTTTGGGCGCCATACTGGTAGTAATGCCAGCAGGAACCCACCCCTGATTTTAACCATTGTGTCACTATGGCTCTTTAGACACGGCTGAAGAATAGTAGTAAAGCCAGCTGTCATTTAACTAGATGTAGCAGTTTGGGAATCTCAGTTGGCTCACAGAGAGGAGTATGACTCCAAATACATCTGCGTCCCATTGAGATTAAAGCTGGCTCTCCTAATCCCACACTTAACTAATTTTAGATATTCATATGCCACCCATGACCCAGTTAAGCATGTAATAACCAGCTTATGGTTATTAGCAGTCATTAACAAATGGACTAAAAATACTTTAAAATTACCATATCTTGTGGCAGTCCATAGTTCCACAAATTAATGAGTTTGATTTTTCAGAGAAGCTCATTTTTTTTAAACAGTTCAACGTTTTCTGCCTTCTCAGTATTCTGAGAAAGAATAAACGCTTCTGTGTTGAAATAAAGTCTTGCCACATATGACATGCAATTTTATGAGCCTTATATATCCAAAGGTGTTTTTTTTTCAATAGGCAACTGGACTTTCTGGCTTTTCTTTGAAGACGTTTCGCTTCTCATCCAAGAAGCTTCTTCAGCTCTGACTGGATGGTGGGGAATGGAAGGATTTATACTCCTTGCAGACAGCTGGTCATTTGCATCCTTTCTCAAACTGAAGTGCAAATGTTTCCTGTAGTTTGCAGTTTTTCTGGAAATCCGTTCATATGGCTGCACCATTCAAAGGGTATTCATTAGAGGTGGGTTGATACCAGTTCAGCCTGGATCAGGCAAACCAGTAGTAGCGGTGGCAGGAGACTCCGCCTACCCTCCTGGACACTTCTGCGTATCCACAATCAAACCGGTAGTAAATAAAATAGAAACCCACCACTGGTGTGTTATTCCCAAAGTGCATCGCTAAATATCTATGGAGATTCTCAGTCATCCAGTCATGGTTGTCTCAATGGTGCTTTTTCAAAGGCAACAGGACTTCCTGCTTTTTGTTTGAAGAGTATGAATCCTTCCATTCTGCACCATCAGTCAGAGCTAAAGAAGCTCCTTAATGAGAAGCAAAAGGTCTTCAAAGAAAAATTAGAAAGTCCTCTTAAAAAAGCATCTTTGGGACAACTATGACCTGGATGACTGAGAATCTCCATAGACATCAAGCCTTCTTATTAGTTGTTAAAGATTTCTTGCCTTATGCTTCCTGTACATTGAAGAACTCTCAGAGCATTTTATCTGGATCCCCTTTTTCACAATCAGCTTTCCACACGCAAGGTAATGTTTGGTGAGGGAATCTTGGCAACAGTGTGATCATTGGAAGTGATCATCTACAATGCTGGAGAGATTCAATCCCCATCAGGTACAAAAATGCATTTCTGATCTGATCTGAAAAAATGCAGCCTTCCGTGTGATTGCTTCCTGCATTATCGTGTTAAAAAATGCATTCTCGTCTCCAAACAGTGAAGTCAGTGTCTTATGGCAGAGTTACAAGCGTCAGGGCATATAGCTTTCGTGGATGAAACTTTATGACGTGATCCATTTCTTAAAATTAATCTTAAAAATTAAGATTCATGAAAAAAAAATCTTGCAGGGGCTGGTAGGCTCTGAAACAACGCTGTAACTTTTGATGTTTTGCTGTTGCTTTAATAGCATATCTCTATAAGCACAGAACTGTGCATATGCTGTACTGCATATATTGGTCACTACAGGTTGCAGAGACACTCTATTTGCAAAAACCACACAAGGGAAGCATCCTCCTCTCTTTCTTTTGGCCCCTGTCGATCCCACCACCACCACCACCACCACCAGAATATATTTTAGCTACCTGGAAGTCTGTAAAAAGAAGAATCTGCAGCAAAACTAATTTCCTAGTCTCACCTCTTAGTGTTTTTCTGTGCCATCTCTAGTGTCATTTCCCCCCCCCCCACTTTTTTCATTCATGGTCCATCAGTGGTGGTGAATGTCAATGAGCGACCTCATGCAGCCTGGCTCCGTTCTTCGCAACCAATTTCTTCAGGGTACCAAATCGTTGACTCACCCCTTATTTTTCCTTCTTTTTTTTTGAACCTCAAATATCGTCGGGTCAACCAATTACATATGTCGGTTTGATAGGAAGCCTGGTTATGCTTAGAAAGGTGTGAAACCTGGTATACAGTTTATATACAGTAAAAAAAAAGACTGCAAATCTTGTTGTGTAGGGGCACTGGAATTGTCTAAATACAGGGCTCAAATCATAAGGAGGAGGCCAATACAAACTTCGCGAGCCCCTTGAATGACTCTGAAACCCCTACAACACTGCTACATCACCAGTCCGTTATTGTGGGGAAGCACTTGGAAAAGAAATGTGGAGACGGGAAAAAGTGGGGACAATTCCAAAAAGATTTGGTTCTGATTTTCCAGACATTGCGGGTAATCCTCGACTTATGACTACAGCTGTGCCCAAAATTTCTGTTACTAAGTGAGACATTTGTTAAATGAACTCTGCCCCATTTTATGACCTTTCTTGCCTCAGCTGTTAAGTGACACACCGCAGTTGTTAGGTTAGTAACCTGGTTGTTCAGTGAATCTGTCTTCCGCATTGACTTTGCTTGTCAGAAGGTTGCCAAAGGCGATCACATGGCCCTGGGGCACTGCAACCATTTCCAAACATCTGAATTTTGATTGGGTGACCATTGGGAATGCTGCAACAGTTGTGTGAAAATGTTCATAAGTCACTTTTTTGTCTGTGCCATTGTAACATATAATGGTCACTAAATGAACTGTTGTAAGTTAAGGACTGCCTGTACCAGCTTCTTTTCTACTGCATTATAGGCAGCTGTAAAATTTTCAATGCAAAGCCTTGTTCCTCTTAGAGCAGGGGTCAGCAACCACATGTGGCTCTTTCATCCTTCTGTTGCGGCTCCCTGTCACCAGGAAGCATCACAATTTTCAGAGGAGCTTCCGGATAGGGGGGGGAAGCAGGGTGGCCCAGGAGGAGACTCTATGGCCAGGGGCGGGTTTTCCAGTCAACTCCACAAGTAATAGGGCTTTCGGTTAGGACAGGTAGGGGAAAAAGAACACCACACTTGGAGGAGACTCTATGGTGGGGAAACTGGACTTCCAGTCAGCTCCAGAATTGAACGGGGGGTGGGGGGGCTAGGACCTTTGTGGATCTTTGAGTGTTTAAGGTTGCTGACCCCTGTCTTAGAGGGATATATAGATGTGTGGCAAGATTAGCAAGATGGCAGGAAGATTGTCACAATGCAAGCCCTGCCCTTTCAGTAGATGTCTTGGAAAGGGGAGGGTCCTATGAGGTTTCATCTTCCATCCTTCAGATTTTAAGCCTCCCCTCACCACCCTCACCCCACAGGGCACTGCTCACCTTTGAAAATTGTACTGTTCTGCTCCTGGGTTGCAGCGTGAAGCTGGGAAAGCTTTGTGAATCCTCCTCAAACTAATTCAAATCATCAGTTTGATGAATTGAAATGAATCTTCCAAATAATTTCCTTAAAGGACAATCTCAGTTTGCAATATCAAGCAATTTGATTCAGAACATAAACTTACTATAAATCATAGGTTTGAAAAACTTTTGTTTTTTTATCTGAAAAACTTGCATTTTTGCATAAGCATTCAATCATCAAATGACACAGATTATTGAATTGCACTGAATTAAGCCTCTAAACTGAATCTTTGCATCACTCCTTCCCCATTTACTAATTTAAAATAAGGTAACTTTCTCCCATCAGAAATTCCAAGACTAGTGAAGAATTCAAGCCTCTGTGGGATACGATATGGGATCTAAAGGTAGTATTAAATCAAGGTTTAAAGGTAAAGGTTCCCCTTGCACATAAGTGCTAGTCGTTCCCAACTCTAGGGGGTGGTGTTCATCTCCATTTCCAAGCCGAAGAGCCAGGCTGTCCGAAGACGTCTCCATGGTCATGTGGCCGGTATGACTAAATGCCGAAGACGCACGGAACACTGTTACCTTTCCACCAAAGGTGGTTCCTATTTTTCTACTTGCATTTTTACATGCTTTTGAACTGCTAGGTTGGCAGAACCTGGGACAAGTAACAGGAGCTCACTCTGTTACGCAGCACTAGGGATTCGAACCACCGAACTGCTGACCTTTCTGATCATCAAGCTCAGCATCTTAGCCATTGAGCCACCTTGTCCCTTTTTAAATCAAATTTTAGAGTTTGTTTTTTTAGTGCTGTAAGTTTCTCTCCAGCCTCAGAAGAGAAATTTAATGCTTTCTGGAATTCCTGGAAGGTAACTCAGAACCATGAAAAGGTTATCTTAAAATTGAAGTACAATCAACCATCATTTCCATGTTCTTAGACATAGAAGCCATAGAAAATACACTTTGTATAATCTCTGCATGTGTCCCTGTGTATGCATGCTTGCAAATGTTTGATGGAATTAAAATCTCTCCTTTTTAATGAAAGCTGAGTGGAAAAAATATTTTTTTTCTTCCAGGTGAAAAAACAACGGAAGGGGAAAATGATTAAAACAGGTTTCAAAAATGAAATGAAAAAGAAAACAGCTTGATGAAGGATTTCAATTACCATGTGTTCATTACTTCCTACAAACTGGTATCAGACCAATGCTGTAATTCATTAAACTGTTGAAGGCAATAATTATCCATATACCTGCAGTCTAATTACAGCTATCAATCTGAATGCATTCAATAATACACTTATAACCCATCTTTCCTTCCACATCTGCCTTCAATGAACAATGGTACGATATAAAATTATAATCAAGTAAATGTTGTTTAAGAATATCTTCTTTTTGAGATTTAGATTATAATGATCACGGTGGCACAGTGGTTAGAATGCACTACTGCAAGCTACTTCTGCTGACTGCTGGCTGCCTGCAATTTGGCAATTCGAATCTCACCAGGCTCAAAGTTACCTCAGCCTTCCATTCTTCTGAGGTCAATAAAATGAGAACCCAGATCAGGGGTGGGTTCCTGACTTGCATGCAAATGCAAGTAGATAAATAAGTACCATTTTGGTGGGAAGGTAACAGCGTTCCATCTGCCTCAGTGTATAGTCATGCTGACCACAGGACCACAGAATGTCTTTGGATAATGCTGGCTCCATCAGCTAAGAGACAGAGATGAGCACTGCCCCCTAGCACTGACAAGATTGGACAGGGTAAGCTAGGAGTGGGCTCCTGTCAGTTCTAACCTTTTCTATAGAAGAGGTTCCACAAATCTACCATGCCGTTTAGAACCGGTTCCAGCTCCCCCCCCCGCCCGTGCGCACATCATCAAGATGAAGAGCGAGAGGAGGAATTCTGGGAGTTGAAGTTCACAAGTCTTAAAGCTGTCAAGTTTGAACACCCCTGGGTTTTTTCTAAAGGGTTAGGGGTGAAAGGGTCTTGTAACTTGACAGCTTTAAAACTTGCGGGCTTCAAATGCCAGAGTTTCTGAGCCAACATTTTGGTTGCTAAGCAAGAGCATTGTTAAATGAGTTTCACCACATTTTACAAGTTGGCCATGCCCACCCAGTCACATGACTGCCAAGCCACTCCCACTTGGTCACATGGCTGGCAAGCCACTCTCTCACAAAGAGATTGGCAACAACACCTACACAAGAGATTCTAAAAAAATTTGACACCCTCCACTGATGTTTGAGGGCAATATGCTGTAAATTGCTTAGCACTTAGACTTATATACCACTTCACAGTGCATTACAGCCCTCTATAAGTCTAAGTGCTATTGCTATGTTGAAATCAGCATTGTGTAAATCAGCATTACCAAGGTTTATATACTACATGCCGGTAATTGTTTCTCAACTTTGGCAATGTTAAAATGGGTGCATTTCAACTCCCAGAATCCCCAGCCAACATGGAAGTTGAAGCCCACCCATTTTAAAGTTGATGAGTTTGAGAAACACAGCACTATATAATGACATTCATGATCGGTTGTACAGGTAGTCCTTGACTTACAACCACAATTAAACCCCAAATTTTTGTTGTTAAGTGGGTTTTGCCCCACTTTACGACCTTTCTTGCAAAAGTTGTTAAGTGAATCACAGCAGTTGTTAAGTTAGTAAGTAAATCTGTGTTCCCCATTTGCTTATCAGAAGGTTGCAGTAAGTGACCACGTGACCTTGGAACACAACAATGATCATAAATATGAATCAGTTGCCAAGCATCTGAATTTTGATTACGTGATCATGGGGATGCTGCAGAGGTCATAACTATGAAAACAGTCATAAGTCACTTTTTTCAGTGTCCTTGTAACTTTGGACAGTCACTAAATGAACTATTGTAAGTCGAGGACTACCTATATAGCCTCCTAATTGTTATTCAACTCAAGGCAGCATACAGAGCATAAGGTTCAAAGCCCAATATAACAATAGCATCAAAGCAACGATGATCACATTGAAGTCAGTTCCCTATTAGTGATATAGGGCTGATCTCAAGGGCATAGAAGCCTTCAGAAAGGATGCTGAAATAAAAAGTATGTGGATTGGACTTTCATTCTGAACTCTACCTTGGTACCAAAGAAGAACAAAGGTTGGGTCTTTGCCAGAAGCAGGAGAAACAGGATGGCCACATAGGAGCTCTTTGAAACCTACTAGTCTTCTGCTGACTATTCCTGGATCCCATGGAGTTATCATAGGAGAGCAGAAGATGAGGGCACCGTGACCCTTGATTCCATTTGTAGTGAAAGGTATACTTTTACTAAAAGCCAAGTGAATTACAGTATAGCAAAGCCAGAACTGATGTTTGCATGGTAATCTTTCCCAGTTAACTTTCCCCAGCCATTCCTGTCCTTCCCTGGTGCCTCGTTGTCCAATTGAGTTTGAATAAATTTTTTGGGAACCATCTCTCCAACAGGCAGGCTGGTTGATGAGTCATTGTATTCCATTCCCAGGACTTTGACCTTGATGTGATATCTTTGGAAGGTACTAAGTAGCTCTCCTTCCAATTAGCTCACTCTCCCCATAGTTCATGGCAGACTGACAGCTAGTGAATGAAAAGCTCAAGTGTATGATGGCAGCTCTGACACTTCCTCACTTATGCTGCTACCCATGGCAGTGGAAATTATAAGGGGGTGGAAGAGAGGGAAGAAGGGGTAAAAATGTGTTGTGAGTTCCCACCACCAAGGCTCCATGGATGAGTCTGTGGAATCAGAGAACTGGCACCAATTTTCTCTGCAGAGGCATACTGATATGGAAGCAGTTTTTTAGGTGCCATCTCCATGAGAAGACTAATCTCCATGGGTTAGGTTTTGTAACACCTAAATCCATGGGAATATGGATGTCTTAATCATGGGACTTTTAAGTATAACCCATAAATGCAATAATTCTCCTTCACTATACATTAAAATTTACAGTGTTGAGGCAATTGTAGAAACACCGTCTTTCACCAACCCCCTCACTTAAATGTTGTTGTTCTTTCTCAATCTATCCACTCTGAATTAAATGAACATCTGCTTTCATAGCACTTAGAGTTGATCATGGTTTGAACCAGGGGTGAAATTCAGCAGGTTCTGGAGAACCGGTAGTGGGAATTTTGAGTAGTGCGGAGAACCGACAAATACCACCTCTGACTGACTCCAGAGTGGGGAGGGAATGAGGATTTTGCAGTATCCTTCCCCTGGATTGGGGTGGGAATGGAGATTTTGCAGTATCCTTCCCTGCCACTCCTACCAAGCCATGCCCACAGAACCGGTAGTAAAAAAATTGAATTTCACCGCTGATCTTACTGACCGCCACAGAGCATCTGTTCTTTATTTTCCCAATATCTAGTATTTTTTTGCAGTATATTTAGGCCAAAAAATGAAGGTCAGAAAGAAGAGGAGCGTTTGATGCAGAAGTTTGCAAATAATACCTGAGGCATAATGGCAGATCTCAAAACAGATAATGAAAAATCAACAGTCAAGAATCAAAAGGGGTTGGCAGGAGGGGAAGAACGAAATAGAAGTATTGAAACAAATGTCAGTCTAACAGATGAGTAACAAAACAAATGTGATTTTAATGAATAATTAACAAAGTAAGAGAAGGTCTTAATTGCACATCCTCTCACAGCACTTAGTTCCTGCTTTAGAACATTGATGAGGCACTGATGCTGGGCATATTCTTTTGTCGGCTGCAGTCACAGTTGGATTGTTAGATTTTAGAGAGAGAGAGAGAGAGAGAGAGAGAGAGAGAGAGAGAGAGAGAGAGAGAGAGAGAGAGAGAGAGATGTGACTGAGAAAAATGAATCCATATATGCCTTTCTGCAAATCTCTGAAGCTCTGAAGAACCTGCCTCAATTCTAGAACCCTCTAAACTATTTGTCATGCCTCCAGGCATCTTAGCTAATAGAGTGTAGACATTCTTTGGTTTTAGAAGTGTTGAGTTTCTACTTGCATATGTATTGGCATTTTAAAAAACATGCATTTATAGTTTCATGACAAAAAATGTTTGCAGAAACCTAATTTCCAAGTTGGATGTCCTCCTGAATATTCATAGAAGGCTACATTTGGCATCCCACAGTCATGTGTGTTCCTTCAGAAGGCAACCAAGCTTGCTAAAGTATCAGATATAAAATGGGGAGGAGGGGAGAGAAATCACAGTGTGACCATTTTTCCAGATATTTACAACTCCCAAATAAGGTTCCCAGGAGCAAACGCTGGTGGCAAAATGTCTTTGGCAAGTCATCTATCTGTGGGGTTTTTTAATGTTATTTTTAAAATGGTTGATTACATAATTTTTAAATAATGAATCATTAGAAGGGAATTCTGTAAGCAGGAAATGCTAACTTTGTCCGTTAAATTATTCATTATGAATTAGTCACCCAGCTCTCATTAAACTATTAGTGCAACTTAGTAGAAAGAAATAGCTTCCAAATACAGAATCCCTCTTCTTCCTCCTCTTCCTCCTCCTCCTTCTACTTCTTCTACTTCTACTTCCTCCTCCTCCTCCTCTTCTTCTTCTTCTCCTCCTCCTCCTCCTCCTCCTCCTCCTTCTTCTCCTTCTTCTTCTCTACCTCTGGCTTCGCCTCCTCCACCCTCCGCTACCTCCACCTCCTGCTTTCCTGCAGTGAAAAGTGGTAAAAACAGCAAACAAAACTCCAAGGCAGGTAGATTCCTCAAAGAATAGTTTTATTGGATACGCTTCAGAATTGACAGTGATACCATATAAAATGATGTTGTTGTGCAGGACACATGTTCCAATCTGACTGAAGATCTCCAACTGGATAGTCAAAGGAAGAAAGTGTTTAGTGTAAAGCTTGAGGAAATCTCCAGCTTTCTTGGTTAAATCTAGGAAACTGTAAGACTTGTGGACTTCAACTTCCAGACATCTCCAGCCAGCCATGGGACTTTAGGAGTTGAAGCCTTAAAGTTTGCCATGGTTGGACACCACTGGCTTAAATCAAGATTCAAAGCAGGTTTTTAAATAACAGAGGGGGCCTTCTTGCTTTCTTTCATTGTATTTTAAACGTACCATTGGCTTGGTGGACATGGTGTGGCTTGGTGGGCATGACAGGGAAAGGATACTGTAAAATCTCCATTCCCTCTCCACTCCGGGGGAAGGTTACTGCAAAATCCCCATTTTCTCCCAATCAGCTGGGACTTGGGAGGCAGAGAATAGATGGGGGTGGGGCCAGTCAGAGGTGGTATTTACCAATTCTCTGAATTACTCAAAAATTCCGCTATTGGTTCCCTGGAACTGATAAGAACCTGCTGAATACCACCTCTGGTTGGGGCACATCTGTACCTAGAATATATGTCAATACACTGCATGGATCTACTTTTTGGTGGAATTTAAATAACATTACATTGTCTTGCAAGGCAGTTTTTAGATTAGCAACTGTACCTTATCTAAAATAGTATGAGTATCATCAGAGAAAAATTGAACATTGGTTACACTTGAGGCATACCAAACAAAAAGTGACATTAGCAGGAAATACTGCACATGATAGTGGTATGACTAAGTCTGGCAATCTGGTCTATAATTTCTTTTTTTTAGAGTGAGGTAAGAAAATGTATCTACACCCCAAGAAATATACAGGAGGTTGAGATCATGTCTGACAGCTTATCGTAGTGTGGGCAGCACAGAGTTCAGTCCAGAGTCAATGCCATTAAAAAACCAAATATAGCAGAGGTTCAGGCAGGGACACAGAGGTAGATGTGACCCACACCAACCCAACAGTCAAGAGTCAATCTGAGTCACAAACTAAGAGTTCTTGAGTAGAAAATGAAGCAAGGATATAGGATTGAAGATCTGACACTGAGGATTTATTTGAAGAGAGGCTTCCTAAGAAGGCCAGCTGAAGATGCAGTTTAGTTAAGGGCATTGGTGTGTTTGCTTCTCAAAGAGCCAAGCGAATGGCCTTTATTCCGTTGGAGCCCTACGAGCATCTGACGTCTCTTCCCCTGACTTCTCCCATACCTGTTCCTACTGATATGCAGGTCTTACTGGCCTATTGGCAACCAAGGCTAACAATTTGATGAATCAGAAGAGGCAGAACAGTTCATAACAACAACTTGGAATGTAAGAGATAAATGGATTAAAGGATTACTAGATGAACTGATGGATAAAACCAAGATGTGGTAATGCCAGTGAAACGAAAACAGAATGATGTAATAGCTCTGAGTGAAAGTGGAGCAGTCTAGCAGTGGAAAACTGAGGAATACATCCTGGGAAATGAAGCTATAGGGCTAAAGCATATATCAGGAAGCATGAATTGGCATCACTTGGGTCATTTTAGATATGTATTAAAATAGGAATCTATTGGTGAGTGATAGTTGCATGTTACATTTCCCTGAATGGTGATAATAGAAGAATGATTAATGAGTTTAGAAAAAATTGAGCAAAATTCTGAATTAATGTGAGACAGGTGAGAAAATATTGTTCCGCTATGTGACATGAACTGTCCTGCTAGGTATCATGATTGGTGGGAAAGTATATAAAACTGATTAGACAGTTCAGAGAGCCAGTGAGAATAGTGACAATTTAGTAATATTTCTCAAGGAAAAGAGATTGTTCTAAATAAATGTTTAAATATGTCTAGTCATATATATGACTAGAGTGATGTTGAAGGTAAGAAAGACCACTTTTGTTAGTGTCAAGACTGAATTATGAGGAAAAATGGATATGGAAGAAAAGAAGTAAAAGAAAGGTAAACAGGGGGATGTCAATCATCAGGGAAGTCAGGAGAGCCAGACAGCTTAAATAAGTATAAAGATTTATTGCAAGCTTATGCTCTCTACAAGAATCTGAACTATGAACAGTTAAAACAATTTGGTGGTAAATAATAAATTCATGGAGGGCTGGCCTTAGACATCTTGTGGGTGCAAAGGTACTCGAGACTGATGATGTGTTTGACCCCTCCCTCAGGCTCAGCCTGGTCATCTCCTACAGGAAATTTGCGGGAAATACCATAAAAGTCAAGATGGTAGCCATGATCATGCCATCAAAGTTCTGCCTCTTATATATATGCATCTCATATAGAAAGAAAAACTGTCATATTGAATTTTTTGACCCTTCTCCCTGCAGGCTCCTGATGCACCCTGTATGAAAAACTAGTCATACATTTAATTTCCCACAGAATGAATGGGAAGTCAATGTAAATAAAGCGCTTGGATCAGAATGAAAGAATTATTTTGCAAAGAAGCAGTTATGCACATGAAAAGTATGAAAATATATGCCTGGTTGAATGATGAAGTGAAAGAGGCTATGGATGAAAACAAAAACATATAACAGAATGATCGTGGCAAAAGCTTGGAATGAGAGAAATATATTTATAATGTATATAAAAAAAACAGATTGCTGAAAAGCCATGGTTCAATTTTAAAAAATGCAGAGAAAATTGAAGTGTTTTTGATGGAAAGCTGTTTTGGAAGTGTGTGAAGACTTCTAGGCTAGCAGCCCACGGAAAAGTGAACAGAATTAAAAATAAAAGTGGTGAAATAATTTGGTGTGAAATTGAAGTGACTGAAAGCTTCAAAGTAAGTTTTAGAGATTTATATGAGAATAACAGTGGCATGTCAAAGAGTGGAACTGAAATGTTTGTTATTAATGTTGGTGCCCAGGAAAAAAAATGATAAAAAGGAAGTCATAAATGCTATGAGAATGTTGAAAAGTAGTAAGGCAGTAGGTGTAACTGAGGAAATGTTAAAACATGGATGTGCTTTATTCATGCTGTGGCTATGTTTAACATATGTGAAGAGTATAAGTATAATCTTTATTGTCATTGTACTTAAATACAACGAAATTGGTTTTAACCTCACTGGTGCAAAATTATAGCCCTAAACAAAAAAAGAAAGAAAAAGAAAAAAACTAGTGTGTGCATGGAGTGTGTTAGGTAAGCTCCCCATCGGGAGAGCGAGTGCGTTCAGAGAAGCGTTGTGAGAGTAGTGTTGGAGAACACACAAACCAGCATACAGAGACACTGCAGTTTAAATAGGCTGTTACTTTCGTGGAAATAGAGGTATCAGAGTCCATCAAATAGTCCAAGTCATACACGGTTAAGACAGTCAGTCATCAACGTCTTTTAGTTAAGGGATAATCCAAATAACATAGTCCATAAACATACAAACAGTCTGGTACACAAAGTTTGCTAGCAGTTGCAAAACTTAAAATCGCTCATGCTGATCACTACACGGTACTGTAGCATCTAACACTGATTCTGGCTCCATCTTATGGTCGATTAAGGAAACAGCAACCAATCACATTTACAGCATGATTTAAAGAAACAGGTACAGCATTGTTACATGATTTATATATTGCCAACCCAACCATTAGATTATATTCCTAACATTCTCCCCTTTGGGTAGGACAATATATAAATCTTACAATCTTAAGCCGTATTCCTCGCAACAACATTTATGCTTTATATTACCTTGGGCCTTAGTAAAATGGTCTGCAATGTTATATTCAGACATGCAGTACTCCAGTAAAACTAATTTACCATTCACACTTTGCCTTACATTTAGATATCTTATATCAGTGTGTTTTGACCTAGTTTTTACAGCAAGATTGGATGTCATCTGAATTACTGCTTGATTGTCTTCATAAACAACAATAGGCTCTTGTATGTCAATCCCCATATCAAGTAGGAGTTGTTTATAACACACCATAACATACAAACTGTTTTTTAAAGTAGCAGTAACTCTGTCACCCTCCTTTTCAATAATACAGATATCTCCCCTAAAGGTTGCCACATAGCCAATGTTAACCAGAGCCCTAACCGATAGTAAGCAGGGCAACCAATGGGAGTGCTCCTGGCAGCCTGCACTCAGCCAGCCGCACTTTAGCCAATCAGGGGCACTACAACCATCATAAATGTAACTGGTTGTCAAGTATCCAAATGTAAATCACGTGATTATGGAGATGCCACAATGGTCATAAGTGTGAAAAATGGCCATACATCACTTTTTTCAGTGCTGTGGTAACTTCAAATGGTCACTAAATAAACTGTTATAAGTCAAGGACTATCTGTACTACTCCCCTATATAAAGAAAAAGTAAGGGTAAATGTAAAAAACTGGAGGGGGGTTACTTATTAAATGCACTTATTAAACTTATTAAGTTCCATTACTAAAGGAAGATGAATTCTGAATTCTGAACACCACAATTTGGCTCTTTAGTAGGTCACTGGAAATATATCACTGTGAGAAATTTTAATTTATATTCATTGATGCAGAGAAACATAGCATGCACAGGCTTGAATTATGTAAAGTTTTGCATGAAGGTGAAGTTGCTTTGTGGATAAATGTATTTATTTTATTTTAATTTTTAATTTTTTAACCCAATTTTTATATTTCACATGACAGAAATGAAACATACATAAGAATAAATAGAAAGTAAATGGTTCAACACTGAGCAAGAAGTAAGACAAAGATACCTCATGTCCCTCAGTTATTTTTTTTTTAATGAATAGAAGTAAAAAAAATGCTTTTGGCCATGTTAAAAATGTATTGGTTGGGGAATGAGTACATATTTTTCAATGCAGATAATGCTGTGTGGTTGGCTGAGAATCCAGATGATTTGCAGAAAATATTACATAGATTGTATGCTGCAACTTGGATCTGAAAAATTAACATACCAAACACTAAAGTGCCCCTGATTTGACAAGAAAAATGAATGGATTATGCAGCACAATATGTGTAGTGTGGACATAAGGACAGTTTGTAAAAGGTATAAAATGATGTTGGTCTCATTTCATTTCAGATATATTTCCTTTCCCCCCCCTTTTTTCCCCTCCCCCCTCTTTCTTTTTCCATTGCCTTTCTTTGTCATTCTGGCTCTTCTTCTAGAGCAGTGGTTCCCAAACTTGGCTCTGCTGGCTGGAGAATTCTGGGAGTTGAAGTCCACAAGTCTTAAAGTTGCCAAGTTTGGGAACCACTGTTCTAGAGTACCAAACCTAGAGTACTGCATTCAGTTTTGGTCACCACACTATTAAAAAAAGATGTTGAGACTCTAGAAAGAGAAGAGCAACTAGGATGATTAGAGGACTAGAGACTAAAACATATGAAGAACGGTTACAAGAATTGGGCATGGCTAGTCTGGTGAAGAGAAGGACCAGGGGAGACATGATAGCAGTGTTCCAATACTTGAGGGGCTACCACAGAGGAGAGGAGGGTCAAGCTATTTTCCAAGGCACCTAAAAGTCAGACAAAGAATAATGGATGTAAACTGATCAAGGAAAGATTCAACCTAGAAGTAAGGAGAAATTTTCTGACAGTGAGAACAATCAATCAATGGAACAGAAGTTGCCTTTGGAAGTTGTGGGAGTTTCATCACTGGAAGCTTTCAAAGAGAGATTTGACTGCCATTTGTCAGAAATGGTGTAGGGTCTCCCGCTCGAGTGGGGGTTGGACTAGATGAGCTACAAGGTCTGTTAATCTGTTAAAGATTAGCAACTATGTTAATCTGTTAAAATCCTCCTTTTCTGCCCTCTAAAAATCATGGTTTATACCAAAAGGGAATACCATAACAAGTATGTTGGCATGTGCATAACTGGATTCTTAATACTTATCTCATGATTTTAAAAATAGTAATAATTCCTTGTAAGAGGTGGGCGTGAGCCAAGGGTTTTGCCAAAAGCAAAGATAGATATATTTCCTCTTCTTTTCAATGCAACTTCTGCAGATGCTTTTAATTTGTTCTTTGGTACTGCCAAAACAAATTACTAAAAAGAAACAAAGACAGACAGACAGCCTGCACAAGTGAAGAGGCACCATTATAAATTAATTACAGAGTTTATACCATACATGTAGTATCCTCTTAACGTTTGTGAGCTTATCTGCTGTCTCTCTTTTTTCTTTCCGGTGAATTCACACTACTGGAAGCTTCGCTTTGAAACCTACACAACCCACTACTGCCACCACATGGTGACTCTCTTGCTTTGCCACCACTGCTACCGTAATATAAGCGGCTTAAGGAGGCCCAAGTACTGTAGGATGATCTTTCATGCTCGTAAAAGACCCTTGAAGATAACAGGTTTATGGCAATGCTAGCATCTGCAAAAGGTAAGCGAGGAGACAGATGTCCTTGTAAGTGCACAGATGTGCAGGCAAGATCAGTCTAATGAAATGATTACATCTTGAAAAACCGGTCATCGGATGTACACCAAATAGTCTCTTGACATGTGCTCTTGAAAAACAAAGAAAAGGGATAGCAGACAACAGCTCCATAAGCATAAGCAAAGCTCCCACTTATGTAAGATGCTTATGGGATAAAGCTAATACTTTCATTGGAACCTGCCAACTATGAGTCTCTGATATTTTCGTGAACTGTGCCAGCAACAAAAAGATAAAGACTACTAATTAATTATTCTTCCTTTGGGTGTACCAGGGGAAAGTCTTGTTAAGCCTTATTATATAAGTAATAGGAAGAAATACTTAGAATAACTTATACTTAACTTAGAATAACAGAATTGTCACTTTAAATGTACACTAATCAGCATACATTACAATGAAATCCCATTGCATACAGTTCTCAAAGGGTTACCACCACATCCAAAATATACTACATAAACATGACAAATAAATAAATATGCATATACCCACAGCACAGTCTAGTTCGGATGTATACATGTACATGGCAAGAAAAATGAATCTTGCGAGTTTATCAGATGGATGGCATAAGGAACAGAATCAGATACTTCTGCTAAAAATTCTTCGAAACCATTACATTACATTACATTAGGTCATTTCTAAATTTGGTTGACACTTGGTCTTTTGAAGGCCTGGAAATCTTACAGTACAGGTAGTTCTCGACTTACGACCACAATTGAGCCCAACATTTTGGTGAGACAGTTATTAAGTGAGGTTTGCCCCATTGTACAACCGTTCTTCCCACAATTGTTAAGCAAATCATTGCAATTGTAGTAACATGGTTGTTAAGGGAATCTAGATTCCCCAATGACTTTGCTGATTAGAAGGTCACAAAAGGTGGTCACATGACCAGAGGTGGTATTCAGCAGGTTAGGTATAGGGTTGGACTAGAAGACCTCCAAGGTCCCTTCCAACTCTGTTATTCTGTTACAATGTCAAGAAAGGGCTGGGGGCTTTGATCATACCACTACAACTACCATCTTCCCTCTTCTTCTTTTTTTGGACTGCCATGAGAATTTTTTTTTCCATTTAATATTACTCCTCTATTCTGTTAAATGTCCACCTGCCTCTCACAGGACATTTCCAGTGATATTAAAATCTGGTTTCAAGCCTTATGTTGGCACAGAGATTGTCTTAGTCAACATGTAGAAAGATCTACACAGGGATAAGGACGGCAGAAGTGCAAACACACTAATTCTGCTGGACATTTCAGCAGCTGTTTGGTCTTCTTCTGTATTGTCTTTCTAATAGGAAGATTTAGATACGGTCAAGTGTATCTCACTATTCCAGAAGTGAACAGGGAAAGGAATTATTTCTGACCCCAAGGCATTGATGTTACAGGTCCTTTTAAGTTTTGCCTTATTTTGAATGAAAAAAACATTTGGTTCTGAAGATAATAATTTAGGGATCTGAATGAGGCAATATCTATATGATGCTGATGCCATCTATTTTAAGCCCTGGTTTATCAGATGCCAAGTAAGCAACAGAAATATGGTTATAGTCAGTCATGGGCTCGATGAGAACCAGGGGTGGGTTCCGGCATCTGTTACTGCTGGTTTGCTCAGGGACATGCTACACATGCATGCACAGTAGTAAAAAATGCTTTTGTTCATGTGCAGAAGCAAAAAACAAGATGGTGGGACCTATGCTCTGCTGATAGAACCAGTTCGGGGCCGTGGCTGGCCGAGTTACTACCTACTTGGTCGAACCAGTCCGAAACTGGTAGGAACCAACCTCTAATGAAAACCAACAAATGATGCTCGATCCCCATAAAACAAAAGTTCTGGGTTGAGGGTATTTATTTATTTTGAGATGTTCAGTTGAAATTGTTTGAGATGACTCCTTATGCATTGGTTTGGGGCACACCTGGATTCAAATTGCCTTTTAGACTAATAAGACCCTGTTGGCCTCTTCAAAGTTCTCCATGCTGCAGAAATATCTTTAAGAAGGTTGCATAACTTTTTGGCAGCCATGAGCTGTGCATTGCTTTTGAATGGCAAAAGCAATGCACATAATTTAAATTTAAAACACCCCCACAAAAAATGTAAAGGGAAAAAAAATAAGGCAAGCCAAGTATTACATATCCTAAAATGGTTGCCAATCTTGAAGGTGGCATGGAGGAGATGGTACAGAGAAAAATAAATCTGGCCTTTTGCTTTTTGGAATGAGCAAACATTTGGGGAGGGTGGGGCTTGAGGGCCACAGATTGGGTGAAGCCACATCGAACACATGCACCAAAATTCTTTCTTGGGAAGAAATAGAAAGAAAACCGTAGGGGTTTTTTTAATGTGCTTTTTTAGGGCTCGCAATATAGACTGCCTGTGTTCTCTACTTTAAAATGCTATGGCAAAAAAAAAATTGCATAAGGCATGATGGCTATCTATGTTTTGGGGGCCCCAGTGGTGGGATCCTACCGGTTTGAACTGGTTCGGCCGAACTGTAGTGGTTTGGTGGCCTGGGTCGCTGGAACCGGCAGTGACCCAGGCCTGCCACACCCCCAAACCTGTTGTCCTATGCCGGCACCATCTTGATTTTCGGTTCTGCGCATGTGCAGAACAATTTTCATTGCACACATTTATTAATTTTTTATTTTTTATGTTTTGTGCATGCGTAGATTTATTTATTTGCAAATGCGCATGCGGCAGAGCAAATGTGTACATGCATGCACCGAACTGGCAGTAATCCCGGCAGCAACCCACCACTGGGGGGGGGGCATATTTTCTCCTCATCTTACAAAATGTGCTCTAACTATGTTGTAAATGGAACTGGGAAATAATGAAGGGGGAATGCAACAAAGTCCTGGCTTTTTTCTATATATCTTCCTGGGACAGTTTCAGATGAAGGCTTTCAAAGCTGTAGATGAAGCTGAAGGAAATTCTGGTCCCTGCTGGTAAGATGATTGCTCCTTTGCCTTTCGGTATGACTATGTACCAGAGGAAGCTTGAACACCTCACAGTTAATTAAACTTAATTTTAAATTTGTTGCTCAGAAGGTCCACAAAGCTCCACGAAACTTATTCCCAAGTCATGCATGAAACCAATTTCTACTAAAATCTCTTCAGAGACATATGGAGTTTATGAAAGGCTAAGTATAGAGAAAATAAATACAAGGGGTTGGTGATAAGATAAAAGAAATTATGTGGCGTAAATACAGGGAAGAAATGGCATTCAGGTTAGGTAGGGATAGGGAGGCCTCCTTGGTTTACCGAGGAGCTCCGGGAGATAAAGCGCCGGAGGAGACGCCTAGAGCACCTGTGGAGATTAGACAGGTCCGAATTGAACCGGGCACTTGTAACAGCATGCACCAAGGAGTATACTCGCGCTCTAAGATCGGCAAAAAGAACATACATTGCCTCCTTGGTAGCGTCCGCCGAGTCCCGCCCAGCCGCCCTGTTTAGGATAACCCGCTCCCTCCTAAATAGGAGGGAGATGGGGGACCCCTTACAGGGTAAGGCTGAGGAGTATGTTCAGTTCTTGGCGGACAAAGTTGCCCGGTTTCGAGCGGACCTGGACTCCACTCTTGCAGAGCCAGCTGAGACACAGGGGAAAGACCTGGCAAACCATCTCTGGGTTGAGTTTCAGGAAGTTGCCTCTGGGGATGTGGACAAGGCTATGCGAGCTGTGAGTACCTCCACTTGTGTACTGGACCCGTGTCCCTCCTGGCTGGTTGCCAACAGCAGTGAGGTGACACGAGGCTGGATCCAAGCGGTTGCTGTGGCATCTCTTCGGGAGGGGCATTTTCCCACCGAGCTTAAGGCAGCGGTGGTGAGACCCCTTCTGAAGAAACCGTCCCTGGATCCAGCTATTCTTAATAACTACCGTCCAGTCTCCAACCTTCCCTATGTGGGGAAGGTTGTTGAGAAAATGGTGGCCCTCCAGCTTCAGCGTACCTTGGAGGAAGCAAACTATCTTGACCCCTTCCAGTCCGGCTTCCGACCAGGTTGCAGCACAGAAACCGCTTTGGTCGCATTGACCGATGATCTCTGGAGAGCTAGGGATGGAGGCTTTGCGTCCATCCTGGTTCTCCTTGACCTCTCAGCGGCTTTCGATACCATCGACCATGGTATCCTTCTGCGACGACTGCGGGAGGTGGGAGTGGGCGGCACTGTTTTGCAGTGGTTCTCCTCCTACCTCTCGGACAGGTCGCAGTCGGTGTTGGTGGGTGGGCAGAGATCGTCCCCGAGGCCCCTAACATGTGGGGTGCCACAGGGGTCGGTCTTGTCCCCCCTCCTATTCAACATATACATGAAACCGCTGGGCGAGATCATTCGGAGGCACGGGATAAAGTATCACCAATATGCGGACGATACTCAATTGTATCTGTCCGCCCCGTGCCAACTCAATGAAGCGGTGGACGTGATGCAACAGGGTCTGGAAGCTGTTAAAGACTGGATGAGAGCAAACAAACTGGTGCTCAACCCAGACAAGACCGAGTGGCTGTTGTGTTTTCCTCCCAATAATTTGACCACCGTACCATCAATCAGGCTGGGGGGACAAAATTTATACCCCTCAGATAGGGTCCGCAACTTGGGAGTCCTCCTGGATCCACAGCTGAGTTTTGATCACCATCTATCGGCTGTGACCAGGGGGGCATTTGCCCAGGTTCGCCTGGTGCGCCAGTTGCGGCCCTACCTGAATCGGGAGGATCTCACAACAGTCACTCGAGCCCTTGTGATCTCTAAGCTGGAATACTGCAACGTGCTCTACATGGGGCTGCCCTTGAAGAGCACCCGGAGACTTCAGCTAGTACAGAACGCGGCCGCGTGAGTGATTGTGGGCGCACCTCGGTTCGCCCACATAACACCTATCCTCCGCGAGCTGCGCTGGCTGCCTGTGGATCTCCGGGTGCAATTCAAGGTCTTACTTACCACCTATAAAGCGCTCCATGGTAGTGGATCTGACTATTTGAGAGACCGCCTTCTGCCAATAACCTCCCTGCGTCCCATCAGATCGCATAGAGCGGGCCTCCTCCGTATTCCATCCGCCAGTCAGTGCCGACTGGCGACTACCCGGAGGAGAGCCTTCTCAGTTGCTGCTCCGACGCTATGGAACAATCTCCCCGTGGAGATTCGTACCCTGACCACAGTCCAGGCCTTCCGTACAGCCCTCAAGATCTGGCTAGCCCGTCAGGCCTGGGGATAAACTCTTCTGCCCCTCCCGAATGCTGAGAGAATGTTGTGTTTTTAGTATTTTTCAGTTATTGCACATTTCTTTTTATGTTTTGTCTTCACTCCCCTTCCTTTATTATTGTAAGCCGCCCTGAGTCCCCTCAGGGAAAAGGGCGGCCTATAAATGCTATTAAAATCAAAAAAATCAAAATCAAAATCAAAAAAACAAGCACAATTCCCAGGTGACTGGAAAATGAGAGTAGTTTGAGTGATGTAAGGAAAAATCAGAGCAGAAGAAAATGGATGCTGTAAGCATTTTTCTTCCTTTATATGTTACTTCCATATAATTTTATGGATTAGTTTTAGGGTTTTATTTTACTACATACTGATACAAGTAGACTCTAGACAATGCTACAACTGGAGTCATTGTTGGATAAAACAAACCATAAAAAACCATCCTTGCTGGTCCATGGTGATTGAACCCTAAAATATTAAGAAGCCCCCAGCTTTCTGTAAACTCCTCCAGAACTTGAGAAAAGTCCCATTTGTACATAACCTGTTATTTATTATTATTTAGTATATGATGAGAACATGACAGAAGACAAGTCAACATATACCCACAATAATTATATCCACATAATTATATACTAAACATCTACAGGGGCAGAGCTGTGCCCTCACAACAGGATGTCCAGTTCAGCTATCCACCCTCTGGCCTTGCTTTGGGGAGATCTTCTAGGGAACCAGAGAATGAACATATTTGGCCAATCTTGTACAACAAGTTTAATTGTTTGCATATCAGCACCACAGTTGAAACAAGGGGAATCTTTCCATCTCTACTGATATGGGGCATCTCTTTCACTAGCACACCAAATTCTGTTCAATTTGGTCTAGACAAAGTGAGGCAGGTCAAAAATCAGGTGACTTGGTAGAGGGATCATGAATATCAATAGAACTTAAACTTATATACCACTGCACAGTGCTTTACAGCCAGTGGTGGGATTCGATTTGTTTACTATTGGTTCTGTGGGCGTGGTTTGGTGGGTGTTGCATGGCTTGGTAGGCATGGCTTGATGGGCATGGCAGGGGAAGGATACTGTGAAATCTCCATTCCCTTCCCACTCCAGGGGAAGGTTACTGCAAAATCCCCATTTCCTCCAGATCAGCTGGAACTCAGAAAGCAGAGAATAGATGGGGGCAGGGCCAGTCAGTTCTCCGAACTACTCAAAATTTCTGCTACCAGTTCTCCAGAACTGGCCAGAACCTGCTGAATATCACCTCTGTTTACAGCCCTCTCTAAGTGGTTTACAGAGTCAGTTTCTTTCCGCAACAATCTGGGTCCCTGTTTTACCGACCTTGGAAGGATGGACAACTGAGTCAACCTTGAGCAGGTGAGAATGGAACTGGCAGCCAGCAGTCAACAAAAGTAGCCTGCAGTACTACATTCTAACAACTGGGCCACCAATAGTCAGCCTAACGTGTGACTCATTGGAACTGAGGCTTGGCGTGTGCAAGCAAGGGTCACAAGGATGCGTTGGGGAGTAGAATAAAAAGCCTGCAGAGTTCTAACCACCATCATCCACCAGTGAAAGAAGAAATGGAGCAGCTGTTCTTAGGCCTGTATGTTCTCTGATGTGCTTACCAGCTAAGTCCTCATTTCAAGAGTTAGACATCTTGAGAGCAAACCCTATTTGAGATTAGACTTGCAAATCTCAGAGTACAAAGTGTCAGTCTAGTGATGTTAAAACAGCCACTTAGAATAACTCACACAGTAACTGCTGTATATTATAGGGAAGGATCATGAATATGCAATCAGAAAACAGTTTTGGAGCCTGATCACCATTTCTGTCAATTACTGCAGTCAGTTCCTCTGATGCTGCCTTGTCATTTTGACAGTGATTATACCTTTACATGATATATTGCAGATATTACGCTTCAGTTGTTTACAAATAGAACTGCATCTTACACTTTCACTAGAGCAGTGGGACGTTTTAAGTAAGGAAAACATTCCTCATAATCGTTCTTCCACTTTCATTCAGTCAAGCACAAATGTAAGCATGGCAGGCAAGCAGACCAGGCTGTGCCACAACTTATGACAGTATTTGCCCCAATGTTTCCTGACAGATAAAAAGCCAGACCTAAGCTGCAGGGTCAAGACCAGAGAAGGGTTCAAAGAAGAAAACACTGAGAGCAGAAACATGGCTAGATCCAACTGCAGGGGCGTGTGTTCAGAAGGAGTATGATGGGGTACGATGGTTGAGTGGCTTAATGTCACTGGAAATGGTCTCTGCTCTGGCGGTTTAAGTCCAAGCACTGTGTGGTAAAATCAGCTCCTTTCACTTGCCTCAGCTTCTGCCCACCTAGCAGCTCATAAGCATGTTATATGCAAATAGATAAATAGGTACCACATCTCACAGTGCAAGAGGGACTCACCCACACACCGTCTTCTCACAGAAGGTCCCAGTGCCATGAAAGCGCTGTCCTTCCCCCCCTCCCACTCATTAATTTTCTCATTCTCCCGCAGGCTCTAGGCCCAATTTAGCGAGATGAAGCAGACACACCAGGTGGGGAGGGGAGAGCTGAGGTTTTTTGGCTCAGGATTGGATCTTGGCCACTGATTTTGTTTCATTTATAAGACAATGAAATTGCAGCTGAGATTATTATTCTCCAGTTTTGGGTGTAATAATTGTTATTGTATTAAAACTTGATAAGAATTTTTGGAAGTTTCTAGAATCGCAGTCCATGTTTATGAGAGTGTGCGTACAGTCCTTGAACTCAGATTCCACAAATGGTGCCATTTTCTTTTAAGATTACATACAAATATTTGGGAAATAACACATAACACATATTGCATGTGAGTGTGTATCTATTACATTAATGCTCATGGCATAAAGTAGTACAAGCCAGCAGTATATACTTATATACTATAGGAAGGACACCAAATAACAGATGTGGACTCCTAACTCAGTAAGAGCCCACTTTAAGCCTGCCACATGACATCTTTCAGCTGTTTATGATGGCAACTCCATAAATCCTGAATCTTGGCTACACTGGCTGAGAATAATAGAGTCTAAAACATCTGGAAGATTCTGGGTGACCTTCTTCGGTCTACGCTGTCTGTTTTCTGAAAGGATTTTTTTCCCCCTAAAACTTGCCAAGAGCTATCAGGAACTGAACCAAGTAGGATTTTTTTTTCATGTTAACTCTGTGCTCTTGGACTGACCTTCTATCTTTCAAGAATGTCCACATTTATCCTTGATGGAGGCAACACTTGGATTCTGCATAAAGTGGAATTACTCAGCTAAGGAATAAAATAAGGCTAAGATGATATCTTTTGTGAAACATGTTTAGCCTTTTTCCCCAGAAGGATAAAAAAAATGACCACAAGTTACCTGGACTCAGAGGGGATTTAAATCTAATGAAAAAGAAGGATTTTTGTTTCAACCCCCCCCCCCTCCTGCATATTCACAATTGCTGCAGAAGAAAATTCGGTGAAACATTAATGCAAAATTTGGGTCTGACAAGAATCAGCATTTTCATATTTAACCTTTGTATCTGATAGATTAAACATTTTGGGATATATTTTTGTCAAGATATTTGTCATCAACACTCCTGTTGACTGACAGGGTGCCTGTTGATTGAAGTCTGGGAAATGGGCCCCTTGTCAGTCAACAGGAGGGCACTGCAGCACAAGGAAATAACTACCAAATTAATAATCGACCATCAAGTCCCCAATTATCCAACTAATAGCCACACCCAATCAGGTACCACATAAATACTAGGCGTAGAACAGGCCCAATGCACAAGTTCTGGAGAGTGAGATGTTGCCTGAGGATGGAAAGAAAGACTATAGAAGAATAAACCACTGGTCCTGATTACTGACTCAGATTGGAACCTGCAATATTATCCTGGAACATGTATATTTGCCTTCATTTGAGAAACAAATCAGGAAGGATTGGAGGGGAATAAGGATCTATCCAGGCGTGGGCTGCTATAGTTCACCCAGGTTTGGGAGAACCCATAGCTAACATTATGGCTGATTCGGAAAACCTCCAAATCTCATCCCTGGCTGGCCCCATCCTGCCCACCCCTCCCACACACCCCTCCCTTGCTCCCTTCCTCCTCCCAGGAGGCTCCACATGGCTCATTTTGGATGCAAGGTAAGTGCAGAGCCCACCAGAGGCTCAGGGAGGGGAGAAATGGGCCTCCTGGAAGTTCCAGAAGGCCAGAAATGGGCGCATTTCCAGCCTCTGGAGGGCTTCTGAAGCCGGGGGAGGCAGCTTTCGCCCACCCAGAGGCTCTGGGGAAGGTGAAAATGCCCCCCTTGCTATAGTCCACACCCACCATAGCCACACCCACCCAGCAACTGGGCAGAGAACCCGTTGCTGAAATTTTTGAAGCCCACCCTGGTGAGACATTTCCCGAGGATGGGCTCCAAAAGCACAAGTCCAAACGCTTGGAAGTATCAACTTCAGGTTCCGATGACCGACTCAGATTGGATCCTGCAATATTATCATGTGTATTTGCCTTCATTTGGGAAAGAAAGCAGGAAGGATTGAAGGGGAATAAGGATCTATCCCAGGAGAAAACTGCAAGATTAGTTATGTCTCGGCCTAGATGTATGTCTTCCAATTGGGCACTGGATCGAGTTCTTTGTAGAAAGAAATGGCAAGTATATTTTAGAATCTTCTATACTGAGGAAAAGGAAGAGAGAGAGAGAGAGAGAAATCCAAACGTACCAACAATGCCCTGGTGCGGTATTGTTAATTCATGGACTGTTTATCTTCTTGTTTACTCTCCAACAAAATGATTGCTGTTTAATTATACTACAAATAGGTTCTGCCAGCCTGTCGTGCAGCAGATGTTATTTACTCCCCGAACAACTCTCCCAAGACTGACGCTGCACATCTCGCAAATCAAAATGGAGTAGATCAAGCCACAATCTGGGACAACGTTCCTCGCTGTTTTGCCACTTGCTTTCAACCATGATAAATGCATCATTGCCTTAGATGCTTTCTCTGTCAGAGTAACGCATAAAATGAGGAAAGGAAGCTGGCGGCCGGAGGTGATATGACGGGACAAATTCTTCATTTAAACTCCTATCTGCTCAGCTCCAATATAAAACAAGACAGGGAAGAAAGGGCAGGGCTGACTTTGCTGAAGCTTATTTCGTCCCTGGGTTTATTTCTCCCCATCTGAACTTAGATGTATTGGAAGCAAGCTGAGCAAAGACTATCAAAAGCTGGTAGTACATGTTTGGAAAATTTAATAAGGCTCATCCTTCCCTGACTGGTATCTTTTCAATTAAGGATGTAAACCAATTCAGCGTAACATACATCTAGGAACAGGTTTTGAGTTTTCAAACATGAATTTGTGCTGGAATGAGGAGGATTGACAAATCCTGGATAATCTTTGTCCATTTCCTCCCCCCCACTCCCTCCCCCCAAAAAAAGATCTTACAGGGGGATTTGAGAGATTGAACTTTTTCCCATCACTGAGATTGTACGCCATATGCTCATTCCAAAAAGCACTTAAGAAAAAGATTCAAAAGCTCTGTGTCAGTATTGGGCCCTATGCTTTATAGGTAGGGTGCTCTTTGTGTGGGTGGGTGGGTGTGTTTAAACTGGAAGTGATTCTTTGACTATCTTGCAAAAAAAAATACCCCAGTGCAAGTCTGATCTCCTTTGAAAATTGTTTTTAATTTTTATAAATCCTATAGAGAGAGGGTTAAATCTGAAAACTGATGGGTTGGGACCAGTGATGAGATTCAGCCAGCTCACACCTATCCAGGAGAACTGGTTGTTAACTTTCTAAGCAGTTCAGAGAACCGGTTGTTGGAAGAAATCTCATTTGGTTTTTTTCCACTTTACAGGGCTAATCCTGTAAGGAAGGCAGGAAGGAAACATTCTGGTGTTGTTTCTAGCCTAATCTTTATTGCCCAGCTTACAGAAACTGCCTCTCCAGTTAACCCTTATTACATTGTAACAGCTAAAGTGAAGTGCCCATTGACATGAGTGATGTTGCATTGGCCACACCCACCAGGTCACAACCACTGAGCCACGCCTACCCAGCTGGTCATTAGGGCAGAGAACCGGTTGTTAAATTATTTGAATCCCACCACTGGTTGGGACTGATGAACATTTTCATACCACATATGACAAGACATCCGTTAGGGAAAGGAAAAAAAAAACATGCTTACCTAAATTATACAACATTTTGAGACAAACTCTCTGGTGTATATCCGTAGAACTCCTTTTCTAACTGGATGCAAATAATTTGGAACTCAGATCTCATCATCCCAGCCTGTATGATCTTTAGAAAAGATTCGTCTGGACTAATCTATACACAGGATCTCAGTTAGCTAATAGCTTTCATATTTCTCAAACCTCTTAACACAAAGAAAGCAAAATAAACCTGCAGAGATCCTACTTTATATTGCTTTCCCACAAAGGAAATATATATATTGCTTTCCCACAAAGGAAATATGTCTAGAAATTCAGATTTAGAAGAGGATGTTAATCTGTATTGTAACATATAATTCAATGTAAATTTGTGTGTGGATTTTTTAAAAAAGAAAAATAATAGGCAACATTTCTATTTTAAGGTTTATTATGGTTTAGGTTTATTAGGATTTGTATGCCGCCCACTCTCAAGAGACTCAGGGCGGCTTACAGATAAAAGCAGGAAGGGGGAACATATAAAAATTAAAAAGAACAGACATTAAAATTTCACAACATTCATATAGCTTAGAATGGGGCTGGATAAATCAACAGCCCCAGGCCTGCCGGAACAGCCAGGTCTTAATCGCTTTGCGGAAGGCCAGAAGAGTAGTAAGGGTCCGGATCTCCATGGGGAGATCGTTCCATAGGGCTGGAGCAGCTACAGAGAAGGCCCTCCCCCAGGGAGTCGCCAGCCGACATTGACCGCAGATGGAACCCGGAGGAGGCCTAATCTGTGCGATATTATAGTTCTCTGGGAGGTAAATGGCAGGAGGCAGTCTCTCAGGTAGCCAGGTCCTAAACCATGTAGGGCTTTAAAAGTAATGACTAGCACCTTGAAACATGTCCGGAGACCAATGGGAAGCCAGTGCAGCTCGCGGAGGATAGGTGTAACGTGGGTGTACCTAGGTACACCCACTATCGCTCGCGCGGCTGCATTCTGGACTAACTGAAGTCTTCGAATACACTTCAAGGGCAGCCCCATGTAGAGCGCATTACAGTAATCCAGTCTTGAGGTGACGAGGGCGTGAGTGACCATCCAAAGGGCCTCTCGGTCCAGATAGGGTCGCAACTGTTGCACCAGGTGAACCTGGGCAAAGGGCCCCCTGGTCACAGCCGACAAGTGATGTTCTAACGTCAGCTGCGACTCCAGGAGGACTCTCAAAATTGCAAACCCTCTCTGAGGGGCGTATAGTTTCGCCCCCCAGGCTAAGAGATGGAATAGCTGGACCATCCTTGGGAGGGAGCATCAATAGCCAAAGACTAAGATTAGTGGCATAATAAAACTGGTAAGTTTTATTGCAGGAGGTTATCCTTTAGCTCTCCCAATGTAAACATCTCACGTCCATCTCAAATTTATCAAATACTATCTATACCAACCATTTTTCAGAATGGATCTTAAACTAAACTGAACAGCAGTCAAGGTCAGCTGTATTGAATTGTACGCTTCATTTCACATAATGTGTAGCTTGCAAAGGTACACTAGAAAATAATAAAAAGACAGTGAGACCCCTTTGATTTCTATTTTTTCTGAAGAAAAAAACCCCCCATATTTAATTATACCGAAGTCAACAATATGGACAATGTGCCTTTGCTAGCACACTGACAAAATAATGAAGTTTAAAGGCAAATTGGCATAGTAAGTTCCTTCTCCCTTAATGCAGGCAAACTCTTAGCATAAAATCAGTGTAGCTCTTTAAAGTCAGTGGAGTTCACAAGAGCATCATTTCACAGCGATTAGTTTGCACTCATACCTGGCTAGGATCAAAGATGTAGGAAGACATACCCCTTTTCATAGGCTCTTCTTTTATGTCTTGAGTGGTGCTCCTGTTTATGCCACTTCCTCAAGCTTTCTTCAACAATGGGAAGTATATTGCAAAGGAAGGATTACACATTCAATTTAAAAAAGCCTCTATTTTGGAATTTGTTAGGCAGGCTTCTATGAATTGTTCTGTTTGATGCTAGTCATATGCAAACCACAAACCCAAGGACTGACTCAGAACTGGAGTTAAGTCCCATCTCAAGGATGGTTAAGCCAAGATGCATGTTCTGACTTAGGCTTCCTCAGCAGCACGAAGCCAAGCCCTCACCCCAATAAACCCCTTTTATTTAATTTACAGTTAATTCCTCTCCAGCAAAGTCCCAGCCAACAGTCTTTCAAAAGATTTCACAACTACCGACCTTTATCAGGCTTGGAGAGTGGCCAGGCCGATATCTTTCAGACACCGCAATACTTGGCAAGAATGCAGAAATGAACTAATTGTCTCCTGCAAACACCCCTCCCCTTTTGCTCCTCTTTTATTCTCTATAGGAGGGGTCATTCACCATCTGCCTGTGGCCTTACTCCCAAGTCAACCCTTGTTCCTTTGCTGTTCCCTTCATCTGGCAATTCTGCACATGCACACACTGGGAACAGGCTCCAGCTGTTCTTCTGCCTCCAAAGGCAATTGATAACTGTCAGATGGCCTTGGTCCCATCGCTGCCTCTGATGCAGAGCACTTGTCAGACTCCAGTATTGGCCCATGTTCCCCCTCAACCTCCTCACTGTCCGAATCTGCTGTCAGCTCCGCTGGCTGCTGGCAGCCCACAACAATGTACTACTCTGCAAGACTGGAGAGATGGTTAAACTGTATGTCAGATGTGATGTCAGAAAGGAAGTCCACCTACTGGTAGTCCTTGACTTGCGACCACAATTCAGTCCAAAATTTCTGTTGCTGAAACTGGTATTAAATGAATGTTGCCCCACTTTACGACCTTTCTTGCCACAGCTGTTAAGTGAATCACTGCAATTATTAAGACAATAATAAGTTGTTGAATCTGGCTTCCTCATTGACATTGCTTGTCAGATGATCGCAAATGGGAATCGCATGACCCCGGGAAATTGCAAACGTCATAAATATGAGTCAGTTGCCAAGCATCTGAATTTTATGTGACCATTGTGACACTACAACGGCTGTAAGTGTGAAAAACAAGTCAAAATAAGTCACTTTTTTCATTATAACCTGGTCACTAAATGGACTGTTGTAAGTCGAGGACTCCCTGCATACCTTTCATAGAGAAGCAACTTGTGTGTGGAAGCCGAGAGAGCAAGAACAGAATTGAAACAGCTGGAAAACTGAACTTTAAATTAGCAATTCTACCATCTTTTTATATTAGAAAGGGGGATAGGGATTATTGCTCTTTATTGCTTTTTATATTAGGTTTTTACTTTTGCAAGCCAACCGGAGTCACTGAAAATGAGTTGGGCAGCCATACACATTTTCTTAAATAAATAAATTCATGAATTAAGACTTTTTCATCCTGTTGAGAGCCTTTTCCTCAATCAGGCTGTGCATGCTTCAAAAAGGATCTAGAACAGGGGTGGCAAACTGGTGGTCTGCAGGGTGGATGCGTTGCACACAGGCCACACCCACCCCAGCTCCGCGTAGAGAAAAAAGTTGCAAAACAACACGTGAGGCAATGTGACAGTGTGAGTTTGACACCCATGATCTAGAGAAAGTACTAGGGAACACTTGCAACTGTGAAGACACCACCTCTCTGCTCATTAAAGCAGCACCTCTTTTTCCCCCCTTACAAAGACGTTGCCTCTGCTTTAAAAAGCTGATTCATAATACCTCTCTTGTTGCAGCAACACCATTTTTGAGGTCAACCCAAAAGCTTAAAAGGAGTCCTAACAGCTTAAAATGGTGTTTTCCAAACTTTGCAACTTTAAGAAGTGTGGACATCAACACCCAGAATTCCCCAGCCAGCATAAAACTAAAAAGCACTGGCTCAAATGAATAGCAAAGAGGTACAGAGCTCACACAAAATTCGGAGTCCCTTGTCAGCATCATTTCTGACTAAATACGATGTTCTGTTCTTAAGGGAAAAATATATATTTTGGTGTAACTTGCATTGGTGAAATATTTATCACAGAAATGGGGACAGTGTCCCATTGTACATCCTATTTCCAGACTTCTGCTTAAGTCTTCTTGTGTCTCGCACTTTTTCCCCTCTGAGTCAAGAAGGAAGGTAAAGGTAAAGGTTCCCCTCGCACATATGTGCTAGTCATTCCTGACTCTAGTGGGTGGTGCTCATGTTCGTTTCAAAGCCGAAGAGCCAGTGCTGTCCAAAGATGTCTCCTTGGTCATGTGGCCAGCATGACTAAACACCAAAGGTGCACGGAATGCTGTTACCTTCCCACCAAAGGTGGTCCCTATTTTTCTACTTGCATTTTTACGTGCTTTCAAATTGCTACGTTGGCAGAAACCAGGACAAGTTTCGGGAGCTCACTCCATTACATGGCGCTAGGATGTCAAACCGCCAAACTGCCGACCTTTTTGATTTACAAGCTCAGTGTCTTAGCCACTGAACCACCATGTCCCTCTGGAGTCAAGAAGTACATGCAGCCTAAAAGGTTGCTGAGCAAAGAAGAAATGTGTGGCAGAAAAAAATGACAATATTCCCACTCATTGAAACAGTGAAATCAAAAACAGTACCCAAAGAAAATCTAAAGAAATGTTCAGGTTACATGGATCCACACAATCTTCATGCACAGGAAAGTTCAAGAAGTTCAACACAATCTTGGTTTAGAACACCATTTCTGTGATGTCCTGGTATACTTTTAATAAATCAGACTTACATGATTGAATCAGATCCATGTTTCCTTACATAGATGTTCTACCATCGACTATAGCTTGATTTGTTCCAAGCACAAACGTTATATCCTGCTCAAAAAGCTTGTTGCAAAGGTGAAACACTGTAAAAGTGTTTCAAGAGCCCAGACATCTCATCCTACAGACAAAATCAACTGTGGTTGCAAGTAATTACTTGATTTGCATTTCTGGCGAAGTAACTAGGAGCATAAATTTCTGAGTTGGCATTCCTGTGTGCTGTTCCCAATGCAAATTAAACCAAACTTTTGATGTGTGGACTGAAATTGATTCCATTGTTTTGAACGTGGAGCTTCAAAGCTTCAGGAACAACCCACACTGGACAAGAGGAAGGGCAAAAGAACTAATAGAGTGAGGGGCGGAGGAGAAAAAGAAGAAAGATGAGGAGGAGGAGGAGGAGGAGGAGGAGGAGGAGGAGGAGGAGGAGGAGGAGGAGGAGGAGGAGGAGGAGGAGGAGGAGTAATAGCTTTGTTCCTTATGCCATCTGTCTTGTAAATTTGCAGGAATCCTTTTTTTCTGCCATGTGTATGTATACATTCAAACTAGACTATGATGTTTCTCTGTCTCATATATGTCTGTGTATGTGGGTATAGGCATAATGGTTTTCCTTCTGAGAGCTGAATGTAATGAAATTTCATTTTACTGTATGCTGATTAGTGCATGTTTAAAGTGACAATAAAGTTATATTACATTATATTCTTCTTTTCTGTTCTACTCTACTCTATTCTACTCTATTCCACTCCACTCCATTCCATTCCATTCTATTCTGATGATACTCATTCAGTCATATCCAACTCTGGGTGATTCTATGAGTCAGATCTCTCCATATTTTTCTGACTTAGTCCTATTACTTTGAGTTGTTCTATGCTCTGGCTGATGGTATGTAGCCACCATGTTCTTTGGTGGCCTGGTTTCCTTTTACCACTAACTCTTCCAAACATAATTGCTTTCTCCAGTGAATTCCCCTGCATGACATGATCGAAATAAGTGACTCCCAGTTCTGTGATTTTGCCTTCTACAGTGGACAATGTAAGGGAGGTTATCACACCCAGTATATCCTGAGCATCTCTAAAAAAAATAGGAGCCTGCAAAGGGAAGTTCTGTAACATTTCTGTAATTAAATATATTACGGAACTTTTCCGGGTGTTGATAAAGTGCTTAACTGATGGATCCATCTTCCAGGTCAGTTCTTGGCACAGTTTCCTTGTAGCATCTAAAAATGAAAGTCTGAAGTTTTTGGAACTTTTTCAAGTCTCCAGAAAGATCATTCCTCTAAGTTCCATTCAGTGGGTCTGGTTTCTGAGGGCATATGCACACTGTTTTAAAAGAGACCCAAGAAAGGCTATCTATATTTAGACACATTTTTTTTAATGAATTCTGGCCTCTTTCATAAGACTTCAGTTGACAGTAGATTGCCTTCAGTTCCAACTATGCTAGTTCCCCAATAAGCATATAGTAATACATTTAGAAAACCTGCAGCTATAAAATGCTTTTTACTTTCTCCTTGAGTGCTTCTTGGAGGCATCTGGTTCATGACTGGAGAACCAAGATCCTGCATTAAATGAGTTTTTGATCTCCTGGGCAGTTTCTTTATATTCTTTTTAAAATGTCTAATCTGAATTAAAAGCACAAGTTCTGATTTCACTGAGACCACTCTAAGCATGCCAAAATCTGAATTGAAACAGTTAAATTGATTTTGGGGGATAAATTTGGGGCCTGAAAATACACACATATGAGTGTGTAAGTGTATTTAACATAACATAAAATAACAGAGTTGGAAAGGATCTTGGAGGTCTTCTAGCCCAACCCCCTGCTTGAGTATGAGACCATATTTGAATGAATGAATGAATGAATGAATGAATGAATGAATGAATGAATGAATGAATGAATGAGCGAGCTGGAAGGGACCTTGGAGGTCGTCTAGTCCAGCCCCCTGCTCAAGTTGGAGAACCTATTCTATTTCAAATAAGTGACTGGAAGCAAGGTATTCCACTGGTTAATTGTTCCCACTGTTAGGAAGTTTCTCCTTAATTCCAGGTTGCTTTTTTCTTTGATTAGTTTCCAACCATTGTTTCTTGTCCTGCCATCCAGTGATTTGGAGAATAATTTGACCCCCTTCTTCTTTGTGTTCTTTCTTCATTTGAATGAGCACATGCTCATATTTTGGGAGATAATAGAAATCCACTTTGTGACATAATTATATTTTCATTATCCTGCAATGGAAACATTGTGCAAAATAACTTTGGATATACAGGTGCAACAACAGTTCATTTAGTGATGTTCGAAGTCACTGAAAAAAAGTGACATGACTATTTTTCACATTTATGCCCATTGCATCACCCCCATGGTCATGCGATTTACATTTAGATGCTTGACAACTGATTCATATTTATGACGGTTGCAGTGTCTCAGGGTCATGTGATCATCTTTTGCGATCTTCTGATGAGCAAAGTCAATGGGGGAGCCAGCTTTACTTAACAATTGTGTTACTAATTTAACAACTGCACTTAACAAATGTAGCCAGAAAAGTCATAAAATGGGGCAAAACTCACAACAAATTTCTCATTTAGCAACATAAATTCTGGGCTCAACTGTAGTCATAAGAGAAGGACACCTGTACATACATACATTCAAACGTGTATAGGCATACATATATATGTATATATGTATGCATAACATTCAGTATACATAAAAAGGGCAAGAGAAACCTCAGTGAATTTATTCAGATTAAATTATCCTTGTTCTGTCTCTTTTATCCTTACTTCTCTACAGAATCCCCTTATATATAGTTTAAGTTACGTTTTGCAGTTTACTCTTACATGCCATTCTTCCCTAAGCGGTTAAATCATTCTAAGTTAATACAGAATAGAATATAAATATAGGATATAGTAATGTTCAAATGTAAATGGGCATGGAAATATCAGATCTGGGTAGCAGATGCAAAGTCTAATTCTTTGCTGCCATCTCATGACCATCCAGATGTTCTTACACTCTGGATCTGTTAATGCCCATGGAGAGGTGTTCTGCCCCCCTCTTCCTACACCAAAGCACGCTGAGACAAAGATACTTCAAGGATTTATTAACAGAGACTAGACGTTGGCAGCAATCCAGCACAGACTAACCTTGGCAGCAATCCAGCCTGCCAAGCTAGCCATGATAGCTTCTCCAGCTCTAGTAAATATGTTGATTCCTGCGACAAACGTGTGGAAAGTTATTCCTTTTATAGTCTTGAGAGGAGCCTAATTACCACCAGCTGAGTTCAATTATCTCCTGTAACTGTGTAACTGTTCTTTACGCCTATTAGCCCTCTGTTGCCAGGCATCCAGGACCAACTCCCTTGTCTCCTCCACACTGCTCGAATGCATGACATCAGGATCACACTCCCTTGTCTCTTTCCCACTGCTCCAAGGCTCAGGCGCCTCCAGCCTCTCTGTGCCCTGCTCGGAGTCGGAACCCTGTCCAGGGTCCTCCACATCCTCCAGAGCCGACTCATAGGGCCCCTTGCTGTCGGTGGCAGCTCCAACGGCTCCTGCTGGGCCACAACAGAGAGGGTTGGTAGCTTTAAATTTCTGGGCATTTATATCTCAGAGGACCTCTCATGGACCATGAATGCTAACATGCTTGTGAAGAAGGCACAGAAGAGGCTGTACTTCCTGAGAATGCTAAGGAAAATAAATCTATCTCAGCATCTACTTCTGTCCTACTATTGCAGCACCATTGAGAGTGTCCTGACATACGACATTCTTGCATGGTATGGGAGCAGCTCTGCAGCAGACAAAAAAGCTCTACAGAGATCATTAAAACTGCCCAGAATATCATCGGGCTCCAGCTACCAGTCCTGACGACATCTTCACATCTCCCTGTTTGAGGAAGTTGCATAACATCCTCAGAGACTCTTCCCATCCTGCTTACAATCTTTTTAGACTGTTGTCTTCTGGCAGAAGATACAGAACAATTAAAACTAGGACCACACGTCTTCTGAATAGTTTTTATCCCAGAGCTATAATTGCACTCAACAATGAACTAAAGGGTCACCATCAGTGACCCTTTGGACAGCACTACTTGGTCTGTTATGTGGATGTTTGGGTGGTTCAGGGGCAGAGGTTGTTTTTGTTTTTTGGTGGGTGGGTGGGGGTGTTTTGGGGATTGTTATGGATGTTGCGACTGGTGTCTGAATGTTACGTGAATTTCGTTGTATGTTTAAATGTACAGTGACAAATAAAGTCTATATATAATAAGGGTGGGTACACTGCCAAACACCCAAATTCTTATCACATGACTACCATGGCACTGCCACTGTCGAGGAGGAGAGGTCTCCTGTCCCTTCATTCAATCCTAACATATTTTGGAATGGTCACTGAATGACCATTCAATGTAAGTTAGGAATTATCTCTACATGTCTTCCCTTATCTGCTGTTATCTGCTCAACCTTGAGTAAATTGCTTTCCTCACCTAGCAATTGTCTGAGTGAGAGTTTGAGGCCTGAAACTGGACAGAGAATGTGATCATTCAATTCTGCCTCTTGAGAAATCAGTTTCAGTGAACTAAGGGTGCAATACATCCCGACAGCAACTATGAACATCTGAGAAAGTAAGACAATTTGCAAATATAAAAGGTCAAAAGTCAGTTCAACTAATGTACTGATGCCATGCTTGGCAAACAGATGTTTATAGGTATGACCTATACAACAGGTATGACCACAGTAACAATTCCCACTTGTATTCCTTGGTAATTAGCAATGAATGCTATATTGCCACAGAAGCAGAAGAAAAGGTAAAGTCACTATGATTTATATCCATTGACAGATTAGCCTCGATTAATTTGTCTAATTCCCTTTTATAGTTACCCAAATGGGCATTCAATACTATATCTCATGGTAGCAAATTGGTTTGAGCAGAATTTGTACACTTAAATAGGAAATTACCGTATTTTTCAAAGTATAAGAAGCACCTTTTTCCCTCAAAAAAGAGGCTGAAAATCTGGATGCGTCTTATACACTGAATATAGCATTTTTCCCTCCTGAAACCCCGCCTCTTCACCAAAATAGCCCTGCATAGCCTTTAGGAGGCTTTTGGACTGTTCCTGGGGGCTGGGGCGGGCAGAAATGAGCAAAAAATTGGCCCTTTTTTGCCCAGCTCCCAGGAGCACTCTCTAAGCCTCCTAAAGGCTATGCTTGTCATTTTTAAAAAACTGACCCAATTTTGCAAAAAAAAAAAAAGGCAATTTTTTGCTTATTTGGGGGGGGGGGCATTCCCCCCCCCCAGGAATACTCTACAAGCTTCCTAAAGGCTATTCATGCCTTTTTTAAAAAAAAAGAAACAGGCCCATTTTCATGAAAAATGTCCATTTTTGGGAGGTCTGCAGAGTGCAAAAAATTTTTTAATTTGCCTCTTCAAAATCTTGGTTTGTCTTATACTCCGAAAAATACCATAGACTTATTTCTACTTTTCACCCAATAAGGCATCACTTATTACTCATAACCCAAATTAGTCAAAGGAATCAATTTGTACTTTCCAGTATTGTTTAAGCCATCCTAAATATGTTAAGTTACGTCAGAAACATACCAGTGTTACTCTTCAGTTTTTACCTTCAAATAGTGTATAAGCAAGTGAAACAGCATTAATCCTAACACATAGTCTTGAAAGGACCTCTTTCATAGTTTTTACAGAACATAGAATCATAAGGTTGGAAGAGACCTTAGTGGTCTTCTAGTCCAGCCCAATGCAGGAGACTTTATATCATCCTGGTTAAATGACTGTCCAATCTATGCTTTAATGGAACACCTACAAGTCCAGAAGGCAAACTATTCTACTGATTAATTTTTCCTTAGTTCGTGGTTGAATCTCTCTTTAACAAGCTTCCACCTATTACTTCTTGCTCTGCCCTCAATGTTTTGGAGAATAAGTCAATCCCTCTTCTCTGTGACAGCTCCTCAAGTACCAGAAGACTCCTATCTTGTCATCCCTAGTCCTTCTCTTCGAGAAGCTAGACATATCTAGCTCCCGCAACCATTCATCATATGGCTTAGTCCCCAGATAGATCCCTTATCATCTTTGTTGCTTTTCTCTGCACACTCCCCAGCATCTTTTTTGTACTGCAGTGACCAGAACTGGACACAGTATTCCAAGTGTGGCCTCACTAGTGCAGTATAAAGTAGTATTTATCACTTCTTATGATCTAGATGCTCTCCCCCTGTAGATGCAGACTAGAGTGTTTTGGGGAAGTGACTTTTTTGGAAGCTTCAACAACACACTGCTGGTTCAGGCTTAATGGTGGTGGTCCAATAGGACACCTAGATCCTTATCACAGTTACTGCAGTTGAGCCAGGTAAGAGCTATTCTATACCTATCCATTTGGTTTTTATTGCCCAAGTGCAGGGCCTTACTTTTTTCACCACTGAACTGCATCTTGCAAGAGCCTCAGTGGCGTAGTGGTTACAGCGCAGTACTGCAGGCTACTTCTGCTGACTGTCCGCTCCCTGCAATTTGAAAGTTCAAATCCCACCAGGCTCAAGGTTGACTCAGCCTTCCATCCTTCTGAGGTGGGTAAAATGAGGACCCAAATTGTTTGGGACAGTATGTTAACTCTATAAACCACTTAAAGGGGGCTGTAAAGCACTATATAAGTCTAAGTGCTATTGCTATCTTGTTGGGTAGGGCCCAATGCTCAAATCTGTCAAAAGCCTTCTGAATTTTGGGTCTATCTTACAAAGTGTTAGCAATCCCTCTCCCACCCCCCCAATTTGGTGTCATCTGCAAATTTGATGAGTTCCCATTCTATGTTTTTCCTTTTTGGATTTCCCTTCATGGACTCCTTCCTAATCTTTTTCTTAGTTTGTTGAAATCAGCTGTCTTAAAGTCTAAATGCTAGTCTGATTTGATTCAATTATCTGTGGTTGCAATGTATGACATGGCCACTCTTCCCTGATGTCCTTATAGAGTGGTGAGTTCCGGATCCCGTTCCAACCCGTACGGTTGGAATGGGCCCGGTGTTGCCCACATGGACGTGCGTGGTGCACATCCCTATGTCGTACCTGCCAGCGATGCCTCCTCAAGTCTCTGCGATGCTCCAGCTGCTCGGCGGAGCATCGTGCAGGCGCTGTAAGTGCCATGTGCATGCACAGAAGCACCAAAGGCTTTAAAGGACAGGTAAGGAGTTCAGGTGGGCGGGTGGGCCCTCCAGAGCACAATACCGGAATGGTACCTGGTGCTCCAGGCAGGCTCCGGTACGCCTGTATTGGGGCATATCACCTGCAACTCACCACTGTCCTTATAGCTTCTACTCCTTCAATCATTTAGTTCCTATTAATAAGAATTAAATCCAGTGTAACTGTCCCGCTATCTGTTTTATGTCCAATGTATTCTCTCCTCTACTAGTTTTATGACAAAGTTGACAGATAAGCATACCAGGAATCTGCTTGATTTCCCACTTGCTGCAGGATTTGATTCCCAGTTGATGTCAGGGTAGTCAAAGTTCTCTATTACTTGTGGCATGTTTCATGGGAGGATTTGGATTTGGCTAGTCTAGAGAAAAGGAGGACTGGGGGGGGGGGACATGATAGCAGTATTCCAGTATTTGAGGGGCTGCCACAAAGAAGAGCTGGGTGAATTTATTTTCCAAAGCGCCAGAGGGCAGGACAAGAAACAATGGTTGGAAATTAATCAAGGAGAGAAGAAACCTGGAATTGAGTAACTTCCTAACAGTGAGGACAGTTAACTAGGGGAACAGCTTGCCTTCAGATGTTGCGGATGCTTCATCACTGGAGGTTTTTAAGAAGAGACTGGACAGTCACTTGTCTGAAATGGTCCTCTTCTAACCAGAAAGCCCGTCCCTTGCCATAGAGTTTCCTCCTGGTGCACTGCACTCCTGGATCAAACCGGAAGCTCCTGTCAAAATTGTGGCACTGACTGGCAACAGGGAGCTGCAGCAAAGGGATGATAGAGCCACATGCGGCTCCAGAGCCGCAGGTTACTGATCCCTGGACTAGATAGTCACATGTCTGAAATAGTATAGTCTCCTGCTTGAACAGGGGGCTGGACTAGAAGACCTCCAAGGTCCTTTCCAATTCTGTTCTGATTCTGATTTCCCTGCTTGGCTGGTTGGCTAGTAGTATATACCTTTGGGAAAGTCTATAATTACAAGGGTTGGCTTGTAATTTATCCCAAGGGTTTAAACATTTATTCCTACTGAACCCATTTTCCTCAGCATGATGCTCTTCTATAAATATCTATTCAGGCATAGGTGTCTACCCTATACATTATATTCTGCAATGAAAAGAGATGCAAATTCATCCACTAGAACTACTGGTAACTGTTTTTTTTTATCATTTTGGCTTCTTGTTATGCTTGGACATGAACTTTTACCTATTTTACACTTTATTTCTTTGACTATTATTAATACTTGAATATACACAATTAAAACCCAATCTATTAAAAACTATGAAGCAAACAAAAGAACATTTCCCATGCAAGATTTTCTTGACTATAATAAACGTACTGCTGCTGTTTCATAAAGGAACATTTAAAGAACTATAAATACTATTCAATTCAACAATAAAGAGACCTAAGCAGTTAGAAGTTTCTAATTCGACCTGCAATGTTCTTTAAAAGCTGCTTTATCAGGGTTTTTTTTCTAATCATATAAGACAGTCTGACATTGAAATGGGGATGTTTAAAAAAGAAGAAGAAAGAAATCTCCATATATCAGGACTATTATATGACTTGCCAATAATATCTATATTCTGCATTAAAAGTGACACATTAATAAACTGCATTTCTCATGAAATGCATTGTGTTCGAGCACTTTAAAAAGACAATTTAAGAGCAAGTGATATAACAAATAAAAGTGTACTACCATATATCGTTGTCGTGTGAGCAACAGTTCATTTAAAACTTCAAACATTGAGAGTTTACATATCAATGATTTTGTGTTTAGGGCTAATAAAAACATTCAACAATTCATAGTATTAACAAGGCAGCATTGCCATATCCAAACAGGAGAGTGAAAAATGGCAATTTCAGTGCCATCCTGTGCAAGTCTTCCCTGAGATAAGGCTGGCTGCATTCGATGGGAGTTACTTTTGTGTAAATATAGGTTTGCGTCATAACCAGATAAAGTTTAGCCATCATACATTTTGCCTTGAACACTCATTTTTAAGGAACATTTTTAAATCTTCTACATTTATATATCTTCTTTTAATGTCCCAATAATCTCTTGTGGGGTGGAGTCTGGGCAACTGGAGCTGAGTGTTTACTGCCCCGATGCCCTTTCTGTCGCCAATGCAGAGTTTCATTTCAGCAAATATATTCTCTTTATGCCCAGAGAAAGAAATATCTGCCTCTACCTAGGATCGAATTCACAGCCTTCTGATTGTGAGGAGAGATCTCCACTTCTAGGACACCGCACTACTCTTCTACATTTATATATGCAGTGAATCAGGGATGGGTTCCAGCCAGCTTTACTGCCGGTTCTCTCACGCATGAGCTTTGCACACGCGCGCATGCCCAGTTCAATTAAAATTGTTCTGCGCATACGCAGAACTCAAAAACAAGATAGTGATGGTGGTGACCAGAGAACTATTTTGGCTGCATGGCAGGCCTGGGTCACTGCCAGTTCCAGAGACCCAGACCGCCATACCACTCCCAGTGCGCCGAACCGGGCTGAAGCGGTAGGAACCCACCATGCAGTGAATATTTTCAAGCGATGCTTTATCAGTAAATCTACTTATGGTAAGACTGGGAAAGTTACAGATGGCTGTCCCACATAGCTCCATACACAGATATAACAACTGCAGCTGCCAACTCTCTCCATGGAACTGAAAAAGGTGACGTTTCTTCATGTAAATATTGTCAAAAAATACTCCTTTGGCACATAAGAAAGAATTGATATCCATGGGTTTGATTTTGGGGATGCCCTTTATGTTAAATCACCTGTTTTAATATGCAAAAGCTGGGGGAAATCTGGATTGCAATGTGGGAGGTACTGTTATATGTTATGGCTTGGTAGTCCCAAAAGTGCTTTTCCAAAAGGCAACTAGGCTTTCTTGGGAGAGGGTGTTTCCTTGAAAATATTTTGCTTCCCATGTGACCTGGTCAACATTCTGTCCATAAAGTATGTATGCGGGGAGGGGGGGGAATGCAATAAAACTTGGAAAAAGAAAATATTTTGCTTCTCATCCAAGAAGCTTCTTCAGTTCTAACTCTTGGATGAGCTTGTTGGATGAGAAATGAAACGTTTTCAAGAAAAAAAAACCCAAGAAAGTCCAGTTGTTTTTTGGAAAAGCACCTTTGGGACAACCATGACTTGGATGATTGAGAATCTCCATACAACTTAATGGCTTGGTATTGTGAGCTAGAGTGGGCTCACGTCAGAGCAAGGTCAATGAGCAAAATACCAAGGAGTAATTGGCAGAGGAGATGTAGCAGAAGGCTACAATCTGGCTATTGCAGATGGAAGCCAGAACAGTGATCGCTCTCCTTTTTCTTACAGATGTTAGCCTGCCCAATGAAATCAAGGTGACCTAAAAGTCCCAGTTTAGAATACCAAACTAATTGCTGTCAATTTCTGTCCAAACATCTGTTCCCCAAGTTTTACTTCAGGATGCAAGTGAAGGATTCTGAGGTAGAAAGACAGAGAAACTGATGATAATCTACAGGAATCCCATCTCAGTGGCTAGACTAATCCTGTAAACTCTGACTAATCGATGAAATATAGGAACAGTATAGATCCGTGATGCCGAACCTATGGCACGCTTGCCCCAGGTGGCACATGGAGCCATATCTGCCAGCACGAGAGCAGTCAGATCCAGCGCGCATGTGCACACTAGCCAAATGATTTTCGGCCTTCCGGAGGGTCGGGGGGGGCTGATTTCACCCTCCACAGGCTTCAGGAAAGCCTCCAGAGCCTGGGGAGGCCGAAAAATGGGACCTACCGGAAGTTTGGAAACAATCCATTTCTGGCTTCATTCATGCGAAATTCTTAGAAAGGGTGTCACCAAAATTCACTTGCAAAGCATTATTAAAAGGGAGTTCAATTTCCTGCTGAGCTTTGGCAGTAAGAAAAACAATAAAATGTACATAAGCCCCAAGACAAACAGGGTTCTAAATATTTTTACCATTGCTTTATTGAGCCCACTGCACTTCCCAGGCACCAAAAAACGGCCCATTTCTGTTGTCTACAATTATCTGGGACATCCTGTACCTACAAGAACTTTAAGAACAGGATGGAGAAGTTGCCTTACCTTGAAGGTGGTTGAGGGCATTATTTGCAAAAGTCACCATCTTGTGCACTCAAAACAACATGGAAGCCTTATCTCAGTTGGCAGCTGTTTTCTTGATTAAATCATAGTTTGTCCTAGATTTCCTTCAGGGTCGTATTTTGTGATATATATTCCCAGAGGAAATCTAAATGGAATAGCAGCCACAGGTAACAAGCAGCTGGTGGATCTTCTTACTTCATTGGGGAGGGGGTGAAATCACAGATGGGCTAAGAAATTATTTTAAATACCGGTACCTAATTTAAACCGCAAAGTGGCAGTTTCAAGTCATTACAGGTATTCTTGCACTAGTTCACTTTTCCCTCACCCCGCCTTACTAAAAATCCTCAGCAATTAACAATAATATTTTTGTTTCTCTTTCTCTCATACAGTATTTTTCCCCCTCAAACTTATAAAAAATAATTTCAGAAATGTGCCAGATCTGAAAACTCAACCACACCAACCGAGAAATGGACAACTCTGGCAATCGCATAACAGTTTCGTGATAAGGCAACTTTTCTTAAAAGAAGCAGCTGTTAAATGGAGACAGTGCTATGAAGAGATGAGCTCAAAGGTCTTTTTTTTAAGTTAAAGAAAGGGCAAGCCCCATCAGTCATCTCCAATATTTTTTCTTTCCTCCACAATTTTTACAGAAAATGTACAAAAAGACACAGGGAGAGAGAAAAAAACCTACTCCATTTTTGCAAGTGAAGAATTCCATGGGCTCGGCATGAAGAAATGTTAAAAATCAGTAAACAAAGAGAACGAAAGCCCCCAAAGCTGAAAGAATTTTATTTTATTTTATTTGTTTTTCAAACATGTACAAGTTAACAGGTATAAGTATGAACATAAACATGAACAAAGGCAGTAGATACAGATAAATGGGGACAATAAAGCAGGGACAGTAAGCATGTTAGTGCACCTCTGAACTAGCGCACTTTAAGAACCTATTAGGAATGGAGTGAGGTCCATGGTAGACAGTTTAAGGTTGAAGATGTGAGGGTGAGGATGTAACAACGGAGTCGGGTAGAGAATTCCCAGTATTGACCAATCTGTTGCTGAAGTCGTATTTTCTACAATCAAATTTGGAGCGTTTAACTTTGAGTTTGCATTGATTGCTTGTCCATGTATTATTGTGATTGAAGCTGAAGTAGTCATTTACAGGTAGGACATTGTAGCAGACAATTTTGTGTGCTATGCTTAGGTCAGACCATAAGCAGCGTATTTCCAGGTTGTCCAAGCCCAAAATTTCAAGCCTGGTGGCATAGGGAATTCTATTGTGAGTAGAGGAGTACTCTTCTTGTGAAGTACCTCTGGACCCGCTCAATTGTATTAATGTCTGATATACAGTGTGGATTCCAGGCAGATGAGCTGTATTTGAGAATTGGTCTGGCAAAGGTTTTCTATGTCTTAAATAGCAATACAATGTTACCGGAGAAGAAGCTTCACAAAATAAGGTTAACAACTCTTAATGCCTTTTTGGCAATGCTGTTACAGTGAGCTCTGGGGCTTAGATCATTAGAGATAAGTACTCCTAGGTCCTTGACAGAGTGAGAGTCGTCTATGAGATCGTTTCCGCCTAACTTTGCTGTTCTGATTTTTTTTTCTTTTGCCAATGTGTAGGACAGAGCCGAGGTGGTACAGTGGTTAGGGTGCAGTACTGAAGGCCACTACAGCTGACTGTTATCTGCAGTTCAGCGGTTCTAATCCCACTGGCTCAAGGTTGACTCAGCCTTCCATCCTTCTGAGGTGGGTAAAATGAGGACCCAGACTGTGGGGGTGATATGCTGACTCTGTAAACCGCTTAGAGAGGGCTGAAAGCCCTATGAAGCGGTATATAAGTCTAACTGCTATTGCTATTGCTATTGCTATTTGTTGAAATTTGGAGTTGCCAAATTTCTTGACCAAGCCGGGAAGGGAGGGGGATAGGAGAGGAGATTATTATTTAATAGAAGTTAAATTACTGCTTTGCAAGCTACTACGGTACTTTGCTTCCTGGTCCAGTTCATGGTTATGACCTTTAAAGCCTTCCATGGCGTAAGGCCAGGCTACATGATGAACCATCTCATCCCACTCAGACAAGCCTGCCCTACTCATGAGGATCCCACTGGTCAAGGTCCATGGAGATTCTCAATCTTCCAGGTCATAGTTGTCCCAAAGGTGCTTTTCCAAAAGGCTTTCTTAGGTTTTGTTTTTCCTTGAAAAAGTTTTGTTTCTCATCTAAAAAGCATCTTCAGTTCTGAACTGAAGAATGTCCAGTTGCTTTTTGGAAAGCGCCATTGGTCAAGGAACTTCGACTGATGGGATCCAGGAGAAGAGCCTTCTCTGCTAGCCTTCTGGAACATCCTGACCCCACCACCACTCCCACCCCGGGAGAGGTTTTGTTAGATATTCCCCCACCCCACTGACAGTGGTTTCCACCAAGGTCCTCTGTTCCGGCAGGAATGGGGGCTTTAATCCCATTGGTCCAGAGGTCTGACAGATCCCTTTGAAAGGGGCTGCTATCCGACCCTTCCTCAGCCAGATGTTTACCTTACTTGAAATAAAGAGCTGTTGTTACTGAGCCTTTGTGTGCCTATCCATTACCCGATCTAACAGGTTTGGCCCCCGTTCTCCTATTCTTCCACAAGGGCCTGGCTCTGCCGGTTGGCTTGATGATGCATCACTGCTGGTGGTTGCTGGACTAGCTGACTGACCACATTTTCCCCTTGCACCTCTGGCTACCCCTGTGCTTATCTTTTTAGTTTCAGATTATTGTACTCCAATTGTTTATTTTTATTGTTTTATTCCTTTACTATTGTTATTTTTACATTTTTATCGTTTTTCCCCATTTAACTGTACACTGACCAGAGTAGCTCCATAGCAATATGGGTGACAATTACATTTAACAAATAAATAATAATAAATAAATAACTTTTATTTATATATTTTTAGAAATATTTTTCCACCTCCTCCTGGTTCTCCTCCTCCTCCTCCTCCACTTTCTCCTCCTTTTCCTCCTCCCTCCTCTTTCTCCTCCTCTCTCCTTCTCTCCTCCTTCTATTTCCTCCTCTTCCTCATCCTCCTTCTTCTCTTTCCTCCTCATCCTCCTTCTCTCCCTCCTCCTTCCCCTCCTTTTTCTTCACCCTCCTTCTCCTCCTCCTCCTCCTTGTCCTCCCCATTCTTCTTCACCATCCTTCTCCTCTTCCCCCTTCTCCTCTCCTTTCTTTTCCTTCTTCTTCCTCCTCCCCCTCCTCCTTTTTCTTCACCCTCTTCCTTCTCCTCCTCCTTCCTCTTTCTCCCCCTCCTTCTTCACTACCCTCCTCCACCTCCTTTTTCTCTTTCCTCCTCTTCCTCTTTCTCCTCCTTCTCTCCCTCCTCCTTCCCCTCCTTTTTCTCCTCCCCTTCCTCCTCCCCATTCTTCTTCATCACCACCCCTCCTCCTTCTTCTTCTCCTCCCCCTTCTCCTCCTTTTTCGTCTCTTCCCTCCTCTTCCTCCTCCTCCTTCTCCTCTATTTTCTTCACCCTCTTCCTTCTTCTTCACCTTCCTCTCCTCCTTATACTACTACTACTACTACTACTACTACTACTACTACTACTACTACTATCAGGTTCATTCCTAGCTCTCAGGGTTAGTGATTTAAAAACACAGCTGTAAATTTTATTATGGCAGTCCTTAACATCTTCAAGTGTCTGATTAGCCAAAAATTATTAAAAGTAGGGCCTGGCTGCTTCTGTGCTCTAATCTCGTTCTTTTTGGATCTTTTATGAAATATTCCAAGCAGGCAGAGCCCAGCGATGAGTCTCTGGCCTCATTATGTCAGAGAAAACAATGTAGCCCGTTCACAGCTGAAAGACCACACTGCGTAGAATCAGAGGCTTCGGTGTGACAAATGGCCGAGCCAGTGCTATTCTGGGAAAAGAAAACTGCAGAGACACGTCCTGATGCTATAAATTAGGAGAAAGGCAGAGATGAAGTGGTGATGGGAAGTGGTCTAAAAGATAGTGAATAAAACCCCATTGTGGCGCCTGAAAAGAAGCAATAGCAGGCATATCACTTGTTACCTGGAACAAAGGATGCGAATGAAACTCTGAAGATGTTCCTGTGGGTAAAATTACCTTGGTCCCAAACACAATTTGGTCCAGTGTGTTTGCTTCACATGTTTGACCACCGCTTGCCAAAGGACAAACTGTGACAGCTACGTAGAGGAAACAAAAGATGATGCATGTAATTATGGATAACATGAGCTTTTGATGATCAACAAATGGTACTCAAAAAAAAAAAAAAAAAGCCAGGAGTTATGGAAGGGCTAATAAACATAGAATTCTATACATTTAAAAATGTGTGTGTGTGTTTCTGTGTCTATGTGTGTTCCAATGTAACTCTGGAATGCCTCAAGCAATTTCAACCAAACCTGGAAAACAGATGACTTGCCATCTGAACAAAAATATTGTGGGGGGTAAGACACCCCTAAAACCCCTCAGGATGTATGTTCTGTTAAGATGCAGCCTGTTGCACCTTAAAATGGCTTCTACTCTACTGCCGTAAAATGGCTTCTACTGTGCAGCGCAGTGGAGTTTTCATGGTAACAGCTTCGCAGTACTCCACAAGGGGACTCCCTCCAGTAAGGGGGAAAATCCAACATTAGAAATTATGTTTGGTCCGGACACTTTCCCCCTATAAATAAATACCCTGGCAACGCCGGGTTATCGGCTACTTGGCAATAAAATAGAATTGATATTATTAGGTTGGGGAGGTTTACTCGAACCCTCTTGTATTCAGTGATGGTAGAAGGAAAGCATCAGTTAACATTAGAAAATTCCACTCCTGTTACAGCCCATAGATCTGCCCCATCGCACTGACTGCACCTTTGACCATAGATGCACTAATCTATGCACAAAATGTCCATGCAGAAAGCTGTGTGACTCCGTTTGATTAAAAGCTGGGCAACATTTTTCACGGCAGGTGAAGAACTGGAACGTCCGAAATGAGTGGAGCCATTATTTACCTGGGGAGAGGGATCCAGGAGTTTGAGGGGATAGAATGAGTACCTTAAGCACCTGCAAGCTTTAGATACACATTTTGCCCCTTCAGCATCTCAAAAGACTTTGTATTTTACAAAAGGCCCAAATAATTGATCCTATAGGGATCCTAGAGGGTATTAGGAGCCAGAAAAAAGACTGCTTGATAATGAGGACAAATTGGGGTGAATTCAGAAGAGGGCTACTAACATAGATGAAGATTTTGGAAACTATGAGGAACAAAGTATATGCATGTGTTACAGAATACGGAAAATACAACCTCAGGGAGATACCATAATATTCTTCAGATATCTGAAGTGTTGCCATGTACAAAAGGGAATGAACTTATTCTCCAATTGCCCCAGAAAACAGAACCAGAACGAGCAAGTTAAAATGACAAGGAAGTCAAGATGTCAGGAGAAACATCTTGATTGTATGCTTTATGGGCCACCAGAACAAAGTGCTACATGAATTCAGGAGTTGTCCATCCTTGGATGTCTTCAAATAGAGACTAGATGGTCATGAGACACTGTAGTGGATCCTGTTACTAGATCTTAGGGCAGTGATAGCTAACCTTTTTGTCATCTCATGCTGAAATCACGGACATGCACGTGCCCACGACCATAATGCAACACACACGTGACACCCCTGTGCGCCCTGCCTCCCTGCATATGTGTGAGTGATCCATCCATGCTCCCACATCACCCGTGTATGTGCATGCCAAACCCCCATGCCACGTTTTGGGTCTAGCAGGCCTCCCTACAGCCTCCTGGGACCAAAAACAGGGCATGGGGGGTGCCACACACCCCTATGCTTTCCCAGCCCTCTGTGCATGTGTGTGTGACCCTCCTCCCCCTGCACATGCGCATGCATCTCCCACATGTGCTCCACCCCCCTGCATGCACAACAGAGACCCTAAAATCAGCTGGCTGGTGGGAGGCATGTGTGCATACATAGAGGTGAGCTAGGGTGATGGCTAGCATGCCCGCAGAGTGGGCTTCATGTGTCACCTGTGGAACGCATGTCATAGGTTGGCCATCACAACTCTATGATTCTCTGATTTCTAGATCTTGGAAGTTTATACACACAGGGATCATTTCTTTTAATTACTAAATGCACAGCTGGCAGAGCAAAATGCTGAGGTCCTCGGATTATTTTCACATATTTCTAGCATATTTCCCTTCTTACATGTATATCCCCACATAAATGGGGAATGCTTCCCCCTGCCTTGTTTATCCCAATGTGTTATGCTTTTCCATTAAGAAGTTTTAATGCACATTGGCACAAATCAATGTTGGATAATCAAGTTAAGAGAAATCAAGACATGCTTGAAATGGAAGACATGAAGTATGAAAGAAATCTTGGATCTAGCCAGCATTAATTTTTGAATTTCCAGAAACTGGAAAGACCATGAAGGATCAGGGGGGACGGGGGGGGGGGGACTATAGTTAACAATGAAGCTGGATATTATTGATTTTTAATGTACTTGAAAGAAGAACATAAAGTTTCATCAGGAGATGCCTCTAGCATAAGGATAGCGAGTCTTTAATCTTTCCTAAATAAAAATATCCTGAATTTGGACATTAGGTCTACCTTGATTACTCAGTTAACCCATTTTTCTAGGTATATCTACAATACCTAGAATCATAAACAAATGGGTTGGGTAATGCAACATATTGAGTCACAAAAACAGTAACCAAGCATATCCTGTCATACAAATTAAGCAATTTGTTCAAATGCAGCCACTGTGAGATTGGTCCAGATAGAGCCAGTCTAAGAGCAGTTCAGCATGGAAGTACTTGCTCTGCACTCCAACTGAATTCCATTTTGTATTCCCATGACATATTGAACCACAGCCTATGGTAATACATATTATATAAATACAGCCTGTGCTGTTTGTTGATGTTTTAATATGTGGTACAAACCTAGAAAATTGGAGTGAGAAAACTATACATGGTATATCACTAAGAATCATGTTTCAGGTGTGAAATGCTACTGGTTTGCCCAAACCAGTAGTAAAAAATGCTACTGGTTCAGGCGAACCGGTATTTCCAAGGATCAGCTGTGACACACAATTTATATTAGCCAGGAATCAGAATTTCCTGCTTTCTAGGTAATCTAAATCACATGGCACAAATGACCCCCCCACTGCTGTTCTACTTACCTTTGCAGGTACGCTTGGCAGTAGGCTCTTTCCACCCACGTGGATCTCACCACATCCATTTTTATGCTCTGCACACACGCGGAAGGAAGGAAGGAAGGAAGGAAGGAAGGAAGGAAGGAAGGAAGGAAGGAAGGAAGGAAGGAAGGAAGGAAGGAAGGAAGGGCTATAGCTCTTAAATGTAGCACCTGATCACAGGTGCTACCCCTGTCATAGTTTAACCCCATCATGGTGAACCTATGGCACGCGTGCCCAAAGTGGCATACAGCACGCCTGGTCTTGCCTATTTTGTCTTCCGGGTTTCTGGCACGCATGTGCATGCGATGATCAACTGTCCTTCATGCACGCAGCAGTGCCAAAAACCAGTGTCCGCATGTGCGCCAGCCAGCTGATTGTTGGCATGCACATCCATTCTAGAACCCGGAGGTTCGACTTTTCTGCACTGTGTATTCCATTTCTGCGTTCACCATCACTGGTTTAATCCATCACTCATGTAGTCAGGATCATTGGATAGAAAATTGTTTGTGCAAATATGCGGCTCTCAGCAAAAAAAAGTGATCATGTATTTTCCCCCCACAGATTGCCCTTTTTATAAGAATATGTGTGGGCAGGAGTAATTGCTAGTCATCCTAAAATGGAGACAGAATTCTATAATGATTTTGATAAAAGTGGTCTTGAAATAATACAGCACACTCTAAAGATGCCAAATAGTCTGTGATTATCAAAGTCTGTTCTTTGACTTTAAAAATAAAAAATAAACTATGTCTCTGCTGTTATGTCGGTCCATTTTCCACAAGAACTATCTTAGAGTCAAGAAAGCTGCAAAGCAGTAACAGAAAATTGCATGGTTTCCACTTCACCAACCTTGGAGATGAAAGCTAAATATTGTTTTTGCGTATCATCTTGTAACAAACTTGCAATCACAGAAAACATATTCTGCTCAAATATTATGCCTTTTTATGTTAATCTTAGGTTCCCATCTTTAAATGCTAGGAAATTGCTCATTTCCAGTTTATAAATGAAAAAATAATAATAATAACAACAACCCTGACACATAAAATTATGTCTGTGTGCATGTGCCTAAAGAGTGGGCTCAAGCTGCCTGGCGTGAATTTACATCAGCCCTGGCTGAACCTCAAGGAATAAGAATGAGAACTTGGATACCCATTAGTCCATACTACCTTCCATTGGTTAATCTAAAGGAGGAGATGCGGCCCCTACATGTTCCATTGGATGCAGTCAGGGCTAATTGTTCTGACCTAGGCTTCCCCAAAGCATGAAGCCGAATCCTCGTCCTGATATTTAGGTTAAAGGGAATTCCTCTCCAGCAAAGTCCCAGCCAACAGTCCCACAACAGAGATTTCACAACTACAGACCTTTATCAGGCATGGAGAGCTTCCAGGCCGACATTTTCCAAACGCCATCCTATAGCAGACAATACTTGGAAAGACATCAGGAACAGATCTTCACTCTAATGAATTGAAGTAATTGTCTCCTACAAACTCCCCTCCCCTTTCACTCCTCTTTATTCCCTATGGGAGGGGCCATTCACTGTCCACCTGTGGCTTTACTCCCAAGTTGACTCTTGTTCCTTACCTGTTCCCTTCTCCTGGCAGCTCTGAGAATGCGCACACTAGGCTCCAGCTGTTCTTCTGCTCCACTGATGTCCAACTCCAAAGGCAGCTGATAACTGTCAGATGGCCCTGGCCCCTTCTCTGCCTCTGACCCAAAGTACTCATCAGATTCTTCTCCAGACTCCAAGATTGTCCCATGCTTCTCCCCAACCTCCTTATTGTCTGAATCTGCTGACATATCTGCTGGCCGCTGGCAGGCCACAACACTAATAATATTAGAAGGGGTGCATCTCACTTCAGCTGGCTTCTTGCTAATACAACTAACAAAGGTTTAACTTTCTATATAAAAAGAATGTAAAAGAGATGGAATCTGCTGTGCCAAAGCATGACATGCTTATTATGGGCAAATCCATGCAAGCAGAACACACATTCCTATTGGGTATTAATTAAGTTGTGATTTGCCTCCAAAAGCCTTCTGCTCCTATTTAATTTCCGCAATACCTCTAGAAGTAGGCTAAGCTGGGGAATCTTGGCTAAAATTTGGTCTCTAGTCATCATTCAGCAGGCTAGACATTACTCCACCCAAGCTGAGTTCAACCAGGACTCTCCAGAGACTAAGGCACAGGAGAAATTAGGGATCCAATAGGGTTTTACTGATGAAAATCACCACTCCCAAAGTGCTGTTTTGAAGGCTATGAGTTTCTAGAGGAGGAGGGAAGATTGTGGGGAGAAGAGATAAAGCAGCAAGTGGTGCAGAGAAAGACCTCATTTTCTTGAGTGGCCCATTTTGAAAATGTTTTGAGCTGTCTGACGCCATGATTCCTGATTATGTCAACAGACTGATTATCTTCCAGACTAGACATTCTTATCATGTTTTCCCAGTTTTCTGTCTGGAAAATAGGTTTAAAAAAAAAGATGCTCAGAATTCAGAAATGGTTTGGCATTTGCATGGTATTTACATAATTTAGCTTGACTTGATAACAAAAGCTCAAAATATTATATGTGCAGGTTTCCCTACTCTTGTGCCCACTACAATAACCTTGCAAGATGGATGGGCTGCCAGGGATGGGCTGTCCCATAGCACTTGAGGAGCTCCACAATCAAAAGGGGATTCATATTCAAGTTCTCCATAATGCAAGTTCAGCATCCTAAACTCTAATCTTCATGTCTGCCATGTCCTGTCATAGATGGGTCATAGAAAGTTTCGAAGGACACGTGTAGGCTGCCAAAGAGAAACAGCAAACCAGGTTCAAGATGTTTGTGGGAAAGTATGGTTTATGATTGTAAAGTCTCATAATTCAACCTTAATCAAGAAAACCCATTAAAAATCTACTAGGAAAAAATCATATTCATTTTAACCTTGGATGAAGCCAACTTTGTAACCATCTTTTACTTTTAATAGCCTCCATATTTTTTCTTTTAAATAATGTCTCAAAAGCTTATTTCTTTCCCCAAGAATTCCTTCATAACTATAACAAACTCTTTTGTAAATGCAAAATAAGAAAATTGTCCAAGCAACTTTTCTGAGTTAAAATCCACATATCCATAAATCCAAAATCAACATATGTTATGGATTATTATTTGTGTGTCCCTTTTAACTATTAAAACCTCAGCTGTTTTCATTTGTAGGCCATGTGTACTATCTTTGTCAGCATCATTCTTATAACATGCAAATTTTAAATCCATATTCAAAAAAGCCTGATTTTCAGTTATATCCTCTTCTATCTCTTGCTTTGAGGCCATGTTTAAAGTATATTGCAGAAAAAAGAGAAAGTTCTGGGTACATTGTTGTCAAATTTCTTTGAATTCTTCCAAAGTTAAAATACTTTTCTCCATTCTGTATTTTTGAGCCTTCTCCTTTAATTATAATCTTCGATTCTTTCTGGTTGCCTCTAGTAACCAACCTTCAAGGTCTGCTCTTATCATGTTTTTCTCTCATCCAGAACATTTTCCCAGAAATATACTTCTTACACTTAAATTCAAAATCTTCATATATTTTTAATAAGATTTTAAACAAGCTGCAGGAAGTATCCTTGTAATTATTTCAAAATCTTATTGCCAGTCAATATGGCCCCTTAGTTCATTTAAAAACTTTCCCAAATCAACATTCCAATCACCTTTTTGCTGCTTACTTCTAAATATAAAAGTTTTCAAATTTTAAACTTACAACAAAACTTCTTTCGCTCTGGCTTGAAAGAAAATCACCCAGCTGTAATAAAAAGTTGTCCTCCTGAAGGTTTTTAATATCTAAAAAGCAACTTACATGTTTAATAAAATTGACTAAGGAAGGAGGTGGGCAAATCCAGTCTCCCTTGTAGACTCTGAATTGTGTGCAGTTTTGGCAAAACTAACTCTCCAGAAGGCCAGTGCTCTGAAACACAATAGAGACCACTAAGTTTAAGGTCTCCTCGCAGGGAACATCTGTATGGAGCTCTGTGGGTGATCTCAAGTCCCCCCCCCCCCGCCCTTTATCCTAAGAGGAAGTCAAGGGGTGGATTAATTCACCAACTTTTTTCGGCCAGTCATCAGCTCTGCTGCTAACGGAGCTGAGGAACCATTGCTTGCTCAGAAGTCTAAGCTGAGCCTTTTTATGCTTCCAGAACTTGGTTAGTGAATCCCTGTTTTAGGTTCTATCCCCTTACATAACATAGCGTTAAAATGGCAGTTTCTTCATCTGGATGGAATTCACTCTCAAACCTGTCCATGTGTTTATATTGCCTTGGTACCCATATTTAATGGAGTAGAAATGAATGGCAGCGTGGAGGTTATAATCACCGCCTAGTCTTGGGATCTTAAATTAGAAGAATCTGAGATATTTTTATCCCGTGGCAACTTTGTGGCATTTCTAGGTCTGAGTTTGGTCATGATGCTTCGGTTCCCTGTTGGCATTTGTTCTGACCTAGGCTTCCCCAAAAAGCACGAGGCAGAATCCTGGTACCAACAAAACCCTTTTTATTAAATGAATGTGAATTCCTCTCATTCCCAGTCAGTAAGACCTGGCAAACAGTCTTTCAAAGGAATATTTATGACTATATACCTTATCTATCTTGGAAAGCTGATTTGTAAATATTTTCCAAATGAGATGCTGTGCAAGGAAAGACTGGGCACAGAGTCTCTGAGATTCACGGACAGATCTTCACACTCCTGAAACGAATAAATGAATTGTTTCCAGCAAAAGCCTACTCCCCTTTCGCTCCTCTTTTATTTCCTATGGGAGAAGCTGTTCCTCTGCCTCACTGCTGTCTGTAGGCACTTGATCACTGCTAGATGGCTTCAGCCCCATCTCTGCCTCCAAAACAGAGCCCTCATCCGAGCCTTCCCCAGCCTCCAGGACTGGGCCATGCTCCTCCCAAACCTCCTCACTGTCCGACTCTGCTGCCAGCTCTGCTGGCCGCTGGTGGGCCACAACAGCATTAATATTTCCTTCAATCACCAGCATTTCTTTAGGTCAGTACTATTACTGAAATCTGGAGCCATGACAACATTACTTATTGGTATATACGACAGAAAAGTAAACTACATACCAGTGAACATCAAATGTGAGGATTTAAAAGATCTGAATATATAGCAGAGGCATGAACCCAGAAAATCTCTTTATTTAAAAATTCTGTGCCCTACCAAGATAATTTACAACAGTAAAATAGTAAAATAAAGAAAAGTCCTATATTAATAAAATGTAAATAATGCATACCAAAAGAACTGAGCTGAACAGACTGCAGACTATTCTCAAGTGTGTATGTCTAGCTCCTAAATGATGACACCTAAGAACCATCCCCACTAACCCACCACCCAATCGTTTTGATGTCATTGTGATTAGGAACAGACATCTATGTTTCTATGCAAATTACAGATAATTTAGATGAGATTAGATTTAATCCAGATTAAAGCCCGAGAGGCTAGGAAAAGGCTTAAGAAGGACATTCTAATCCCTGTACTGGAATGTCATATCTTCTCATGTCAATGGAACAGTTCAGATTCTTAAAACAATTAGTGGTTACAAATTGAAATAGCAGAGTACAGTAAGCATACATGGTATCATTTGTAAGCAATTAATACACAGTGGTGGTGTGTCTTCTATTTTGCTTTGCGGTTACAGCTGAATTCCATTGTTTCCTCATTAATATTGTGTTTCCCATGTTTTCACTTGCCTCATTTTCTACGGTTATTGCCGGATCCTAATGACCCAGGATGAAACAACCTAGTTTGTCATTATTGACACAAGACCATTGCTACACATCTGCCCCTGAATAAAAAAGACAAATGTTACTTCATTAGCATTGCACTTTTATGAGTATCTTAACTTATTCTTCTGCCTGAAATTTCTTGTTTGCAGATTTCCCCTGGATTTCTTCAGTGGTGGGATTCAAATTTTTTTTACTACCGGTTCTGTGGGCATGGCGTGGCTTGGCGGGCATGTAAAGGGAAGGATACTGTAAAATCTCCATTTCCACCTCACTTCAAGGCAAGGATACTGTAAAATCCCCATTCCCTCCCCACCCCACTAATCTGCTTTCCAGTTCCGTTTTCTTGGCAGGGCAACAAAGAAGACTCAGCCGATCAGCTGGGACTCGGGAGGCAGCAAATAGATGGGTGGAACCAGACTGAGGTGGTATTTGCCAGTTCTCCGAACTACTCAAAATTTCCGCTACTGGTTCACCAGGACTGGTCAGAACTAGATGAATACCACCTCTGGATTTCTTCTGCTGCTTCCCTTAACAACAAAGTAAACTAACTTTTAGCTAGGAACCAAAAGAGAAAAAAAAGAATCAGCATGATTAAGAGAGGCCCAAAATTCATGCGGTGCACATACTTATTCCTTTTTTTAAAAAAAAATCCCTTTAAAAAGGAAAACAAAAAACAAGTGTGATGAGGACCGTGTATGCTCCAGAACTATGGGCTGCTGAGAACCACTTCAGGAAGAAAATTTGGAATCCAGATGGAATCCCTGCCTGGATCACACAAATGAATTCAAGAACCACCAGGGTAAAAGGGCCAAGTGACATTTTGTTTTTAATCTGTTGGAACATTGGTAAGTTTCAGCATTTGGAGGAGAAGGAGGAATTGACACAAAGTTAAATAAGAAATGTAGTGATATTCAGAACATCAGCGAAAGAAGGGCTGATTGAGTCAGACAGTTTTCTTTAACTGTCTTTGCTATTCATGCCAGACAGTCATATACCTGATTGAAAATTCAGAAGCGGTACAAAAAAAAAATTCTCCGAGAAGGGCAAGCAGCACTGCTTTTTCCTGGAAGCTTATTTGAAATTATTAAATGGTAGAGAGAGTTAAATCCAGTAGGCCTGATGTTACTGACTTTTATTTTATTGAGAAAATGCGTTCCTAGTGCAACAGTCCCACTTCCAAAGAAAGATACATTTCTTATTTGCTGCGATGATATGAAGGAAAAACAAATACTGTTCCTAAATAATATGTCATCTTCAAAACTCTGGAACAGGGCGAGGGGAAAACAGGGGCAGCTCTAAGACTAAAACTGAGCTGGGGTAACCAATTGTTGGAAGTAAAATCTGGTCCAGTTCCAAGCCAGGAGAAAGACGCTGGAAAAAATTGGAAGCAGGCTGCAGGAAAGGAGGTCTCCATTTATTTGATAGGCCAAAACAACAGTGACAGCAACATGTTTCTGGGGTGGTGACAGCCTGCCATGGTGAGTAGAGTGGTTTTTATACCCTTTTGGACTTTTGAGATTGAGATGCCTAGTAGGGTTATTTGATTAGATTTATAATGTGCCTTTCTGCATTCTAATTGTCCCTATTTGATTTTCTGGATGGTGCTCAGGATAAAGTTAGCCTTGGGGGAAGGTGGGGAATGTATTTTCTGACTTAATCCTGTCAATTCCGCCTGCCTCAGTCTTCTAACTGGGGATACTTGAGGCCATTCTGGCTGGGAGGCAGGGATTGCTTTACCTTCTGTGGATGGTTTTTCTTTGTCTTCCCTGGGGTCATGGAAATAAAGGGAGATGGGGAGGTCTTATGATTCTTCCTACATTAGACACTCAAACCAGAAGTGAAATCCATAAAATATGTAGAAATTTCCCCCCCCCCCCCGTTTTTGAAACCAAGGACATACACTATTCCTTCTCTCAATCCATTGCACTGTGAGGGCCTTACCAAACTAAGGCCACTCTCCTGTGTCCCCACAAGGGCATAGAATGTCATAAAAGTGAGGCAGCCCCACTAGGACTGTAGTGTGAGTACCTCCCAATTGAGCACACCTCTTGAACCTCAGAATTCCCACTTCCTGACCTTGCACCCATTCTCTCACCCTCCTGAGTCATTGATATAGTGTGGTTTTGGGATTCCCTCTGCACAGTAGCCAACTAGGGATTAAAGCAACGTTTTTCTAGCTGTCAAAGTAATCCATAGTGAGGGAAGAACAAGGAAGGGCTGGGCAGCAACCAGCTGGCAGTTTAGCAGCCCCCCCCCCCCACCCATTGCTAAGTTGGAGGAACCAATGGTTGGTTTAAGGAGTGGATAGGAAGAATAATTACCAAGGACTGGGGAAGAAGTTTACTAATAAGGGATGCAAAACTTTCAGACATGTGGAAGGCACTCCATTATCTTTCTATAACTTCTTTCTGCAATCCTTCCATGGCAAAATCTTCTCCACTGCATGTTCAACTCCCTTCCCTTCTACAGGTGAATCCTTGACTTACAACTGTTTGTTTAATAACCATTCAAAATTACAACAGCACTGGAAAAAAGTGACTTATGATCATTTTTCACACTTATGACATGGTATCCCCATGGTCCTGTGGTCAAAATTCAGACACTGGGCAACTGGCTCATATTTATGACGGATGCAGTATCCTGGGCTCAAGGGATTACCTTTTGCAACCTTCTGACCAGCAAAGTCAATGGGGAAGCCAGATTCACTCAACAATGGTGTTACTAACTTAACAAGCCCAGTGATTTTTTTAACTATGGCAAGAAAGGTCATAAAATGCAGTGAAACTCACTTAACAACTGCCTTACTTAGCAGCAGAAATTCTGGGCTCAACTGTGGTTGTAAGTCAAGAACTACCTGTACTAGAGCTTTTCCTGTCCCCTTGTTTAAAAACTGCAGCATTATTGCCATTGTTCTCTATTTTATCTACTAAACTCAATATTTCCTGTGCTCTGCTCAGCTGCTGATCTAAGATCAATTGGGTTTATCTAACCCAATTTCTCCATTCTGTATTAGATGTCAAATATTGGAGCGGTGCTGTATATTTTGTAATTAATCTAACAGTGTTTTATTCAAGTCCTTGTTGTGCACTGTACAATTTTAATATTCTCTCCGCGTGTGAAGAGCATTCTCTCTGTAATACATCCCATGTATAGTTGAACATGGGCTGTGTCAGGGTGCAGATATGACTGGGCATGGGTAATCGAACTGTTCGTCATCTGTTACTTATTGCTTCATTTCTCTCTCCTCTCTGCACTTGTTCTCAAGTTTTCTTCTCCTTCATTTATCCTTTTCAAGACTTATTTTTTCCACCCCATTGCCTCCACTGAATCTTCCTTTTAGCTGTCTCTCCTTTGGGTTTCTGTTTTGTTCTACACCTTGTTTCTCTCAGCAATCCTGAAATTACCACATAATAACCCTACTCTGGTCTGTAGCACAAATGTGAAAATTAAACCTACCATTTGCCATCTCTTTCTCTCCAGAGAGCTGGTCTGCAAGTATTTCCATTGTTGTGGCCTGCCAGAGCTGGCCTCAGAGTTGGACAGTAAAGAGGTTGGGAAGGAACATGGGCGAGTCCTGGAGGCTGTGGAAGGCTGAGGAAGACTCGGATGAGGGCTCTGTATCAGAGGCAGAGAGTGTAAGTCTAGGGGAGAGAGGGGAAAGAGGGGGGAGGGAGGGAGAGGGAGAGGGAGAGAGGGAGAGGGGTCGGGAGAGGGAGAGGGAGAGGGAGAGGGAGAGAGAATGAATGTGTTCAAAGCAGGAACACCAGAGGTGGTATTCTGCCAGTTCGCCACAGTTCAGGCGAACCTGTAGCAGCAGTGGGAGACTCCACCCACCCATCCAGACATCATCACGGACACTCTGTGAATGTGCAGAAATTTCTGTGCATGCACGCACACTCCCAGTTCCAAACCGGTAGCAAAAATAAGAGAAAACCATTACTGAAAAACACGTGAAATTCATGCTACTAAAAGAAAAAGAACGGAGGGGTGTTGCTTTAGTCCTCTGTTTTCTGGCTATAACCCATTTGGGTTACTTCAAAGTCTAACATTGAGAAATCATACAGTACAGCAGCCAACATTTCTCATCATTGGCAGTGGACGCTCAAGGTACTGGGAGTTGTAGTTCATCTACTTCAGCTAACGTACCAACTAAAATCAAAATATAGCAATAGCACTTAGACTTATATGCCACTCTATAGTGCTTTACAGCACTGTCTGGGCAGTACAATGTCAACATATTGTCCCTAATAATCTGGACCCTCATTTTACTGACCTCGGAAGGATGGAAAGCAGGAGCAATCTTGAACCAGTCAGGATCAAACTCTTGGCTGTGGGCAGACTTTGCCTGCAATACTGCATTCTAACCACTGCATCACCACTGCTCCTAGTGTTTAGGCTTCCTAAATACTAAGGCCATTTTGATTTTGGCTTGACAGATCAAATCATGTTGACCAATTAGCTGTTCTTCAGACATTCAAATTATAACAAAAATAAGGGAAAGCTGTTACAACTATCTTAGCGTGGCAACAGCAATATGTTCTGTATGCCTACAACAAATGCTAATATACAGGAAGTAGTAACAGTTGGGATCCTATTTATATAATTGGAACTCTGATCTTTTGCTGAATTGTTTTTCTGTAGTTCCCATCTTTTCCCCAGCCTGTGGCTCTATTTCACTATGCATGATTTTGCATCCATTGTTTTGTTTTTCTCTTCCTATGTGCTGCCACTGCCCCCTTAGTAATCAGCAGCCATGCAAAGTGAGCCTAACGGGGCAATTAGTGCTTGACAGTAGTATAGATTTAAGCTTGTTAAAACAAGGTTTACTAAGAGTCCCTTAGGGGTAATCACCCTGATCTGGTTTAGCCAACCATTAAACACAATAAGATACATTGGTGTAACTTCATTGTTGAATATTAAGGAATGCGGAAAGCTAGAAACAGCTGGAGAAATGGGACAGACCTGAAGCACCTTTCAGGTAAGAATATTTTCAGCTTTCTAATCAGCAGCAATTATCTGCTGATTAGAATGTCTATCTATCTATCATCTATCAAACAACTATCTACCTATCATCTATATCTATCAGCTATCTATCAGCTATCTATTATCTATCTATCTATCTATCAATTATCTATCTATTTATCTATCTATCAACTATCATCTATCATCTATCTATCCATCCATCTATCTATCACCTATCTATCATTTTATTTATATACTGCCCCTTTCACTGTCGAGCAGCTTCTCAGAGTTGAGCAAGTCTGGATATTTTTTTCATACTGACATTTTATTTCATCTAGCCTCTTCCTCTGAGTCACTGTCTAAAGGCCAAATGCCATGAACTCTTCACTCTGCCTTTGAACTGCAAACTTGAGAGTATTGATATCTAATTGAACATAAAAGTTGCTGTAAGGACTCCTGATGTAAAGTAGAGTCTGCAAGATGAGGGTGGGTAGGGGTCTGTCTTTCTCCTGCCCAACTCCTAACAGCTTCCTTTGTTGCTATCAATTCTGGGGCATATGGTGATGGTGTTTGCTTGGTTTTCTTTTAAATGTCTCCTTGTGTTACCCTTCAGTCTGCATCATTCCCTCAGTGATATTGGTAACATCAACACAAAGGTGAACTTGAATTGTAAAACTGGGTATTTGTGTGTCCCATCAGTCCTATGCAAGAGTATAAAAATTAAAAGGGATGCTCAGTATACAATAGCCAAGTTTTGGGGGAAATTGGATGAAGAATATTTGGACTTTTGAGATGCGAGACTATGGAACGCCTGTTACATATCAAATAATTTGGAATCATGCAAAATTCAGAAGAGGAGATTTGGCTCATTAATATAAATCAGAAATGGTGACAGAAATCCTATTTATGAATATGAGAAATATAGGTAGTCAACAGGTAGTCAACACAATTGAGTTCAGTTTTTTTTTTTTTGTGGCGAAGCAAGACTGTTGTTATGTGAATTTTGTCTGATATTATGACTTTTTGTGCCACACTTGATAAGTGAATCACTGCAGTTGTTAAGTTAGTAAAATGGTTGTTAAGTGAATCTGGCTTCCTCATTGACTTTGCTTAGCAGAAGGTCACAAATATGAGCCAATTGCCAAGCATCCAAATTTTGATCATGTGACCACAGGGATGTTGCAATGGATGTAAGTATGAAAAATAGCCATTACTCAGTTTTTTTCAGTGCTGTTGTAACTTCAAATGGTCACTAAACAAACGGTTGGAATATGAGGACTACCTGTAATGCAAAATGTGAATTTAAAAATTACTGGGCTTACTTTTTATTGTAAAAATAGGAAATCCATCATGTTGAGCCGGGAGATAAAAATGGATTCATGCCTTTCAAAGGACTAAAATAAACTTAAATCAGTAAACACCCTTGAAAAATGCATGCTGTAGTCCCAATAAAGGAGAATATTGGTAGCTCACGATTGAACTGAATGCTCCTTGGTGCTTGCTTGTTCTCTTGCAGACGTTTCATTACCCAAATTACTAGGTAACATCATCAGTGCACCGATGCACTGCAAGAAGACAACCAAGCTCAGAGAACACCAAGAACCCCATATTCCATAGTCTAGGAGTGACACAAGAGGCCCTCTCTTTGTTCTCAATAGCCAAGCTTCTGAAGTTTGCAAGAAGAAAGTAAGAAAACCAACAAAGGAAATGGGGAAAAACAGTCCAATCGCCACTTTTTTATTTTTCAAATGTCTTCACTCTTCACATGCTTCTTCTTTTTCTTCTGTTTCTGCTTCTGCTTCTGCTTTTTCTCCTCCTCCTCCCCTTCCTCCTCCTCCCCCTTCTCCTCCTCTTCTTCTTCTTCTGCTTCTGCTTCTCCTCCTCCTCCTCCTCCTCCTCCTCTTCCTTTTCCTCCTCCTCCTTCTCCTTCTCCTTCTCCTCCTCTTTCCTCTTCCTCTTCTGTTTCAGATGTTGGCTCTTGCTCTTCTGGCGGCCTTAACCATTGTTAATTGGTGTTATTGTCTTTGATGTTCTCTCTCCATCTTCTTCTGCGTCTGCCTCATGTTCTTTGATCTTCTCTTTAGTATATGCCTTGAATGGTGTGGATTCCCATCTGTACCGGCTAAACTGCCCAAATATAGTATGAAAGCCTTGTAACTATCCTGTTACCTTCCAGAGCAAGGAGGGTCTGTTGATTCTCCAGCACATGACACCATCAATTATTCTTTCTGGAAAACACTTCTAGAGCTGTGCTATGGCAGGTTATCCCTTCCCTACACCATTGATCTCTACATCCTGAGAAAGCCCTCCCCTAGCCAATATGATTGATCCACTGAGGATAGTTTAAAAACACATCCAGGATCCAGCTAGAAAAATGACACATCTCAAATCAAGCATTCATATAATTCTAATGCACAGTTTCCCCCTCATCTTAAATATTCCTATTATAGCTACCCATCTCTACTGCTGATGGAGTTTTCTGTACATACAGTATATCCTTTATCATGGGCATAGGTTGTCATAGCAATGAGCCTGTAACACGTTCTTCAGTTCATTCAATGCTGCCTGAAACATTTCTGACTGGGCACAGTATGCATTAAGATTCCAGGTCTATGACAAAAGTTGACAGCAAGAATTTAAACTATATACCAATAGAGGAGTATGATTTGCATGCCTGCACATCAACCCAAGAAAGGGGCATTCAATAGATCAACTCTGAAATACCTTCTAATTTTCATTCCAAAATTGGGATGGGGCAACCTACTTGAAGCCAAAGTGTTTGAAACTACTAATTGCAAAGAGAGAGCTTCAAGAGAAATAAAAAATATTCAATACAAGCTCTTTAGTGACCACATACGGTAATATCCAGTCCCAGCAGGACGCTGCCAGATCTCTGCGGGAAAATGACAAATGGGCGCTGTTTAATATTTTGCTTGAATAGGTTCCCTGTCCCTTTTCAAAAAGCTATTTGGGATGTGATCGTGAGGGGTGAGGAGCTGTTGTGGGAAGGCGTTTTATGAGATGATTTCCTTATTCAGGCAAATCTTCGGCTATGCGATTGTTTGTCCAATGGCCAACATGATTAATTGAATCCATTTCTCGGTATTCATTCATAAAGCCTTTTAAAACAGCCTTTCTGTTTTTCCTGCATGCCATCAAGATGCATGGACAGAAGTTCCCCAGAACACCCCGGCAATAACCAAGTGGCATTTCCAAATTTACAAGTTCATAAAACTTAAAAGATGCCAGTTTCTTTTAACTCCCTCCCTCCTCTCTTCCAAATTTCAGGTGTTCTTGGCAGAAGCAATCAAGGAGGAAAGCCAAAAATAGGGATCGCTTGGGCTATTGTTTCAAAACAGCTTCCGAATCTGAGGGAAAATATAATTGAAATTAATTGAACAGCTGGGACCGAAAATGAAGTAGCACCAACAGAGGAGCTTAACAAATCTGTATGTGCAGACCACACAAATAGTCACAACAAATTTGGGGCGTGAAATATTTTCCACTTCTTAAGATCTGTTATTTGGACTCACATAAATAAAACAAAACTGCCAAAGTTGCTAGGAGCACCAGCTAAAAGTCTGGGGAAAAAACAAGAGGAAAAGATGCTTCAGGAAGTGGGTTTCCTTGTCACATTGCCTGATGCTTATTGAGTGGGAAAGCTGAGTTATTTATGTATTTATTTATTTATTTATTTATTTATTTATTTATTTATTTATTTATTTATTTATTTATTTATTTATTTATGTGCAGGTAGTCCTCGACTTACAACAGTTCATTTAGTGACTGTTCAAAGTTACAACAACCACTGAAAAAAGTGACCCATGACTATTTTCACCCTTATGTCTATTGCAGAATCTTCCTGGTCACAGGATCAAAATTCAGACACTTGGCAATTGATTCATACATATGACCCTTGCTGTGTCCTGGCGGCATGTGATCCCCTTTTGCGATCTTCCGACAATCAAAGTCAAAGGGAAAGTCAGGTTCACTTAATAACAGTGTTATAAGTTAGCGACTGCAGTGATTCATTTAACAACGTGGCAAGAAGCATGGTAAAATGGGCCAAAATTCACTTAGCAACTGTCTTGCTTACCCATAGAAATTTTGGGCTCAGTTGTGGTCGTAAGTCAAGGACTACCTGATGTCAGATCAAAATGCATTATAAATTATAATTTTCAAATTTTGTCCAAAGATTCCAACATTCTCTTCATACACTTGCTTCTTCTTTCCCTAAGAAAAAGTGGGGAAGATATTATAGACAGCTATTTAACAAACTGAGCCAAGGTGGCGCAGTGGTTAAATGCAGCACTGCAGGCTACTGCTAGATCAGCAGGTCAGCGGTTCAAATCTCACCGGCTCAGGGTTGACTCAGCCTTCCATCCTTCCGAGGTGGGTAAAATGAGGACCCAGATTGTTGGGGGCAATATGCTGACTCTCTGTAAACCGCTTAGAGAGGCCTGAAAGGCCTATGAAGCAGTATATAAGTCTACTGCTATTGCTAAAAAAAAACAAAAAAAACTGCATCCCAGTTTGGTTTGGTGGCAGTAGTGCCTCAGATAGAAAGTCCATACAGAGAGTGGTAAGGACAGCCAAGATTATAGGAAGTTCACTTCCTATTATTCAGGATACTGCTTATAAGCGCTATTGCATTGTTAGAGACCACACATACACACTTCATGGTCTGCCTTTGTTACTCCCCTCTGGGAGGAAGTTTCAAAGTATTTCTAGCAGGGCTACCAGATTCTGTAACAGCTTTGTTCCCTATGGCATCCATTAGATAAACTTGCAAAATTCATTTTTCTCGCCATGTACATATATACATCCGGGCTAGACTGCATTGTTTCTCTCTGTGTGCGGGTATATTCATAAAGGATACCTTTTGAGACCTGAATGCAACAAAATTTCATTTTAATCTATGTTGATTAGGGTATATTTAAAATACAACCAATAAAGGTTTTATTCTATTCTATGCTTAAGGGACGCAGTGGCTCAGTGGCTAAGATGCTGAGCTTGTCAATCAGAAAGGTCAGCTGTTTGGCATTTCGAATCCCTAGCGCCACGTAACGGAGTAAGTTCCCATTACTTGTCCCAGCTTCTGCCAACCTAGCAGTTCGAAAGCATGTAAAAATGCAAGTAGAAAAATAGGAACCACCTTTGGTGGGAAGGTAACAGCGTTCCGTGCGCCTTCAGCGTTTAGCCATGCCAACCATATGACCACGGAGACGTCTTCAGACAGTGCTGGCTCTTTGGCTTTTAAAAGGAGATGAGCACCGCCCCCTAGAGTAGGGAACGACTAGCACTTATGTGCGAGGGGAACATTTACCTTATTCTATGCTTCTGAAAAATGGAAAAATTATATGACTTGAAAGGAATACCCAAAGAATCAGACAAAAAAAAATGGAGGAACTAACTTGTGGTTCAGTCACTAGCCTTTATTTCTCCTTTTTTGCACACTCTTTTCTTTCTCTACTTTCTATTTCCTTCTCTTAGGATGTCACCTTCAATCATCTTATTTCTGTGAGGGTCTGCTCGACACCTTCTTTTTTTCAAGAGACCCTCCCATCTATTCTTCCATATTACCTATACATTCTGACAGGGTTGTGTCTTTGTTTGAAATGTGGATTATAAAAGGAAAGAAATGGGAGGAAGGAGGGAGAGAGAGAACGTCTGTTCAGTCACGCTGCCTTGGTTGTTCCCAGACATCATTTTGAGCTACCGGATCTTCAGAGCTTCAGATGGTTTAATATGGAATTCTCAGCAACCTGTGAAAAATGTTCAGGTATGCTCAGTGCCTTGTATGCAGGTGTTCAGTCTACCTTTAGTGAAGTGGAAAGATGCCATTTGCTGCTGCATAATTTGACAGATTCTTTTAGATTGCGAGATACTGCTTACAAAACAGAGATGGCAAAGAGAGGGGTTTAATTTCCCCTATGCTTCTGTATCACAGAGTGGCTTCTACATTACCACATTCTCTACTAGCAGAGGATAAAATCCAATCTCTCTAATATAATGAGAAACAGGCTGGTTTTTTTTACACAACTCAGTATACTTGGATTTAGTTTGTATCTACATCTCTTTTGCCCAAAAGTTAGGTGTGATGAAGCGACAAGTTCCTATTCCAATTTGGTGATCTTTCTATTTGTAGCATCTGTAATGGGGCAACAAACAAGCTAAATCTATATCACCAAGCAAGAGGTGGGACACTGTGGCTCAGTGGCTAAGATGCTGAGCTTGTCCATCAGAAAGGTCGGCAGTTCGATGGTTCGAATTCCTAGTGCCACGTAACGGAGTAACCAGCTTCTGCCAACCTAGCAGTTCGAATGCATGTAAAAATGCAAGTAGAAAAATAGGGACCACCTTTGGTGGGAAGGTAACAGCGTTCCATGTGTCTTTGGCATTTAGTCATGCCGACCACATGACTACATCTTCATACAGTGCTGGCTCTTTGGCTTTGAAACGGAGATGAACACTGCCCCCTAGAGTCTGGAATGACTAGCACATATGTGTGAGGCGAACCTTTACCTTTAAGCAAGAAGTACATGAAGCCATCTTACATTAAATCAGACCGTTATTCCACCTAGTTCACTTTTTGTTAGATTGGCAACAACTCTCAATAGGGAGATGGTAGGGACTGAAACGCCAGGCATGCAAAGCATGTAGTTAATCTATAAGGGTCAAGCAAATTAATATCCAAAAACAGAACTGGCATAGAGAAGAAAAACTACAACTAGGGATTGCCATAAGGCATGGTTAAAAACAAGTCAATATGGCAGCCACAACTATTGAATTGATGTTCTACAGGAGAGCAAAGGGAAATCATCAAAGCCATTAAAAAGCAAAAGTTAGAATATTTTGGACATGTGATGTGATACCCAGAAAAATATGGCATACTTCACTTAATCCAACAAGGAAAGATTGAAGGCAAATAAGGTCCAGGCAGAAGAAGAACATCATGGCTTCAAAATCTAAGGGATTGTTTTGGAGAAAATTCAGCAGCACTTTTTCGAGCGGCTGTTGATAAAAATAGGATCTCCAACATGATTGCCAATGTCGGGTGATGAATATGGAAGAGGAGGAGGGGGGGGGAGGTAGTCCTTAACTTACGACCACAATTGAGCCCAAAATTTATGTTGCTAAGTGATACAGTTGTTAAGTGATGTTTTCCCCATTTTACAATCTTTCTTGCCACAAAAGCTGTTGCCAGCTTTAAGTGAATCACTGCAACTGTTAATTTAGTAACACAGTTATTAAGTGAACATGGCTTCCCCATTGACTTTGCTTGTCAGAAGGTTGCAAAAGGTGATCACACGATCCCGGGACACTGCAACCGTCATAAATATGAGTCAGTTGCCAGGCATCTGAATTTTGATCATGTGAACATGGTGGATACTGTAGCGGTTATGTGAAAAATGGTTATAAGTCACTTTTTTAGTGCTGTTATAACTTAGAATGGTCACTAAATGAACTTTTGTAAAATATTACACCTGTAATATTTTTTTACACATGTTGCACCTAAAAAACAATAAAGTTTAAATCACACCATCACAAGCACTCTATGAACTTTTATGACTACAAACTGTAGCCAATAATCACAAAATGGGAGGGGTCATCCTTCCCTCTCTAAAACTGGCAGCGACCAATGAGCTTATCACGTTACGAAGCATCTACACTCTGCCCTGAGCAAGTGTAACGCTGCTAATGCCATCACTTTCCATTCTATTTTGGCAACACTATTTCCCAACTTAATGTCCTTCTGAAGGGTTGGGATTACAAACCCCCAGTCAACATGAGCATTCTGGGAGATGTAATTCAGAGGTGGTATTCAGCCAGATCGGACCAGTTCAGATGAACCAATAGCTCTGACAATGAACTGCCCCCCCCCGCCCCCATCCTATCCTGTCCTTTGTTTCCTGCTTTCTAGCTCATCTCAAGTGCGTGGCACAGCTGATTTCCCTCCCCCATTGCTGTTCTCTTTACCGTTGCTGACTTGGAAGATAAGCAGTTGAGCTTCTAAATGCTCCATTTTCAACACTGTGTGCAAGTGCTTTAAGTGCGTGTGCATGCGCAAAGCACACACTCACCAAAACGGTTGCAACCCACCACTGATGTAGTTCCAAAGAAACAGGTGGGGAAGAAAACTTTAATAAGATGTTTTCCTGTTCATATAAACTGTACACATGTAAACATTTGGAACTTTTTCAACAGTGAATGCTACTTATCTGAAGCATCAAGTCAATCTTCTTTTCGGTAAATAGAAAGGTACTACAATTTATCTTTCATCGTTCCTATCACCCATCTCCTCCCACTTATGATTATATGACTGTAACTTTGTTGCTTGTATCATTGTGATTAATATTGATTGTTTCCTAATATGATTTGATTGCTTATTTCTACCCTATGACCAGTGGTGGGTTTCAAAATTTTTTAGAACCTCTTCAGTAGGTGTGGCCTGCTCTGTGGGAGTGGCTTGCTGGCCATGTGACCGGGTGGGAGTGACTTGGCAGTTATGTGACTGGGTGGGTGTGGCCAACTTGTAAAATGTGGTGAAACTCACTTAACAACACTCTTGCTTAGCAACCAAAATGTTGGCTCAGAAACTCTGGCATTTGAAACACGCAAGTCTTAAAGCTATCAAGTTACAAGACCCTTTCACCCCTAACCCTTTAGAATAAAACCCAGCGGTGTTCAAACTTGATAGCTTTAAGACTTTAAGGTTTAGATAGGACTCTTAAAGGCGGGCAGGGCGATTTGTGACCCAGCCAATTAGTCAGCGGCGGGCGGGACAAGCGTGGTGGGGAGGTGGGGAGGGAGCTGGAACTGGTTATAAACGGCACAGTAGATTTGTGGAACCTCTTCTATAGAAGAGGTTAGAACTGGCAGGAACCCACCCCTGCCTATGACTATCATTAAGTGTTGTACCTTATGATTCTTGACGAATGTATCTTTTCTTTTATGTACAATGAGAGCATAAGCACCAAAGACAAATTCCTTGTGTGTCCAATCACACTTGGCCAATAAAGAATTATATTCTGTTCTATTCTAAAGTGGTACCTATTTATCTACTCTCATCTGGATGCTTTAGAACTGCTAGATGGGCAGCAGCTGGGGCAAGGAACAGGAGCTCACCCCATTGCTCAGTGCTCAAGTCTCGAACCCAGACTGTCAGCTTTTTGGCTGACAAGTTCAGGATCCTTAAACTATTGAGCCATCGCACCCCACATTTCTTAGGAGAGGACCTGAAACCGTAATCACTCTCTTTAGAAAGTGGAAAACTTTGCCAAGAAAATGGCAGGGACTTCTCCAGAATTTTCAAGACTTGGACGCAATTGAATAAAGTGTGTGTGTGTGTGTGTGTGTGTGTGTGTGTGTGTGTGTGTGTGTGTGTGTATACATATGCGGTAAGGGCATCACCATCCGCTTGCCTCATTACTGTGGCAGGAATGGGGCTCAGCAACTGGGGCAGCACATTTTCTCTGGAATCCCTTTCTGGTCAGTTCAAGGAGTATTAGATAGCACAGCAGTCCCCAACTTTTGTGGCTCCCTGGACTGGCAGTGGTGGCGGCAGCAGCAGAGGGGGGGAGAAGGGAAGGTTTCACATGCCCAAGAAGCCGCTTCCACAAATGGAGCTTCATGCACTCGTCCGCCGCTTGCGGCCCAGTTGCCAGTGGACCACAGACTGGATCCAGGCTGTGGACCTGGGGTTGGGAATCCCTGAGGTAGCATATTAAATGCATCCATGTGGCTGGGTCACTAAGTGTTTTTTAATTTATGCCAGGGGAAAACTTGTTAGTTGATGTGGTGCTGATTCGGATGAACATACTTTTAAAAGTGGAAATCCATGTACAGTATGCACATGTCTATTTTTAATTAAAATCCATCTACATATTTATCCTTTCTATTTTTAAAAAGAAATCCTATTTTTAAAAGGGGAGTCGAGACTTTCTTTTCCTAGTAGCCCATTGAAAGTCATCTAGTCCTCTTTTTAAAACACCCCTAGCCTAGTACAATTTTCCTTAATGCAATTCTTCATCACCTTCCCCAATCCTGAACTCAGATATAGTAGATACTGAAGAAACAGAAGCAATACAGGGACATTGCAAAACAAAAAAGAGAGAATGCCAGCAAAATCTGGAAAACCCAGAGGTTACCGGCAGCGCATTTATTTTTTATCTTATTTCATTAACTTAATAAGGCATGACGAGATGTAATGGGCTGTGAGAATAGCCTTGGGAGGCAGGAGAAAAAGCTGCAGCATAGACAATGGTCTGAGGAAAAAAAATCTGAATCCAAAGGAAGGATGCAGATGGGGGAAAAAGTATATCAGAAAAGACCCACCTAGTTCTCTGGAAAGTAAAGGGAGGGGAGGGGAACATTGGTTTCAGACCTGCCAGATTTTGGCGCTATAACTTTACAATCAATGTAGTGTTGGTACCCATGGTCTGTTTGTTTATTTGTTTGCTTCATTGTTTGCTTTTTTTTTTCTTTTGATGACCCTGTAATCCCTTGCATCAAGGTGGCGTCAGGGTAATTGAATGGAGTCAAGTGTTTACTCGCCGGATGCCCTTCCTGACGCCTATGCAATGTTTGCGGCAGATATTTTTTCATTGTGACCTGAGAGAGAAATATCTGCCACTACCTAACCTCCGGATTGTGAGGTGACAACTTCACCTCTAGGCCACCACATTTATTATTTTTATAGATAACCCCAAGGTGGCGAACATATCTAATATTCCTTTTGTCCTCCTATTTCCCCCTTTTCCTGACCACAACCCTATGAGATATGCTGGGGGGAGAGAGAGAGAGAGAGAGAGAAGAGAGAGAGACAGAGAGAGAGAGAGAAGAGAGAGACAGAGAGAGAGAGAGAGAGAGAGAGAGAGAGAGAGAGAGAGAGAGAGAGAGAGAGAGAGCTGGCTGGGGGATTCTGGGAGTTGAAGTACACAGGACTTAAAGTCGCCAAGGTTGAGAAACACTGATTTAGTGGCTGTTGAAAGTTAAAACGACACTGAAAAAGTGACTTATGATAATTTCTCACACGATCGCATCCCCATGGTCACATGGTCAAAATTCAGACTCTTGGCCATTCATATTTATGACAGTTGCAGCGTCCCTGGTCATGTGATCATGTTTTGAAACCTGACAAGCAAAGTCAATAGGGAAGACGGATTCACTTAACAACAGTATCACTAACTTAACAGCTGCAGTGATTCACTTAACAAGTTTGTCAAGAAAGGCTGTAAAAGGGGGATAAGTTCATTTAAAATATGTCTCACTTAGCAACATAAATTTTGGGCTCAATTGTGCTCGTAAGTGAAGGACTACCTGTATAATGCAACTTTCTGTTAGAGAGTTGATGCCCTTCGGAGGTGGTATTCTACCAGTTTGGACCAAACTGGTAGCAGAAATCACGGGTGGCCCCACCCACTCACCCCAGCTCTACAGTATCCCATTTAGGCCCTTTATCCGCCAAAAGCACATGCACAGAATGCAGTGTGCTCACATTTGCGAACCAGTAGGGAATGGAAGTCAATACCACCCCTGGGTCCCTCGCTTTAAATTTTCAATCTTTTCCATCTGCAATTTAATATATATATGCTGTTTAAAGTTCAGATTCCACTGCTGACAAAACATTTTTGAGAAAAGTAATGATTCGTGTTTAGAAAATAAAAGACCATCCATTTTGCTGAAAACAGGAGGTGTGAAATTAAATTTCAAACTGTGGTAAGAGTGTGAATCTTGGGAGGGAGGAAAACTTAGGTAAAGCAGGAAATGAAGCATTTAACCACAGATGGATGCTCGAATTAGTTAAGAAACAGATAATTACAAATTCAAAATACTTGGGATGTCCTTGTTGTTAATAGGTTAGTATTGTAATTTAAAGTAAATGAGTAGCTAGGAGAGATATGTGAACTACTTGAGCAGAAGATGCATTTTTGAGAGGCCTAATATACCAAAATCTTGAACAGAAGGACAGGTTAAGGACAGAACAGTGAATAAAGTAATTTTAAAAACCCTCCAAATAAAATGGACTGGTCTTTCCCAATGAAAATAGATACGCTGAAGCACCTGAAGGGCTAAATAAAAATATGGTTTGATATACTGCTGCAGTTCTATAGATGGTGGGAATAAATAGAATATTGAATAAACACTATCAGATGTCACATTAGGAGACAAGCCAGAGGACATATTAAAAGTGAAGAGGGGGGAAAGCTGATGGTGTTACTCAAAATAAAGTAAGGAAGGAAAGCAAAGAAAATAATTCAGCAAGAAATATAAGAGTCAGAATAGAGGTGGGTTCCTAACGGTTCACACCAGTTCAGGTGAACTGGTAGTGGTAATTGGACCTGGGTCGATGAACTGGTAGAGACAGCAGGCTGGCCACGCCCCCAAACTGGACCCCCAGTCACCACTTGCTCACCCACCCACTGCTTGCTTGCCTTGCCCATCTGCCCACCGTTTGTTCCCCTCAGCTGCTGCTCAACCCACCTGCCCACCACTCACCCGCTTGCTCGACACTCGCCCTGCCCATCCGAGCTCTATATTTGCCATGCGGCCCAGCCCCCAGCTATGCGCCTTACCAGTCACTTCCATGTCTCACCCACTCTGTTCAGCTCACCAAAGGTAAGTAAGGATGCCATCTGCTTGCCCTGGGTCAGGAGTCGGGGGCCCAGGGATGCGCCATTTCCTGAGGCCCCAGAGCCACCACCCTCTCACCACCGCCTTCGGCCTGGTTGGGGAATGCAGCATTTCATGGCTCTGGCCTTGCCCTCTTGCCAGTGCCCTCCCACGGGTCACCTCAGCCAGGACAGGGAATGCGCCATTCCCAGGCTCTGGCCTTGTCCTGGAGCTGCTCCGTCCTCCCTACAGCCCCAACCCTAGTCCTGCTTCTGAGCCACCGACTCTTTCTTTGGGCCAGGCTACTTACCTTCCACAGTGGCTAGTCCAGACTCTGTTGGATGGCAAGCTGACCGGAGCTGGGAAGAAGCTCGCCAGCTTGGTGAGAAGAAAGCTGCGCATACGTGAAGATGGTGGCAGCAACTGAAGGACTTTTCAGTGCTCTGCGGCCAGCAGCTCATTGGAATAGAATCCTCTCAGCTGCCTCTTTGAGTGCTGGAGGACCGGAGGCTTCTTTTCCACCTAGTCTCTGGCTACAGGACGCCAAAAAGTCAGCAGGCTGGTGAGAAGAAAGATGCACATGCATGAAGATGGCAGCAGTGACCTTTCTCGCTTCTGATGGGCCTTCCCCACAGTTGTAGCTGGAGCACCCTGCTCCTGCTGGTACACTGAGCCAGGCAGCCAGGCTGGCTGCCCCCCCCAAAAAAGTGTCAAAAAGTCCCCCAAAATTTTGCCACTGGTTTGGTGGGCCTGGCTTGGGGGGGGCAGGTGACTGCATATGTGTGAGTGATGTCAATGTGGCCACACCCACTCAGTTACATGCCCCCCCACCTAGCCACACCCACTGATGAACCAGTGGCACAAATTTTTGAAACCCACCATTGCATCAGACCTCGATGTATCATAATGGCACCAATGGTTTTCTCTATTGTCAGAACTCTAATGTAAGACCACAACTATGCTAGTATCGCTTCATTTCATAGGCTGAAGCTTCCTGGCATCACTCATTCTTCAGAAGTACAGTGCTCAGGGCTCTTCATCAACCCTAATATGCCTTCCTCATTGATCCACTGCAATTACAAACCATGCTTTATTGGCTAAACCAGTTCTTATTCACAAGATTTGAAAATTATTTGCAAAAGATGTAGTCCTTTTTTTTTTAAAGAAAGTATACCCAGGGTGTCAGCCCTTCTTCATTCAAATATCAGGAAAGAAAACCACAGGACTCCATTGGTAGAAATCAAGTGTACTTTTACTAATTATAAATGAATAGAAGCGAAGCTAAGCTAAGTCTAGTTATTTAGGCGCGAAAGCGAATAATATATTGTATAATTCATTCCCCTCCCCTTGGCATCCCGTGCACAGTCCAATCATAATTCTCCCAAATGTCAGGTGTGAGATAACTTCGAAAGGCATCACCAGGATGGAATGCTGGTCCATTGGCCTTGGCGGGAAACACAGTTCAAAATCTAGAATCTTCCTCCAGCACAACAATGAGTCCCCTCCCAAATACCATGCCCCCCCTCCCCGTTTCAATGGCAGCCGAAGCAGTAGCAAAGTGGAGGCTGACACAGGGGAAATAACATGCCAAAAAAAACTTTAATTAAGTGCTTAACAAGGTGCAAATAATGCTTATCAAGGAAAGTGTATTAAGGAACAGTGTACAGGCATATAGGTAGTCCTCAACTTACAAGCCTTCATATAGTGACCGTTCAAAGTTACAACAGCCCTGAAAAAAGTGGCTTATGACAGTTTTTCATACAACTGTTGTAGCACCCCTTTGGTCACCTGATCACAATTTGACAAATAGGTCATATATTTATGATGGTTTCAATGTCCTTGGGTCATGTGATCATCTTTTGCAAACTTCTGATGAACAAAGTCAATAGGGAAGCCAGGTTCCCTTCACAATCCTGTTACTAAATTAACCAATGCAGGGATTTGCTTAATAGCTATGGCAAGAAAGGTCATAAAACGGGGCAAAATTCACTTAACGAACATCTCATTCAGCAACAGAAATGTTAGGCTCAATTGTGGCCCTAAGTCAGTGGTGGGATTCAGCCAGTTCGCACCTATTCGAGAGAACCGGTCGTTAACTTTCTAAGCAGTTCGGAGAACCGGTTGTTGGAAGAAATCTCATTTTGTTTTTTCCCACTTTACAGGGGTAATCCTGTAAGGAAGACAGGAAGGAAATATTCTAGTGTTGTTTCTAGCCTAATCTTTATTGCTCTGTTTACAGAAACTGCCTCTCTGGTTAAGCCCTATTACATTGTAACAGCTAAGGCGAAGCCCCTATCGACCTGAGTGACATTGGGTTGGCCACACCCTCCCAGTCACATGACCACCAAGCCACACCTACCCACCTATCCTCTCTTAAGGCAGAGAACCAGCTGTTAAATTATTTGAATCCCACCACTGCCCTAAGTCAACAACTCTACCTGTACCTCATTTGATTGCACTTCATTTTGTGGCGCTTTGCAGATAACTGCATTTTTTATAACACTCTCCGCCAGTAAAATATTTATGACTTGCTGAAGGCTTAGATGATTAGCATTTTTTAGCAATAAAGTATTTTTAATTAAGGTATGTACATTCAGGGTTGTTGTTTTTTTAAGATTTAATGCTTTGCACACTTAATAGACATCAATACAGTGTAAACATCACTTTTATATGCACTGGGAAACCAAAAAATATGACTGGCTTTATTTCAATATTCACTTTATTGCGGTGGTCTGTAACCAAACCAGCAATATCTCTGAGGTAGCCTGTATATTAAGGTATATACACATGAGATGTAGTATTTTTAAATGATTGACAAATGAAGTACAATAGAATATTCAGAGAAATATGTGGCCCTGACATAGACCATGTTTAGAAATCAACTTGATATATCCCACAGTGGAGGCTGGTGATAGATGTGAGCTGCTGCTGTAACTCCATAAAGAAGCAGGATTTCTCCATCTCCACGTTGAGAAAATCGAACTTTCTACTCTCAAGAATCTTCTTTCTGTCTACGGTTCGGCTCCTAAACAAAACAATTAATAAAATTCCTCAAAGGCGAGAGTGGCTCTCTTGTATTAGCTCCACATTTGCGTACAATGAAAAACAACAAAAGACCATTCTGGAATGTTTGCTCCCAGTTGCAAAGTATGGGTTAAATCCAGACAAAATGAATGCAGGAGCAACTACTAAATGACAGATGTCATTCACCTGAGAATTTTACCTCATGGATTCAGCGGTCAAAGGACTGGGTTTTCATAATTACTTTTAATTGAGCATTAATGAGTAATTAACCTGCCACCTGTATGGCAGTTCTTTGGTAATTATTGGGTCTGATGGGCTTTGCTAGCTGGAACAGGAGATATTTTAAGATTCTGAGGGCCTTCCATATATCTACACCTTATCAAGCGCAGCAGGGGTGGGTTCTGGCAGGCACTGCTGCCATTTTGCTCGTGTGCACGCTGTGCGTGCGCCCTTAATGCGCATAGTGCATGCATGCGCAGTGCAATTAAAATTGTTCTGTGCATGCACAGAACTGAAAAACAAGATGGTGGTTCCTATGACGCTGCCCAGAGAACAGGTTCAGGGGTGTGGCAGGCCTGCATTGCTGCTGGTTCTAGCGACCCAAGCCGCCAAACCACTACCAGTCCAAACCGGTAGGACCCCACCACTGGAGCCCAGGATCATTTATTACTATATCCATCAAAATCTGTATTTTTAATTCACTTCCTTTTCCATCCTGTAATCAATGGGAAATTTCTCATCTCAAGAAGAAAAAATTCTTATCCATTGCTTAATATAATGAACATTGTTGCATTTTTTCCTAGTCTTCCTGGCTTGATGTTTAGATGATTTAGAATGTGTTGTAAGCTGCTCTAAATGGAAAGGAGGAGATAAAAGTCAAAGTAGAAAGCAGTAAACAAATGGTTTTTATGGACATTCTAAGTAAGTTCTGGATGCTGTCAGATTTCAGTTTTTAAGAGCTGTTCTCTTCCATCTTGGACTAAATATTATTCTAAGAAACAGTGATTCAGCCACAGTTACTGGATAAAACCGATGCAGTATTTCAAGGAAAAACAATTTCATCATATGTCTCCCCACACGTTGGCTTCATTGAATCATTAATCAGCTTGCTGCAAATGACAATAACTCCAATCTCACATCCCTCCAAAATAGAAACAGGTCTCTTTTTAAATTTTTGAGTTTGTTTTTCAGATAAAGTTTTTGCAAGACAGAAGAAAAGGTGGGGGCAGGATTAAAATTGCATGAAATGGCTCCCTATAACTACAAGCCTGTTTCACTGGGTCACTTTTCAGTAAATTTTTCTCTTCCCCAGGAAGCTGCCATTTTTAATTTTCCAGAAATCAATAGTACTTCAAAAGAAGCTGATGGGGAACAGAATATTAGCTCTTATTTCTGTCGTACTGCAATTCTCCACTTCCTAAAATATTTTTTCCTCTTTGCCACCCCAACCCACATTGGAACAGAAATGGGAAATTATTCCTTTGCTAGCTCAATATAGCCTAAAAAGTAACCTATTTTAGGATAGTACTATAGCCCTGCATGGTTTTTTAAAGACTGGCTTGTACTAGAATCTTTATGTCATTTATGTTAATAGAAAAATGATTCTAGAGAAATGAACAATATCATTTGTTGTTTAATCTACTTTAGAGAGGAATAGAATAGAATTCTTTATTGGCCAAGTGTGATTGGACACACAAGGAATTTGTCTTTGGTGCATATAGTGTACATAAAAAGACATGAAATGATACATTCGTCAAGAATCATAAGGTACAACACTTAATGATAGTCATAGGGTTTGAAAAATCATTTTAGAAAATAGGCACTGCAAGTTGTACACAGCCAGTTTAGCCATTAATCATTGCAACAAAAAGGAATCGTCAAAATTTGCTATTGCATTGTTGGCAGTGGGTAACTGGATATTGGTAATTGTCTGATTTTCACTATTCTTTTCATTGAAACAATATTCTTTCAAGTATCTGGAACATAAATTCGGGTTTTGCTAGGTCACCCCCTTTCATCTTTCAGGCTGGGTCATTTGCCCAAAAAGTTCATTTTTCCACCATACGTCATCAAGAGCATCTACATAGCAACATCTTATGTAGCTTAATTTCTTTTTTAAACACACATGGCAGTACCAGCCCTGTTAGAGAAGTCAGCTACATCAAGCAGCTGCTTAGTGGTTCATGAAAAAGCAGTTAGTTGTTAATTTATGTATTTGTTTGGTGTTCCAATGGGCACAATCTCAACATTGAAAGGTCTTATATAATGAGTTTTTTGGACTTTACAAAAATATCCCATCAAGCTCAGATTAATGTCCTCTACCACATGGCCACATTTCTGAGGTAAAAATCACACAAGAGTGATAATCTGTATTAATAATGGATGCCTATCACCAAGTGCTCATAAAGTACAAGAAAAATGCTGATTGCTACCACTTTAGAAAGCCCTAGTAAGACTACACTTGCAGGACATACTACTGCATCCAGTACTGCTGACCACTATATAAAAAGATGTTGAGACTCTGGAAAGAGTGCAGAGAAGAGCAACAAAAATAAATAGGGAGTTGGAGGTTAAAACATACGAAGAACGGTTACAGGAATTAGGTATGTCTAATCTAATGAAAAGAAGGACTAGGAGTGAGATGATAGCACTATTTCAATATTTAAGGGGCTCCTGCAAAGGCGAAGGGGTCAAACTATTTTCCAAAGCACCAAAAGGCAAGACAACAAACAATGGATGGACACTAATCAAGGAGAGAAACAACCTACAACTAAGTAGAAATGTCCTAACATCAAAAGCAATCAACCAGGGAAACAGCTTTCCTTCAGAAGTTGTGGGTGATCCCTCACTGAAGGCTTTCAAAAAGAGATTGGACAACCATTTGTCTGAAATGGTACTGAAATGATGTCCTGCAGAGAAGGGGGCTGGACTAGAAGACCTCCGAGGCAGGGGTGAAATTCAACAGGTTCTGACAGATTCTGGAGAACCTGTAGTGGAAATTTTGAGTAGTTTGGAGAACTGCCAAATACCACCTCTGGCTGGCCCCAGAGTGGGGAGGGAAGGGGGATTTTGCAGTATCCTTCCCCTGTCATGCCCACCAACCCACGCCCACAGAACCAGTAGTCAAAAATTTTGAATTTCACCACTGCTCTGAGGTCCCTTCCAATTCTATTATTCTACGTTTTATATTATTGACCGCGAATGAACAAACAGAGAACCCAGAAAATACAACCCAGACAGTTATGTTTTTTACCATCTGGAAACTTTCTTAAAGTTCCATTTCAGCTACCTCACCAACAGATTTAAGTTAATCCATATACATTTGAAGGACAACAGATGGAAAACAATCTGCAGAGTACTCAGCAACATCTACCAGTGCCCAGGAAAAAAGAAGAAGAAGGGTTGGGGGGGGGTGAGAATTGAAGAGATGGAACATAATTTAAAGAGGCAAGTTAAGCCATCCATCATAGTATCTGTTGTAGTCAGGATATCTATATAGTCATGTCAATTTGTATGCCCATAAGCACTCAGTCTATCAATCTAGCCATTTCACCACAGTCCTGCTTGTCATTCTATATTCTGCCAGTCTCGGGCTTAGCAGTATTTTCTTTTAAAATCTTTGACCTTCCATCTGTCCGTGGGTCTGCGCTAGGAGCTGAAGCAATGTCTCACATCTGTGGTTTCTCCGTTCATGCCTCGAGCACCAAACCTCAGAACAGGACATAATTAGAAAAACTCATCCAGTTGTTTCCCTGGTGTTGCACATGAATTATGGGATGCTGAAGCCGAACCCGTTTTTTTTTTCTCTCTCTCTCTCCTTTAAGAGAAGGGAGAAAAATCTATCTCACGATCCGGATGGATGTGGCAATTTAGAGAGGCTAATATTTGCCTTGGAATAGAGTGGAGTCATTAGTCTCAATTTAAATGATGGAAGAATATTCTTAGCACACGATTATTTGTTATTAAACCAAAGGTTTTTTTTTCCTAAGTAAAAAAGCAAGGCTGGCTGCTCAAGGAAGCTTGGTGAATAGTTTGGAGGACAAAAAAACTTAGCTCTTTTCTAAATCCAATAAGAAAATCATTTTTCCTGGTCATTCTCTTGATTTAGAATTTGTGCTAAACACAAATTCATCATCAGCAAAACTTCAGTTGAAATGTCTTATTTCAGTTTTTTTAAATAAAAAAAAAGCAGAAGAGAACTGAAATTAAGACACTTCAACCGAAATTCTGATGATGATGTTATGTAGCCTAGTGATGAAACATTCGAAACTCAACAAGCTCAGAGAACAAGCCACCACCTGAGCTACAAATATTTTCCACAATTTCTAATTTCTATTTATTTCAAAATTACAAGAGGTCTTCTCAGCAACGAGTTTGAAAACCTGCCTAGCAAATAAAGCTTTATTCCTGCATAGAGAAGGAAAATTAAACAATGGTTTAAAGCAGTGGTCCCCAACCTTTTTATCGCCGCGGACCAGTCAGCCTTTGATAATTTTACCGTGGCCCGCTGAGCGCGCGCAGGGGTGAGGGGGACGTTGTTCGCGACGACACATTGATTGTTTATATATCAGATTGTTTTGATTAAACTACCATATATAAAAGGAGATACTATCTTAAATAACAAAGTGGGCCCCCACCTCCAAAATATACTAAAAGAAAAAAGATTCCATGTGCTCAACTATTTTTTTTTAATCATCACTATATTATTGACTACAGACATATATATATATATGCACACACACATACATACATACATACATACATATATACATACCGTACGTATGTACGTACGTATATATATAATGTCCAAATAACAGGAAAAGCGCTTCAAGGACCAAAGTATATTCCTTTTTTGCAGCCTTAAGAGAACTCTCGTTTTTTGAGGCTCAGAACCAGGCATTCTCGTGGGCTGCAAAAAGGAAACGTGACCCGGGAGCGCAGCCTCCAAGAGTCCATATCGCCAATAACTACGCGTGGGGGGAAAGGAAATGTGTTTTGTGAGGAAGAAAAAGAGCGCGCTTCACCGATGCCCGTTGGCGAAATTTTGGAAGAGAGGCAAGAGACTTCAGGCACCGAGCCCCCACCCCTGGCTGCAGCAACTGGAGCGGGCGGGAGGCAGGGAAGGGGTGGGCAAGACCGCCGCTTTTCCACCGTGCGCTGCAATAGCGGCAGCGGCGGCCTGAATCTGGCGACTGCCCCTCACCACCTCAGGCGGCGCTCATACCCTCCCCTTTCCTGTGCTACCGTTAGATTCCTCTCAGCCCCCCACCCACGCCTGCGGAGGGCGCACGCGCGCCAAAATCGCGCACCCCCATCTCCCCTCAAAAGACCCCCCCGCCCTCGGCTGCCCGACGTTCTCTCTCTCTCTCTCTCTCTCTCTCTCTCTCTCTCTCTCTCTCTACCACTCCTGCCGTTCCTTCTCACAAGCCAAGGCCGGGTGGGAAAAAGAAGAGAGCGGCCTCCAAGGGCTCTGCTTCCAGCGCATGGTCCGCCCCCTCCTCGCCTCGCTTCCAGGCGAGCCGACTGAGGCGAGAAAGGAGAAAGAGGCGGAGGCATTCACTGAGGGGACGGCTGACTCGGGGAGGGGGCGGAGGTGGTGTAGTAGCGGGGGATTCTTCCTCCTCGCCTCACTTGCTCCTGTGCTTCCGCGCAGCTCCCCCCCTCCGGTGACGGCACTGCATGAGTGAAGAGTCGGCCGTTGCATGGCCCCCGGCCGCTGCAGCGATCATGGCCCCCGGCCGCTGCGCGGCCCGGTGCCAGGTACTCCACGGCCCGGCACCGGTCCGCGGACCGGGGGTTGGGGACCACTGGTTTAAAGAACTTAAAGAATACAAAATAAAGGGCAAAAAGCTAAGTAAGAATTTAATTCAAGAAAGTCTTGAATGGGTTAATGTGTTTCTCACTTCAGATTGGCAGATAACCAATCTGGAGAAGGGCTGCAAAAGAAGAAACTTCAGGAAGCATATGCAGCCCATGTAATGCAATAATACAACAATGGGGGTGGGATTTTTTTATTGTCTAATTATATAAATTCCTCATATGATACAATCAAACTATGTTGAAAGATTTGCCAAATAATGGGAAGCATAATGAAGCTGAGTGGAAGCAATAACATGCATTAATAGCCAATGACTGAATAATGAACCAAAACACATTGAGCATCTGTTTCTGTGAACTTTAATAAACGAACATTTTAAATCCAGGCAGCTTTTGCTGTGGGTCAGTACAGTTGTGCACAAACAACTTGAACTTTACTCTGAGTGTTTGCTTCATCATGAGATAGAGAAAAAAATCTTCCTCATTTAAAACCATCAGGGAATTGAAAGTAGAGAAAATTAGAGATTGGTCTAGTTATTATCCATTCATAGTTTGGGACTGTGATGGCTTTCGAAACTCATGATTTGCTCAAAGGTCAGCTTCGAGTGGCAGATGCTCTTGTCATTAGAGAAGGCAAAGCAGCCATTTTGACATGTCATAAAAGGGCAGTCAGAGGTCAGTCAATGTATTATTCTTGCATTTGTACTGCCAAGGAAGAGAAAGGCTTATATGACCTGAGACCACGTTCCCATTAACACAACTTGCAATACAATTCTCATCTTTCATTGTATGGTTATCTTCACTCATTCTCACTTTCGCTCCCCTTCCAAAATCTTGGAAGGAAATTGTAGAGAGGCCTTTGATGTTATTTGTTTTACTAGAACCAACGAACCAAAAAGAATGGCCTCGTTTATTCTGAGGTCTTTGGGATAGCTACAGAGAATCAGCAGGTGACAATTTTCTAGCTGCTGAAGATACACCATGTATTTATTCTCTGTTTTATGTGAATTTAAAGTACTTTTCATTTGCAGAATCTCAACAGAGCACGGCTGGGAATCAGCAAAGCTAGCCATAATTTGAAAAAATGAATTACTTCTACAATTTATGACAAAAAAAAAATCTGTGCTGATAGAAATCTCCCAGGAACAAACTTGACCATTGTTAACTTAAGCAAATGTAGTTTAGAATGTGCAATAAAACTATGGAAGTCTCTACTGTAAGATGTAGTCATGGCTACCATCTTAGAGGATTTAAAAGATGGATTACACATAGACATGAGGAAGGGTTACCAGTCGTTTTAGCTCTATCTATTTACTTGAGGATCAAAGGCTCTGTGCAGCTGAGTATCAGTTATTCTGAAAACAGCAAGAGAAGGGTATTGCTTTTATCTCCTGCTTGTGGGATTCCCGTAGACATCTGGTTGAGCTAGAATATCTCAGTTAGCCATTGGGATCCAATGTTATCTTTGAACAGTCAAACTGCATCCCTGGTAATACTTTTGATTGGCTATATCTCCACATTTATTGCTTATACTCTCACCACTTGCCTGCTCTTTTTGGTTTGTATGATTGCTGCAACTATGGTTGTGATTATTCTTCACACAAAAGAAATAATCAGTCAATACCGAAGTGTTACGCTTCCCTAGCTGGTATCAACCCATCATATTGGCTTAGCTTTCATGCAGTTGGAGCTGTACCTTTCAAGTGAGCGTGTTTGTTTGGATAATGATCAATGTAAGCTAGAAAGAAACTCCCTTGATCTAAGGATAAAATTATTTTGGAATACAAAAAGGAAAGGAGACTTCCAACCTCATGGAGTAATAACTACAAAATTCATCCTTCTACATGTTTACAGAACCAGGCAATTCAAAAGAATGGAATCGCAAGTAATAAAAGTGTGGTAAAATTGAAATATGGGGCACAATGGCTCAGTGGTTAAAGACTCTGAGCTTGTCATCTGGAGAGCTGGCAACCCAGGTTCAAGACCGGAGTTCTCACACCATGGGGTGAGTTTCCATTACTTGCCCCTGCCCACCTAGCAGTTTGAAAACATGCAAATGTGAGTAGATTAATAGGTACCAGTTTGGTGGGAAGGTAACAGCATTCCATGTGCCTTTAGTCTATAGCAGTGATGGTGAACCTTTTTTGGCTTGCATGCCATAAGGGGGAGGAGTGCAGGGGGATCATGCACAGGCGTGCCGCACTCATAATGCAACACGTGAACCTCCCCAGTGCACATGCACACATGAGAGGTGGCCCCCCCATTTTTTGCATGCTTTTTTCACCCTCCCCAGGCTCCAGAGGCTTTATAGGAGCCTGGGAAGGGCGAAAACAGTCTTTCCCGCCCCCTGGAGGCCCTCCGGAGGCTTCAGGGGCCTTAGAAGGCTTCCCTGAAGCCTCCAGACGGCTTAAACTGACCCTACGAGCAAACAGGATGTGACTTCCAGTTTGCTCGTAGGGCCCTTTTTAGTCCTCCGGAGGCTTCAGGGAAGCCTCCTGAAGGTCCCTGAAGCCTACAGAGGGTTTAAACCGACCTTACGAGCAAACGCATAGGGCCAGTTTTGCCCATAGGGCTGGTTTTTTGCACTCTGGAGGCTTCAGGGAAGCTCCTAAAGCCTCCGGAAGCCTCGGGGAGGGGGAGCTCTTTTCTCCCTCCTCAGGCTGCTATAAAGCCTCTGGAGCCTGGGGAGGGTGAAAAATGGCTTTTAAAAAAGCTGAACTCAGCTTGCCAGCCTGCGTGCCACCTGTGGCACATGTGCCATAGGTTCACCATCCCGGGTCTATATGCATGCTGGTCACATGACCACAGAAATTATCTTCGGACAATGCTAGCTCCCTTGGCCAAGAAACGGAGATGAGCACCGTGCCCTAGTATTGGGCATGACTGACAGGGAAACCTTTAATTTTTAGCAATGAAGTGTAATGATAACAAACATAAGCCAAAAGGAGTATCACATTTACAATATTAAAAATGAATATCAGAGAGAGCTTGATTCTATGAGATACCCCTCATGTTTAGTCATGAAACTCATTGCATAATTTCCCCTTCCCCCTCTTCCTAAATTAGGGGGCATGCATAAGTGTACCAACGTGCCTCATGTCCCTATCCTACTGTTCCCATCTATTTGTATTCATTTCTTTTGTTCATATCCATGTTTATATTTATACCTGCTGTCTTGTACATGTTTAACAAACTAATAAATACAAATACAATAAAACTACCACAGCCAACTGAGTCCCTTTACTACCGAGAAAACATGGAATCCAAAAGGCTCCTGGTAGAATTTAGAAGAACATAGAAACCTGCATGAAGGTTTGGAGAATCACTGCCACTCAGTGTCAACAGTACGAAACAAGATGAATCAATAACCTGGCTCAGTATAAGCAGTTTCTAAGGGTATCTTGCACTTATCATTTAAGCCATTGTTTCTCAACCTTAGAAACTTTAAGATGGGTGGACTTCGACTCCCAGAATTCCCTAGATTAACACACACACACACACACACACACACACACACACACACACACCACAACACACTCTGGGCAATTCTGCTGCTGCTATATCCTCCCACTTAGAAAATTATGGCTACATATGTTCATTTCTATGGGTAGATCTTCCAGTACAGTGTACTGCAGGGAGTTGGACTAAAAGACCTCCAAAGTCCCTTCCATCCAGGGGTGAGCTTCAAAATTTTTAGCAACGAGTTCTCTGCCCAGTTGCTGAATGGCCGTGGCCATAGTGGGTGTGGCCTAGTCAGCTCCTGCACTATGGTGGGGGGTGTTTTCACCCTCCCTGGACTCTGGAGGCTTTTTTTGAGCCTCCAGGAGGGTGAAAATGACCTCCCCTGGGCTCCAGAGGCTCCCTGGAGGCTGGAAACAGGCCCATTTCTGGCCTTCCGGATCCTCCAGGAGGCCTGTTTTTCACCCTTCCCAAGCTTCTACACGGGCCCTGCACATATCTGGCATTCAAAAGGGGCTGCGTGGAGACTTCTGGGAGGGGAGGGATGGGTGGGGCCCGCGAGGAGTGGGATTTGGGGGCTTCACCAAACCGCAGAGAATCTTCACTAGAGGATCACCCGAACCCAGGAAAACCTGGAGAGACCACCCCTGTTTCCATCCCTAAGATTCTATGTTCCAAGTTCTATCTAAATCTCAAATTATAGGAAGCACAGTACTGCAAATAAATGACATGAGTACAATATTTTAAATATATATTAAAACAAATTGAGAGTTGTTTCAACAATTTACAATATTGGATTACATCTGTGTATCTATATACCATATGGAATTGATTTTAAAATATCTTCCTCACTTCCTCCGAAATCCTTAGGTACCATTAAGATCTATATTCAAATATTAGCATATCAGTTTCCCTACAGTCTTACACTGGCACACTCTTAAATTACAATCCATTCCTAAATCCCACACAATTCTTTGATTGAAGTTTCTAACAGATGATGTATTTGGAAATATATTATTATACCTGGAAGAACAATGATGTCGAAATCATTTTTTTCCTTGCTGCAAACTTTTCTTCTGCAATTATTACTCACATGTCCGTGTCTCAAAAGTCTATCCTCATTGGAAAATGAGACTATTTTGTGACAGAATTAATAACCTGGCATCAGAATGGAGTAGAAGAAACAGTATTACCGGTAATCTGCATGTAAGAAAGTTTTCTGTTTTCTTTTATTTGCTTTGTTTCATTGGTGCTGGATATGAAAGGATTGTAGATTTCCTCAGCATTTTTCGTGTCTTACTAACTAGGTTGCAGTCATATAGCACACTAAAGTATATGTCTATGGAGATTCTCAGTCATCCAGGACATGGTTATCCCAAAGGTGCTTTTTTAATTTAAAGGCAACTGGACTTTCTTGGGTTTTTTTTCCTTAAAGGCCTTTCATTTCTAATTCAAGAATCTTCTTCAGTTCATGAAGAAGAGAAATATAAAACCCAGTTGCCTTTTGAAAGACCACCTTTGGAACAGGCTAAACTATAGTTTGCTTTATGATAATGTAGTGCTTAAGCCACAATTGATTAGATTCATTCACTGAACATCCTATGCCAAAAACCAAACAAAGCTTTATAGTGGCTGCCTCTACTTTCAGGTTTGAAGCAGCTGCTCAGGAGAAATTAGCTCACAATTTCTGGCCTTGAAATGATATTTAATCCACCTTAATCATTTCTGAAAAAACAATTCAAGCCCAAGGATGGAGGGAAGGGACATACTGTACTTACCTATAATTATGGACACTGGATAAAGTTTCTCCTTTCTTCAATTTCTAAACAAAACTTAATCCAGCATCTACTTTCACTGCCTTCCTCTTAACTTACTTGGGCTTTAAAAAAAATCAATTATGATAAAAATAACTCCTTAGATATTGATCTGTGTGCATTGAGTCACCTCTGCTTTTACTCATTTTCAGTCAGAACATGCCACCACTCATTTTTTTTCAGACATAGCTTATGCAAACAGAGATATGACTCAATTATGGGAGCCTCATTTAATTAGGAAGAAAAAACAACATCATACTAAGTAATGAGGAAAGATCCTTAGAAAGCATGGCCAGTCTACATGTGGACCATCTGCAAATTAGTGTTTGGTTTTTCCAACAGATTATGTTCAAATTTACCTATTTTGTCATATTTGGTTAATTTTAGCACTAGCAATAGCACTTAGACTTATATGCTGCTTCACGGTGCTTTACAGCCCTCTCTAAGCAGTTTACAGAGTCAGCATCTTGCCTTCAACAATCTGGGTCCTTGTTTTACCGACCTCAGAAGGATGGAAGGTTGAGTCAACCTTGAGTCATTGAGGATCGAACGACTGGCAGTTGGCAGAATAAGCCTGCAATACTGCATTCTAGACACTTTGCTACCACAGTTTGTTATTTATCATATATTTCTTCTACTCTTTCCATCCCTTTATAACACTAGGCTTATAAATATAATATTTTGAATATAATATTCAAAAAAGTAAAATACGAGGCCAATCAAATAAGTTCAGCAAAACAACTACACAATAGGCAAGAATTAATTAGCAATCTCCTCCTTCTGAATATTCTGAAACTTATTTTCACTCTCAGCTTGTTAAGGTTAACATTTTATAGTATTTATACTATTTCTTTGGAAGTAAGCTTTACAGAGTTTCATGGGACTTACTTCCAAACAGAAATGGATCAAGAACACATTCTATGTTCACATATTGAGCTGACTGTGACTTAGTTAGCATGCATTCAATTACATTGCATCAAAGCCAAATGTTAAATAACCCATGTGAAGAAGTGGAAGATGGTACTAAAAATCTCTTTGGGGGACTTCTGACTCATTAAGAGATTGATGCAGTCCTGGCCAAAAATAGAACTTAACTTCTATTGTACTAACTATTGAGCCCCGATGAAAACCGTTTCAGGCAATGCAGAATTGTCTTTTCAAAAACAAGCACATCTCTGCTTGAAGATGTGGGTAACCATAGGCAACAGTTAATGATGGTACTGATGTTTAAACATATACAGATACACAAACACAAAACCAGCGGTAGCATCTGCAACAAAATTGTTTCCAAAGAACTGGTACTGTGATAACTCTAAAAAAAACCTATCACCTTATAAGGATTCTGAAATAATATGCCTACTTGGGCTTATTGGTTATTAAAATAATCCATATCAATAACTCAAAATGTATTATCTATCTATCAATGGATCGGCCTTCCTCGCTAGATTTTTGGGAAGCAATATCCCAAATAATTTGGGAAGACACCATTCACTGCATCACCATCATCATCAACAGAGTTGGAAGAGACCTTGGAGGTCTTCTAGTCAAACCTCCTGCTCAAGCAGGAGAACCTATACCATTTCAGATAAATGGATGTCCAGTCTCTTTTTTAAAACTTCCAGTGATGGCGCACCCACAGCTTCTGAAGGCAAGCTATTCCACTGGTTGATTGTTCCCATTGTCGGGAAATTTCTCCTTAGTTCTAGATTGCTTCTATCCTTGGTTAGTTATAATTAGCAAATAAATTAATGGAAGCAGTATGCATTTCTGGAGAAGAAGAAAGCTTGCTTTAGATCACTACTTGGTCATCTCCAGGCTGCACTATGGACTCAACTTTGCTTTCTGTGGCTCAGTTTCATCTAGTTCACAATGAAACATCCCACTGGGACACAGTAGAAAGGACCATAAAGTAAAGATTCCCCACATACATATGTGCTAGTCGTTCCTGACTCTAGGGGGCAGTACTTATCTCCGTTTTAAAGCCTAAGAGCCAGCGCTGTCCGAAGATGTCTCCATGGTCATGTGGCTGGCATGACTAAACATCGAAGGCACACAGAACACTGTTACCTTCCTACCAAAGGTGGTTCCTATTTTTCTACTTGCATTTTTATGTGCTTTCGAACTGCTAGGTTGGCAGAAGCTGGAACAAGTAATGGAAGCTCACTCCGTTACGTGGCACTAGGGATTCGAACCGTTGAACTGCCGACCTTTCTGATTGACAAGCTCAGCGTCTTGGGCACTGAGCCACTGCGTCCCTTTCCAGAAAGGACCATATCACCCTCTATTTAGACTTGTTGCCAATAAGATCATGGAACAATTCAGAATGCTAGTTGTGGCTTACAAAATCAATGAAGCTTAAAAGACCAGCTCTTCTCAGATCAGTGTAACTTTAAGTTCTTCATGAATCTGTTGGTGGATTCTAGATTAATCAGAATGCTCACCTCTTTGTAGCTTGCAATAGTTTTGAAACTTTCATGAGAAGCTTGTATAGCAATATTCTATAGCAGTGGCGTCCAACCTTGGTAACTTTTAAGATCTATGCACTTCAACTCCCAAAACTCCCCAGCTGCAAATCCCCTCTATTTAATGTTTTTTTAGAGAATCATATGCAGATAAATGAGGTAAAAATAATTTATTGGCATTCCTCAGCATGTAACTGGTTTTTCCATTGCAGCCCCTGCCCTCCCATTTGAGATCTGCCCTTCTATCCTTCTAGACAACACTCAAGGCCCAGCTCTTCCCTCACATGTTGGGATAGAGAGAAATGAGGATGAAATGAAAAGGTGGGTTCCATCAGGGAAATGTGGTTGCGGCCCCAGGTTCTTCTGTTTTCAGTTTTATTGCTGTTGGGTTTAGATTGTTTTATTGGCTGTAAGCCTCCTAGAAGTGTTTTAAGATGGATATCTATTCAAAAATCTTAAATAAATAGGCTGTAATAATAAAAAGCTGGCTATGAAAGTGAAATTCTGTTTTTTAAAACAATCCCAGCATTGGGAGAGGGTTTTTTTTTTGCATTGGATTGCAATGTACCAAACCAGAGGGCCATAGAATGTCATTTTTCAAAATGCAAATTTCTTCTTCTTCTTCTTCTTCTTCTTCTTCTTCTTCTTCTTCTTCTTCTTCTTCTTCTTCTTCTTCTTCTTCTTCTTCTCCTCCTCCTCCTCCTCCTCCTCCTCCTCCTCCTCCTCCTTCTTCGCCTCCTTCGCTTCCTCCTCCTCCTCCTCATGAATGTTTCTTCTTTTTTTAGGCACTGAGAGAGCACACACAATGAAACTTAGATCCAGGAATGCCTCACTGTGGGAGAAGTCTGTCACTGCACAGCTTGAGAAGCTAGGATGCATTCCTGGAATCTCTTCTGTTATAGGGAACACTCAATATTAAGAAGAAAAAGAAAGAAATCCTTAGGAAAAAGAACTTAAAACTGTCCCGCTTTGTTTAAAAGCCCCACAATTGCTGCATTTTTATTCATCTGTTTGTATATTCAATGAATTTTTAAACCGATAAGTCCACGAAGATGTTTTGCGGTTTACAAAGCTGCATAAAGCCCTAAATATTATTTTGAAAACAATACAAATATATTAACCCCTAATTGGCACCTGGTGAAGCTATTCCTTGCTGTCCATCCATTAAGTGTCCTATAGAATAGCTCAGTCTTAACTGCCCTTCAAAAGGCTGTGAGAGAGGGGAACTTTTCAGTAGTAAATTATTCCATAAAAGTAGAAGTATTGTACTTTTGAAGGGACAGTGGCTCAGTGGCTAAGACACTGAGTTTGACGATCAGAAAGGTTGGCAGTTCAGCGGTTTGAATCCCTAGCGCCACATAATGGAGTGAGCTCCCGTTACTTGTCCCAGTTTCTGCCAACCTAGCAGTTCGAAGGAATGTAAAAAATGTAAATAGAAAAATATGGACCACCTTTGGTAGGAAGGTAACAGTGTTCTGTGTGCCTTTGGCATTTAGTCATGCTGGCCACATGACCATGGAGATGTCATCGGATAACGCTGGGTCTTCGGTTTTGAATGGGAGATGAGCACCGCCCCCTAGAGTGGGAACAACTAGCACATATGTGTGAGGAGAACCTTTACCTTATTCTATGCTTCTGAAAAAAATGGAAGAATTATATGACTTGAAAGGAATACCCAAAGAATCAGACAAAAAAATTGGAGGAACTAACTTGTGGTTCAGTCACTAGCTTTTATTTCTCTTTTTTTTCACACTCTTTTCTTTCTCTACTTTCTATTTCCTTCTGTTAGGATGTCACCTTCTTGACCTCTTGACACACACACACACACACACACTGCCTTCCCATAAGTCATCATCTGAATTGCTTCAGAGTCAGCAAGCAAAAATTAATTGTAGATAATTACAAAAGACACTTTTCCAGTCATTTCTATAGGCCCTCCTCAAGTACAGTCAAGGCCTGAGCAAATTAGAGTGATATAATCAACAAAACAGCACCCTAGGATTTCACACTAGCTCCCAAGGAAAGCTTTGTGCTTCCTGCCCCAACAAAAGACAAGGATTGTCTTAAAAGGATGTTTTATTGCCCTTTTTACTACTATGTGTTGTTGTTGTTAGTTGTGAAGTCATGTCCGACCCATCGTGACTCCATGGACAATGTTCCTCTAGGCCTTCCTGTTTTCTACCATCCTCTGGAATCCATTTAAGCTCACACCTACTGTTTCAGTGACTCCATCCAGCCACTGTGTAAAAATAATTTCTTTCTCATGTCTAATCAAAATAACTCCTGATCTTCCTCCATTGGGGCTTCAGAAATCTCTTGTGCCACTTTATGCTCCAAAGTTCTTTAGTAAATCACAATCCTTGAAGAGAAAGGCAATATCGGGTTCTGTGGTAGCTTTTGTACATCGAAGATCAATCAGGCACACAAAGGGAAGCCATCAAATAGTGGGAAACATCCCCAAGTATCCCCTGGAATCTATCTGGATCCATCAGACATCTCTCAGCAGTACTAAGTCTTCTAGCAACCATGAGGCCTTTGGCAAAGGTCTATCTCTTATGTCTTCAAACCTTGCATCATTTGCTTTGAGATAGATACCAGATCAAATGTATGACCATCTGTTTAGCAAGATCTGAGGCTCTCTAGGACAAACCCATGGTGACTCTGAACTGCTGAAACTTCCTGAAGCTTCACCATTTATGGAGGTTGTCTACTGCCTGCATAGAAATACTGCAATCCTGTGTAGACAAGTCCCAAGGAATTGTGTATAACTAACTCACAGATTTATCTGACTAAATTCAGGCATTCCGCTTCCTCAGGTCCACAATAGCGTATCTAATGTTTAAGAAATGAAATTCTTGCAACGTCGTCATGATCAATGATGCTGAGTCGCCAATAAACTATGAAAGATTTAGATTAGCTTTTTTTTTAAAGAGCTGAACCAACTTTTATGGTTTGAGACCGAAGATATTATTCTCCCATTTTCTAAGTTTCATAAAGTAATAGATATGTAAATTCTTTGAGAATGACACAGCAATTATTAGAATTTAGTGTAAGTTTGCAAACAGCCAGTATGCGAGACTATTCCTGTTCAGCTGTTTAGTAATCAGATAAGTTGTAAAGCTGTGGATATAATTTATCCAAATTTCAGACAGGCGTTTGAAAAAGTACCTCCAACTAGCATGCTTGTAAAAAATGGGGTGGATGCCACATCTATTAGAGGGGTCATCAGCTGTCTTTGGGGCACCCATGAATAAAACTAGACTACAGATAATACTCAACTTACAACAGTTCATTTGGTGACCATTGAAAGTTACAACAGCATTGAAAAAAAGAGACTTATGTCCATTTTTCACACTTATGACCATTTCAAACTTCTCCATGGCCACATAATCAAAATTCAGATACATGGCAATTGACTCATATTTATGACAGTTGCAGTATCCCGGGTCATATGATCTCCTTTTGCGAGCTCTGACCAACAAAATCATTGGGGAAGCCAGATTCACTTAATAACAGTGTTACTAACTTAATAACTGCAGTGATTCACTTGACCACTGTGTTAAGATAGGTCGTAAAATGGGGCAAAAATCACTTAACACTTTATTCACTTAGCAACAGAAATTTTGGGTTCAATTGTAGTTGTAAGTCAAGGACTACCCATATTCTTATCTGTTGTCCCCTGATAATGAAACTGCCAGGATTCCAGAGTCTTCTTTCCCTAACGAAAGAAGACTCTGGGGCTTGAGTTTCCTCAAAATTGCATTTTATTAGAGATGTCATATTGGCACATCACATGGTCCAATCAAGCACAGTCCCAACTGGAGATGCCTCCCAGTCATCCCACTCCAGATGCAGGGCAGGATGTCCTTGACTCACTGAGAAAGGAATGTTATGTTGACTATATCTACCCCACTCCATATAATCCCCCCTCCCAGTTCCCCATAACAAGAAATGTAGCAGGCCTGAAGATGGCTTCCAGGCCTGATAGAAACCTGGTTGCTTTCAAAAAGACTTCCACTTCACTAGTAAAAAGAATCCTAGGACTGAAACCAGAGAGAGCATTTCAGCAGAACCATTTAAAACTCTGCTTTTCATATGATTTTCAGGAAACAGAATAGCCTTCTGGTTTGGACACTGGCCAAGCACAAGGAGTTCTTGGCAATTCCTAATTGTAAAAAAGTTTCAGTGAAGGCCACTATTATTCAATTAGATATACTGTGTATCCTGGACAAGCATTTCTGGCAATAGAGATGAGATTTCAGTTTAGATACAGCTGACAGGCCTTGCAATTAGCTGATGAAAACTGGGCAACCATAAAGTAAAGATCTGAATCCATCATACATCCTGTCTACACAGATTACATTTAAATATCTTAATTAAGACAGAACAGTTGGTTAAACCAAAGTGCTTGTGGTCCTCTAAGACAGACACATGCCTATTGACATTTTAAAAGATTAGTATCAATAAATCCTTCATTTTTATTCTCCCTAAAATTAAATAAGACTCGTGTTTGATGGAAGTCAAGCCAATAGCTGCTTTAGATCATTGATAATCATCAAAATATCTATGAGTAGATTTAGAAGCCCCTTATTTCAGCACAAAAATACAGGGGGGGGGAACACATGATGCAATGAATGGCAAAGGACATCTGACTCAGTCTTTAATGCTAGAAATTTCCATTCTGAGACCCTATAGATGTGTTCTGAGGCCTTATAGATGTGTTCTGAGGCCCTACAGATGTGCTTCCATCCTTCTCCAGTCAGGATGGCCTCTGAGGAGACTCACATACTGTATGTTATGGAAAATCTTCGCCCCATCCCCAAATGTAAAGCATCTGCCAAAAGAGATTTGAAGAGTGACAACAACCAAATTGGGGTGCTTTTGAATGTTTACAAGGAATGCAGACCATTTTAGCCCCGAGGTTCTTGTTCAGAGTGTATTAAAAATGGAATTTAAAAAAAGAAAAAGAAATTACAAAGATGTCTAAGTATCCTATGAAGAGCCCTGAAGAAACACATCAAAGGATGATGTCACCAAGGAGTCTTTTCCTAAAGTAGTTTTCTTTGGAAAGATTACAAGTAAGCTGAGACCACAGTAGAAGGACACCATTGCTTTGGAATGATTAAGAAGCTGAACTGTATCCTTTGAAGTATTAAAGTTGTTTATATATTGTTTTGGGATGCGGTGGCTCAGTGGCTAAGACACTGAGCTTGTCGATCAGAAAGATCGGCAGTTCGGCGGTTTGACTCCCTACCGCTGCATAACTGAGTGAGCTCCCATTACTTGTCCCAGCTTATGCCAACCTTTGAGGTTTGAAAGCACGTAAAAATACAAGTAGAAAAATAGGAACCACATTTGGTGGGATGGTAACAGCACTCCGTGTGCCTTTGTCATTTAGTCATGCCGGCCACATGTCTTTGGACACCTCTGGCTCTTCAGCTTTGAAACAGAGATGAGCACTGCCCCCTAGAGTCGGAAACAACTAGCACATATGTGCAAGGGGAATTTTTATCTTTATATATATATATATTGGGCTATCATTGAAGGCCTTCTCTTCTGTCAGTGCACCTAATCTTCTCTTTTAATGCTGTCCTAATTAGTAGCCATTGTTTGATATTTCCTCAGCAAATTCCATAACTGAGTTTTGTATTGCAGGGGGGAAAATCACTTTTTTTCTCATTCTCCATCTCTTAACATTCATCCTCACTGGCTGTTCTGACCCCCCTCGTTCCACACCAAAGCACTCCAACCCAAAGATACTTTACGGAATTTAATTAACAGACAGACTGGTCCTTGGCAGCAAACCGGCACAGACAAGTCTTGGCAGCAATCCAGCACAGATAAGCCTTGGCAGTAATCCAGCCTGCCAAGCTCACAATACTGTTCTCCAACATTAGTTAATGCGTTGACTTCTTCAAAAGGGGTGTGTGCACAAGCATTCCTTTTATAGTCTGGAGAGGAGCCTAATTACCACCAGCTGAGTGCAATTACCTCCTATAATTGCATAATTGTTCCTTACGCCTATTAGCTCTCCGGTGCTGGGCATCTAGGAACAACTCCCTTGGCTCCTCCCCACTGTTGACGTCCGGATTACATTCCCTTGTCTCCTCCCCACTGGTCCAAGGCTCAGGCGCCTCCTGGTGGCCAACCAGCCTCTCTGCGCCCTGCTCAGAGTCGGAACCCTGTCCAGGATCCTCCACATCCTCCAAAGCCGACTCATAGGGCCCCTTGCTGTCATAGTCTGGGGCAGCTCCAATGCCTCCTGCTGGGCAACAACAACTGGCTCTACTATTATCTCCTATGGATCATTTGGCAACCAGGAGAAGGTGTTTTTAAATCCCCTTTTCAGCCAACCACGGCTACGACAAGGAGGGGGACCAAGGTCACAAATAGTCAATATTCAGCTTCTCTCCTCCCTCAATTCAGCCGATTGGCAGTGCCTTTTTTTCTGTGAATAAATTATGCCTACCACAGGCTTAATACAGCGATACTAATGTTTAATCTCCTTTGCCAACATTGAACTAGTATAAATAAGCATCTTTTTTATCTAAGCAGGTTTTTTTTTTAATTCCACTGATCTGGGGTTGTGTACCACACACCTTCTTCACGGGTTGTTGATTTCCTCAGAGAAATCTAAAAGGTTAATAAAATAAAATGATGTTTGAAGAAACCAAACTGATTGTACTTTGGCAAACACATAACCCTAGCAAAGCTAAAGCTAACTGGGTTAAATTAAAGTTAAGCTAATTTTGCTGATTTTTTTCCTCTCAGGGGTTCTTTTTAAAAAGCAGTTAGATGAGCATCACTATTCCCTTGATGAAGGGGTTTAGGCATTACAGTATGGATATTTACAAAGCAACACCATGTTGTATCGACAAGATGCTGTGCCTCAAACAGCGCTTCACACAGAAACTTACTGAGCCTAAGTTGATCCATTTAGATCAACAGCTTTACCTTGATGATGGGGGTTTTGTCTCTACATAAAATCCTCATTTGTTGGTTAGAACAAAGGGGTATTTACACGCTGCCCTGATTTTTTTAACAAAATAATTTTATTGTGTTGAAAAGGAATAGAATAGAATAGAATAGAACAGAACAGAACAGAACAGAACAGAACAGAACAGAACAGAACAGAACAGAATAGAATAGAATAGAATAGAATAGAATAGAATAGAATAGAATTCTTTATTGGCCAAGTGTGATTGGACACACAAGGAATCTGTCTTTGGTGCATAAGCTCTCAGTGTACATAAAAAGACAAGATACATTCATCAAGAATCATAAGGTACAACACTTAATGATAGTCAAAGGGTACAAATAAGCAACCAGGAAACAATCAATATCAATATAAATCGTAAGAATACAAGCAACAAGTTACAGCCATGCTGTCATAAGTGGGAGGAGATGGGTGATAGTAATGATGAGAAGACTAATAGTAATAGTAACACAGTCTTAATGACTAGTTTGACAGTGGTGAGGGAATTATTTGTTAAGCAGAGTGATGGTGTTCGGGGAAAACTGCTCTTGCGTCTTAGCCACCCAATCGCAGTGGGACAACTTGCCACAGCGAACTTGCTGCAACCAACTCACTATGATCAACTCACCACAGGACAATTCTCCATGATAGAGTCAACATGAGATAACTATAATATTATTAATAATAATATTATTAATAATAATACTATTAAGAGAGAAACAGGTCTAAAGTGCAGTTATCTCATGTTAAGTTGGCTGTGGACGGTTGTCCACAGTGAGTTGGCGGTGGCGCATTGGCTGTGGTAAAGTTGTCCTAGGCTAAAATGATCTAATAAAATGCAAAAATCAACCAAAACTATGGGGCCTCAGACAAATAATAAACATTTAGAAGTCATCAGTATTTAATAAAAGTTCTTCAAAACATGATTCAGTCTAAATCTTGAGGTAACACATTCCTTTACCAGCTGTCATTTTACATTCAGTGAGTTTATAGGAACGCTGAAATGGATCTCATCCTGGCCATGTTTGTTTTAGTTTGTCAATAAACAACTTAAATGAGAGAATTTAAATGGCATGCTACAAATGGAATTTGGCTGCATTTAAAAACTTAACCTTCTTCATCACCCCTCAGGTTTTAAACTTTGAGTGTCATAATAGAAATACATTTTTTTTTTTCAAAAGAAGTATTACTAATGAGAATCACATGCATCTAGATCAGTGTTTCTCAACCTTGGTAACTTGAAGATGTCCGGACTTCAACTCCCAGAATTCCCCAGCCAGCAAATGCTGGCTGGGGAATTCTGGGAGTTGAAGTCCGGACATCTTCAAGTTGCCAAGGTTGAGAAACACTGATCTAGGTGGCATCCGTTTCGCACTTTTTTTCTAAAAATGTAATTTCTATTTGCTGTTCCTTTAGCAAAATAGACTATGACTTATTAAACAGTGCTCCCCAACACCCCCCCCACCAACTCCAAAATATGTTATCCAGCATAAATGAATAGACAACTGGCTATTTTCTCCACCAGCTCTTGGAAGGAAAACTCAGAACCACAAGAGCAATGCTGTCAGAAAAGAGAGTTGCAAATTAAATTGCATACAAAAAGTTCCAAATTAAATTGCATTCAAGAACCTTGGAAAATAAATGGTTTGCTGACGTAAAGGATTTGTAATGGACCATGAGTTTTACACCCACCTCCCTGTTTCTAATTTAATCCTGTTTGGTGATGATAAAAAAAAAAGTAGCAATCAAAAACTAGCTAATACCTGTGAAATGGCTTGATGCTCTGAGGCCACTTTTTGGCACGCAGGTATCCACATCAGCGCTGTGACTCTTAGAGCATAAGCCAATAATTAACTACCTGTGACAGTTGGATTTCCTGATCTCCAGATTGTTTGCGTTATGAAAATAGGCTAGCTTGGCTGCCTCTGCCAGATCTGCATCCTACGTCACAGAATTGGAGGTTATCCAGTAAAACATTTTGTGTCTAAAAGCCAGCAACATGGCATTTTGAACAGGTGCATCGTTTTCAAAACACCAGAGAATCGCATTTGCTTTCTTGCTAGAAGGTTTCTTAGACATTAACAGCTGAGGCCACAGATAAAATGGTGTCCATCTTCCACAAGTCAGCAATCTGTCCATGCGCCATATGCTCAGTCTTGGGTGTGATTGCAGTCTTAGCCCGCCAGTTTCTTTTAATAAAACCGTATTTGTGTTTCTGCAAACACTGGCATTCCCCTCAAGCCTGCTGTCATCTTTCATTCAACTGCAGATGGTGTAGCTGAACTACAAAAGAGTGGAAGGAATTTGTTGTTAATGGAACCCAATATGGGCGGGAAATTATAAGTCCAAGAGACTCACAACACATGAGGAGCAGTTCCTTACCAAAAGCTACAACCCGGAAGACTCTGGTTGTGCAATACCCAAGGGTTGAAATTCCACACAAAGGCTCCAGGGGTGGGTTGCTTCCAGTTTTTGTTGCATAGTGATGTGGGAGGGAACACAGGAGCCATGGATAAGCCAGTAGGTGTACTTTATTAGTTACAGAAGAGAGATGACAGCAATTCAAACGGTTCCAACGGTCACCAGAGTATTTATAGGCAGCAATAGCCAATCAGAGTACGCTAGCAACGGCTTCTTCTGTGTCCCAACCAATCAGGGAGCACAGAGCAGTTGCTAGCCCTTTTGAATATGACAGAACACAAATCATAATATATAACAGTTTTAATACCGGTTTGCAAGCCGTGTGCGTGTGCGCAAGACAAGCACTGTGTGCGCATGTGCTGTTCCATGTAAATTGTTCTTTGTATTAAGTGAACTGCGCACACGCAGTCACTAAAAATCAAAATGGTGGTGGCCCAGCGGCAGCAAGGGAACCAGTTCGGGGGCGTGTCAGGCCTGGATCGCTGCCGGTTCTGTGACCCAGGCCTGAATCCCACTACCGGTTTGCCCGAATCAGACTGAACCGGCAGCAACCCATCTCTGTTGACTGTGTAAACCGCTCAGAGAGGGCTGTAAGCAGTGGTGGGTTTCAAATCCCGTTCCAACCAGTACAGTTGGAACGGGCCCAGAGGCGTCCTCATGGACGTGCACAGAGCGCGTGGGCACACATGCAGCGTGTGCTTGCATTTTAGCGCCTCTGTGACGCTCTAGCTTCTCCGCAGAGCATCACACAGGCCCTGTATGCGCCATGCGCATGCACGGAAGCGCAGAAGACTTAAAACACAGGTAAGGAGCTCAGATGGGTGGGTGGGCCCTCCGGAGCACCGTACCAGAACGGTATCCACTGCTCTGTGCTGGCTCCGGTACGCCTGCAACCCACCATTGGCTGTAAGGCACTATGAAGCAGTATATAAGTCTAAATGCTATTGCTATTGTTATCCATTTTGCTCAGCCGAACTGGTAAAATGTATAATCAGTAGGATCAAGTAGACTTCTCCAGCATTGCATGGTGATGCCATGATGGAATGTCTGTGTCTATCATTCGTAGACAAGTTGTATAGCTGTTGCAGTCACATGTTTGCGAATGCTAAGGTTTTGGCTTGGGGGACTCATACAGCAAAGCACGAAATAGGACGTTGGATGAACCAATCCGCATGCAGGACGTGCACCTTCACAAGATGCACAGTTGGAATTTGGGAAGTGTTTGCATCGGCCCATCTGTAGTCATATGTAACCTACACTCAACCCCTTCTCAGCACAGGTATGCAGCAATTGCCATGAGCTGTTGTGGGAAACTCTAAGTCCTTATGTATGCATGAATGAGGCAACTTCTTTTGACCTGGACCTCTAGCCTCCTTAAACCCTCTCTCCTTGTTTCCTTCAGTCCATCTAGGTTTGCACTTGTCCAATATGTTACAGTCACTAAAATGGGCAGGGTGTCCACTCGTAAAGCATTCCTGGCGTGCTCTCGAGTTACCATAGGCAGGAGGGGAGAGAACTGACAGAGCAGCTCGTCAGCCAAAACCAGAAGCACATTCCATGTAGCTTTCTCAAAGTTGATCCTCAGGTTATCAGAGCCAGGCGGAGAGGCGTGTTTTCTACAGCCTGTGAAGTATTCTGTTGGAGAATGTGATTTATGACACACCCTGGGCGGAGGGGGAAAACAGGGTCATAGTTGCATCGTAAACTATGTGGGGCAGAGCTGACTTCACTCAGGTACGTGCTGACATGTTGCTCCTAATAAATAACTGGATTTCTTTTGAAACTTGGCTTGAGACTCATGAGTTAATTAGGGCGTCCTTCAGAACCCTGACATGGAGAGCAATTCTTCTCTTGGAATAATCCTTGCCAGCCAAGAGAATTATGCCCTGTACGACTTATTATTTCTCAAGTAGTATTGAGGGCTACATAATATAACTGGGGGGAGGGATCTTTGCGCATTTGAAACCCATGCTTTGCAGATATGCTGAATCTAGTGAGCAAGATTCTTTTGTCTCCTTGCTCTCATATCTTCAATTTAATTGTTTAAATTGTTTTGGAGAAGCTATTACTAATGCTTGTCTTTTTCATGGAAAGTAAGGGGTGGCAAATTACAGGTAGTCCGTGGCTTATGACCACAACTGAGCCTAAAGCCTTGCCCCATTTTATGACCTTCCTTGCCACAGTTGTTAAGTGAATCCCTACTGTTGTTAAGTTAGTAACACAGCTGTTAATTTAGCCTGGCTTCCCCATTGACTTTGCTTGTCCAAAGGTTGCAAAATAGGATCACATGACCTGGAACACTGCAACCGTCATCCCTAACCCTAACCCGTCATAAATACGAATCAAAGCACCTGAATTTTGATCATGTGTTCATGGGAGGCTGCAATAGTTTTAAGGGTGAAAATTGGTCAGAAATCAGAATAGGGTGATTGGCATAAAAATAGCACACTGAAATATTGAAAAACTAAAAAAATGAAATATTATAATTTAATATAAATATGTCTATTATTACTAGAATTATATAAGCTTGTTAAATGAAACAAAATATGACTAATACTATTTTATTTGAATCAAAATGTATGACACTCAGATGCCACACTGTTCACACATTGATATGTTTGTAAAAAATGAAAAATATAAAAAAAGAAGTCATTTTTTTCAAAGCTCTTTTAACTTCAAACGGTCATTAAATTAAGGACTACCTGAACTTGGGGCATTATCGTTTTAAGCCACCCAAATGTCTGAAGGGAGGATTCAAACTTCTAAGATTTCTGTGTCTTGATTCTAAACCAGGGTATTTTTAAGATTCTGAAAATTCCTGGGACAGTGCTGGGGCATAATGCTTCTTGAATTTGGCCATTAACTTGTCCCAGGACATTGTGTGCACTGACAGGGGAGCCACTAATGTGCCCACAATATTAAACAACCCTGGGCCACACAAGTTTAAAAAACATGATTTCTTTCTGCTCTCAGATAAATTGGTATAGTCATTCGCTTCCAAGAAGCATTCAAAACTGGACATATAGGACGCCCAGGTTTCTGTGGCTCCATTAAAAACTGCCAGTGTGTTCATAGAGGCCATCCTGAGGTAAATTTGACAGCTCTCAGCCAATGCCCACTAGTTGTTTAGTGACTTCACTCAACCTCTTGTCGAGTGAGTTCCTTCTGAGAGGAATTTCAGCTCTGAGTGACTCGGGTCTGTAATAGTGACTTTGCCAGCTCTTTGCCTGGGCTCCACCTCAGCAATCCCATCCTCGTCGCCAATGTTCTAGCTAGGAGAATGCCAGGTCTTTCAAATGCTAACAGCTTTAATGCTTAACAGGTTGCCAAACGCAGCAATCCACAACGCACGCGTCTCAGCTAATGGCAACAGCTGAGCCCTGTTTGACAGCTCTTTATATATACTGGCTGTCAAACAGGTAGACAATCAGGAGCGAGAACAACACCCCCTAGGCAGACGGACTGGAGGAAGAACTACTGCACATAGCAAAAATGTTCCTCTGAACCTATTCAGATTCATACACACACTTAGGTATATTTGCTTATACTAGTAAATTTACCCTGAACCTAGTACTTCCAAAAGTGGTAGACTTCAAGTTCCATAATCCTTAACCATGCTCAGGAATCTTAAGAATCAAACTGCCGCATGCTAGGAGAACACCAATTCATGGATATGTATTGTATTTTTTCTGTCGTTATTAACCATATTATTAATAAGAACATCCAAGAGGACTTTGCCTTGAAACATGAAATGCAATTTAAGTGCAATATTTAATTAAGTCCCCTATAGCATATTTCTATATTCCAGCTTTTCTTAGAGCTTTCTAGAAGGTGCCCTGGACAGCCCCATAAATTCTTGATGTCCAGCAACAATGAAAACAGCAGCCCAGTTTCATTACCAAGTTTATGGATGCTACATTTCAACTCTCTTCTTATTCGGTCTCAGCAGGGAGTCCTCTGCTCTGATTACTTTTAATTGGGAGACCCAGGATACCAACCCCCAAAGACAATAATTTAGTTTGTTTAGCAGATAAGACTCCTAATGAGCAATTAAAATAATCAACACTCCAGGAATAATTTAGAACCAAGTAAGTGTCCCCTTGGAAATCATGTTTAGTTTTTGGCAGTTTTAACAAAGAGGAAACTCACAGAAGTTCCCTGCATTATTTTATTTTATTTAAGTTTTTTTAATTTTAAAACAAACAAAAACATACATATAATATAAAAATTATCATCAGTTACATATCTATGTAGCGTGTCGTTTGGTCACAAAGATTTGTGTGTCACTGCTTACAGTCGAATATAAAATCAATAGTTATCAACCAAATATACATTAATACATTGATTATCATTGTAAATCATATATTCAATTTACTCTTCTAATTTCTTCCTTTTAAACATGTATTCTAAAGATTTTAGATTCGCTGGTACAAATCAGAGGTGGGTTCCTACCGATTCGGACCAGTTTGGCTGAACCGGTAGTGCTTTGGCGGCCAGGGTCCCTGGAACTGGCAGCGACCCAGGCCTGCCATGCCCCCGAACTGGTTTTCTGGGTGGCGATGTAGGTGCCGCCATCTTGTTTTCCACCCCTGGTTTAGTCATGCCGGCCACATGACCACAGAGACATCTTCAGACAGCGCTGGCTTTTCCGCTTTGAAACGGAGATGAGTACCATCCCCTAGAGTCGGGGACGACTAACACATATGTGTGAGGGGAATCTTTACCTTTACCTTTTATACCAAATTACTTGGAGGAGTTAAGATGGTTTCCTGGTCACAACATGGACAAATGCTCACTGTCTGGACCTATTTTAGTAATAATATATGGCTCTGCCAAGGACGTTCCCATCCCAGGATATATTTCATCCCATCCATCTTATCCGGTGTCTTCCTTTTCTTCCATTTCTCTCTGTCTTGTCAAGGGTAACCCTGTTTTAAATCCATCATTTCTTTGTTTCTCAGGATCAAAGGTATGTGGCTTGATTTGCTGATCACTGTCCTAAGGGAACAATATTTATTTCCTATTTTACCTGGCAGGAATGACCGTCTGGTTCTTACCACAGTCTATGATATCCTCAGTATTATCTCCAAATCCCTAATTTAAAGGGATTTTTAAATCCAAAACATCTTTGTTTTCTACACTTTTTGTTCAGCATTTTCAAAGCAATATGTTACCATCCCAAAGAACAAGGCTTGAACTATTTTCATATTTAGCAGACAAGCAGTTTTGCTGAATCTGGGCATTATCTCAAGGAAATACATCCTTATATAACATGCTGTCAATCTACTGAAGTACTTGGATGTGATTATTTATTAGTTTTATTACCAAAACTTTAATATACAAAAGGCAGTGTGTGGCAGTAGCTTTTGCTGAACCAACTCTTCATAAATATATCCAAGAGAGAATCTGCCAATTCTAAAACAGAAAAAGGGGAAATAGGGGAGAAATTCAAGCCTGGGAGAGAAAATAATAAAGAGTCAAATATTTCCAGAACATTGGGGAGTTCCCAAAACCACAGCAGAAGGATTAGAGGAGATACTACTGAAGCCAAGAGATTAGTGGCATAGTTAACAAGTAATGTCACAAAAGAACGTGCAGTCACAAAAGATGTGTAGCTTCAAAAAAGAGAAAAATCTTGTCCACATAAGTATCTCTCACCTGGTTAGTTCATTCTTGGGTCTTATTTATAGTGTGTTAGATTAAAAAAAAAAAAAAGATGAATCATTTCCTTGCTACAAGACCTCAGCTATTCAAAGGTGCCTGCGATCCTGTTACCTGTAGATTCACCATGTCAATGTTCCTGCTGCAAAATCACCTCCTCTTTTGAGTATATAGAGCAAGGAATTCATCAGTCTGGATGAAGCTCTGGCAGGTCATAATGCTACCGTTTGCTGAAGGACTTTTATGACATTTTTTTTAACCAGTGTTCTGTATTTCCCTCAGCAAAAATACAGTCCAGCAGAAGTTTATTGTTAAATTTATATCTAGACTTTTGCTCAAGAACATAAGGTAGCACACATACCAAAACACCCTATAACCGTGATGGTGAACCTATGGCACATGTGTGTGGGGGTGCTTTCAGCACACGACAGCAAAAAGGTTAGCCATCACTGCCCTGTAAGTTGTTAAGAGAGCATAAAGGTAAAGGAATATTTTACTCTGCTAGTCATTACCGACTATAGTGGGCAATGCTCATCTCCGTTTCAAGGCCATTGAGCCTGTGCTGTCCGAAGATTTCTGTGGTCATGTGGTCAGCATGACGCGAAGAACGCTGTTCCCTTCCCACCGAAGTGGTACCTATTTATCTACTTGCATTTGCATGCTTTCGATTTGCTAGTTTGACAGGAGCTGAGGCGAGGACAGGAGCTCACCGCATTGCCTGGTACTTGGGTCTTGAACCTGAGCTCTCAGCTTTCCAGCTGGCAAACCCAGCATCTTAACCACTAAGCCACTGCGTCAACATTGAGAGTGTGTGACGTGCCTGAAATCAGTCAATGAACTTCCATATCTGAGGATCAAACAAAACCTGGGTCTCAATACTACACCACATAAGTTCTTGTGAAGTCTGCTGTCAATATTCCCCTTCTTGTGTTCCTAAATGAAATTGTCCTACTGCATGCTGGCCAGTGGTGGGATTCAGCCAGTTCGCACCTATTCGTAACTTTCTAAGTAGTTCAGAGAACCGATTGTTGGAAGAAATCTCCTTTTGTTTTTTTCCACTTTACAGGGCTAATCCTGTAAGGTAGGCAGGAAGGAAACATTCTGGTGTTGTTTCTAGCCTCATCTTTATTGACCTGCTTATAGAAATTGCCTCTCCGGTTAACTCTTATTACATTGTAACAACTAAGGCGAAGCGCCCATCGACCTAAGTGACCTTGAGTTGGCCAAGCCCACCTAGTCACATGACCACCAAGCCCCATCTACCCAGATAGTCATTAGGGCAGAGAACCGGTTATTAAATTATTTGAATCCCACCACTGATGCTGGCTCATTTAGGAAAGAAACCTGGTTAAGTAAATCAAGCACAATGGGTACATTCAACCCAGGACTTTATATAGACTTTTAAGATAGCTCAATTGAGAAGACCAAGCTCCAGATCTTAAAAAGAGCAATTGTACGCATACTTTATTTTCTCATTAGGGAAGATGTCGACAGAAATAAGCTATGACAGCTTGCCTGGCTTTGATGAGGCCTTCGACACCTTCAGGAAAAATGTGACTGCAAAACAGGCAGCGCAGGATAAGGAATATGCAAGGCTGGCAGGAGTTATTTGGATGTCATTCTTCCTTCCTCTGACCAGGAGGGCTACAATGACTCCTAATTTGAGAGCTGGCTGTGCATTCCCCCTTAGAAACAGAGGGGGGGGGATGAGTGTTTTTCTTTTTTCACTGCAAGAAGCAAGACCTTCTATTTTCTGATGTGGAAATCAAAAACAAAACCTACCAGGCAAAAATTTGGATTCTGTTTTGAGACAGTTCGGCTAGTACTTAGTGAAATCCCTGCCTTATCTCTGCCAAGATAAGCTTTTAGTAGATGACACAATATACAGTACGAGAAGCAAGAAAGCGACGAGCAGAGAGACTTGCTGCCATTCCAGGAGATCTTTGTTTATTGCTTCCTCCATACAGAGGTGGTATTCTGCCGGTTCTTTCCGGTTCGGGCAAAACAATAGCGCTAGCTACGGAGGGCTCCGCCCACTTGCCCTGACATAATACATGAGCACTGCACGTGTTGAAGGCGGTGTGCATGCACAGACAAGGCGTGTACGCTCACATTTGTGAACTGGTAGGGAAGCTAAGTGAATCCCACCGCTGCCTCCATAGGTTAGAAACTGAAGAAATCAGAAATGAGAATTTTATTTTGCAATTCAATCTAGAATAGAAAGTTGGGGCAGCTCTTAAGATCATGTGTGCGCTCTTTATTAACTCTGGCATTCAACTTTTCTCTTCCCAATTAAATGATATTCAGGGTCATGTGGTTATTTGAAGATCATTCATAGCCTGAGTACATCAATTGCTCTTATAGGTATTGAATTGAATATTAATGAGCGTACACAGACAAGGGTGCATATTATTTTCTTAAGCATTAACAAAAAATACATTAAACTTTGCACCACAATGAAATTCAGAGGGTCAAGTTTTCTAATTTTTATTATGGGTGTTCTGCATTCTTTCCAATTCTTTTAGGATAAAATTTAACTGAACTAAAAAAAAATCCACCTATCTGCTGTGACAACGAAATGCTTGCTTATGGGCTGCTCAATCCATCATTGCTTATCATTTTAATGAATGCAAAATATACTTCTTAATAGTTTCATTACTCACAGCTAAAATAAAGGGGGGGGTGTTTTTTAAACATGTAATGATCGCAAGCAGCCACAAGATGGTGATGACTAACTTTGGAACCTAATTCCATTGAAGAAAATTTTCAGAGCACAAGAAATAAAACTTGACAAAATTAATGTTGAGCCATTTTAGTGAAGGAGCAAGGACAGTAATACCCATCCGCAAATTTGTTAAAGATTTTATTATTTTATTTTAAATAAAATAATAAAATTTTCATAATTTTATTAGTTATTGTCTAGGGCTGGGCTACAAGCCCAAATTAACAACAAAAGCTTTCTAAATGAACACACACCAAATCTTAAGAAGTATACTAAGTATTGGGTAATGTAAACAAGAGGTTTCTTTGGGCAATAATGGACATATTTTGAATGTATTTAAAACAGATAAATCCTCACCCATAGTAAAACCCATCTATAAATGCAAAAAGTAGTATTTTGGTCAGGTAGGCTAGAGTAATTGTTTTGCTGAATCATTTTGTGCTTTTTAAAAAAAGCTTGCTTTTAACCATTTACAATGTGGAATTTTGAAGTAGAAAGTCCCATAAATCAACAAACCAGCTATCATCTTCCTACAAGTTAATTCATTATTTTATTAATCCACATATATTACTACATGTGTGACCCATTTGTTCTCCAAAAGTTTCTATCATCCCTTGATTTGCATCCATGTTGCCAGTTTTAACTTCAGAATCAGAAATCTATCGTGGGCCTATACATATGTGAGTCACATAGAAGCAGCAGTCCATGTGTTGGTAGCCAGAAACTAAGGTTTTGTATTACAGAAATGATTCTTGAGAGTGTCATCTGTTTTTCTTTTCTCCTTCCACAGACAAAATGTCTAATCTAAAAAAAAAAATCCTTTAAGTTTCCAAAATTGTTTTCTGTCACGTAACATACAGTATATGTATGTATATATATGTACTATATGGTATAACGGCTGTATTCACAAACCCTGTTACAACATAAAGTGGTTTGTTTGGTTTGGCTTGATTGCATGGGAATTTCAAGATAGAAGAAATTTGGCTCCCAGATACCTCATGTTCTTATTTCCACTCTTAAATCCCCTCTCCCAAAACAGGTTAAATTTGGTCTAAGACTTTAGGAGGGGACTGTTACAGGGGAGTTATAGGTGGGAATGTGAGCAGAAAGTTCTCAGCCCACTGTTAATCTTGAGGGTCCTCTCACCCCAGAAAAACTAGGGCACGGAAATGTGGTCACATTTCTGCCATATTTTGGTAAGTCAATATTTTGCAGAAATGGGTGCTACCCATTGGCAAGATGGCCATCGTTGTCTTAGGTTAAGCTTTGTTTGCAAATAAACTTGTGGATTATTTAATAAACCATTATTTAAAAAGCCACTGTTTAGCACAAACAAACCCTGATTTGCAGATTCACATGTTGCACTAAGCCATTTTCACTTAACACATTGTGTGAACCTGGAGATAACAGGCTATTAAAATCACAGTTTGAGCAAACTATGACAGTATAATGTGTGGACCCAGCCACAGTATAACTGCAGTTGGCAGATTTAATGTTAATATACCTAGTAATGCAAAATAAAAGATTTTCCAATCTTCATTATTATTCATATAGGTTAAAAGAAAAGAACGTGAGCTTGAATCTCAATCACATTATTCTAAACCATAATTCAGAATTATTTTTTAACCAGGCAATTCCTTCAATTCTTCTATCCATATACAAACATAATTAAGGCATAATATCTTTAGTCTAAAAAGACTGCTTATATCCAAAATCATTTACCAATTTTGTTACAACAGTTGATCAGAGACATGTACTACATATTTCAAAAACTGTTTCATTAAAAAGAAATCAAGAGTCTATATTTGGAAAACTATTTCTTGATTTCAAAGAACTACATTTCAAGTAAAAAAAGAAAAGAAACGTATCAAATATTTTGAAAATGCAAAAGACAATCCTTTTCAAAATACAAAAGACAAAAGTTTTGATTTTCTGGAGTTTTTCATGTTACTCTTGGCTTTTCAACTTTCAGTCTCCAAGTGTCACCATTTTTTTTCTTCCAAAGATTCAAATGAGATGAAATTATATGTTAATATATAATGTTCCATATCAATTTTGCTTCTAATAATTTTTCATGGTTGACACTCCAGAAATCTCTCCATTTTCAAATTATTATATGTCCAATTTCAACTGATTTTAGAGAAAGAATCCTGTGGCAGCCTCTTTTTTTTTAATGAAGGATTTAATACTAATTTGTTCTTTATTGGATGTACATTTAAGAATCGGTCTCCATGATGAGTATCAGCACAACTGAACAAATTAGAATAAGAAAAAGTAATTTTTGATCGAAATGCTATTTGCGTTCATCATTTAATCTGGCGTACATCTTGGTACTGAAAAACTTGTCTTCACTGGGGGAATAAGCTGCATCTTTGATCACTCCTGAGAAGGAAGAGTCCACCACTGGATGAAAAGGAAAAGCAGGAAACAAGCCAGTCCTCAGGTATGGTGCCATCAATCCAGGTAAAGCTCTTCCTGGGGGAGAATAAGTCACTCTTAGAGGTCCAATTCCCAGTCTAGGGCTTAAGCCATAAAAATTCATCTCTCTCCTGGAAGAGGCCGAGCTGGTTTGAAGAGGAACAAATGCTGATTTATTGCCAAGCGCTGCTGCGACATCTACTCCGAGGCCAAAATCAGAAGGTCTCTGGAAAGCACTGCATTCGGGCAAGACTGGGATTGCAAGCTCTCGGAATCCTGGCCTGTGTTCGCTGGCATTCAGGATCTGCTCTATAGCTTGGACTATGTCTCCTCTACAGAGCTGCAGAACCCTTTCCAACCTGCTTGGTTTGTGATTAGGAAAGACCTTGGTAAGAATATTAAGGGGGTCTCTGCGCTTTAAGGCACTGTCAGCAACAGAAGCAATAGCAGCAGCAGGAGGGACGCTGGCATCACAGGGAACAAAATCCTTGGGACACTCGCTTTCGTTTCCAGATTCCATGTCCGACGAAGACAAAGAGGCTGGGCTGTCAGTTCCTTCTAAAGATTCATCAGTACCCGATAAAGCTATCTCTTTATTTAAAGTCTGCGTCTTAGATGGCTTCTCTTGATTACTTCCAGCAGCTTCAGAAGATGTCAGGGAGGGTGTAAGCAAATGGACTACAGAAGTGCCCGATTCACTGCAGTAGAAGTCATACTTCTGAATCTTCTCTTCTAATGGGGGAAAAATGCAACCAAATACTCAATTTATTACAATATATCTGATTCATCTACCGCTTTCTCATATAAACACCCTAAGGCCTCTAGGCATTACCAGTTATGGAATCACATCATCTATTCAATATTATATGTACACAATTCAGTATCTTTAAAAACTCTTCCTTTCACTGCACATACCTCCTTGTTACCGCAAGTGCACAAGTGCACAAGTCACAAGTTGCTATGTGCATGGCATACGATGTATATATCCCATTTTTGGCACCTATTATGAAATATCCAAGAAGGATTGTTTACATGTACAGAGTATGAAACAAAACAATGCACTTACTGCAAAAAGTAAAAACACTACAGCAGTACAACATGGAAATCGTAAAATGGAAGCAATATATCTACACAGGATATGTGAAGTCGCTCCCAAGTGCTTAAAATCTACTGTATCTGAAAGTAAATTGTCGAAATGGGATAATGTGCTTTTGTCATTCATAAAGAAGAAAATAATGTTTCCATGCTTTTTCCATACAACTTGTTCTTCTGCCTACATAGATTTCCTACAACACAAGCTGATTTGCAGAAAGACCATTTAAATTAATGAGAGCACTAAAAGAAAACTATAATACCCATTACTTTTTAACAGAGCTTTTCCAAGATAATTTCTTGGTGCTTTGCATCTTTACATACTACAATTGCCCATACGAAGGCCAGCTCATAGATTTAGTTCATTTGCCTTGGAACAAGCAACATATTCTGTTTTGTTAGTATACATGCAGTGTCAAATGCTTGCAACATTAATAATACCTTTGTATAATTTTTAGAATTATAATGTTATAAACTATTTTTCCAAGCATTCATATTTTCCATAAAATGTAAGCAAATGGCCAACCTGCACGCAAGATTAAAAATGCAACTTCTCCAATAATCCATGCTATGGAACATGATGAAAAGCCACAATCTTAACACATTCTGGGAAGTGCCAGAATGTGGATGTGTTTGAGATGGAAGAAGAGCTATAATGCTATTAAAAATAATTTTTAACATTTTGAGCCTAAAAAGAGAGTTCATATTCTTTCTAATATAAATTATTGTGCCAACCCAAGACCATTTAGATGAATGCATCTTACAGAGATCAATGGATTCTATCTATAGTTCATTTCAATTCCAGCAATACACAGAGTTGAGCTGTGGTTCTTTTTCCTTCCTTCCTTCCTTCCTTCCTTCCTTCCTTCCTTCCTTCCTTCCTTCCTCCCTCCCTCCCTCCCTCCCTCCCTCCCTCCCTCCCTTTATAACCACAGGAAAGGCAGATTCCTACTTTACAATCTATTACATCAAGCAAAATGATTACTAGTTTCCTAAGGTGTTTCTTCACTAAGACTAAATAACAATTAATTAAGTAATGGATAATCTTCATAATCCAAAAAGGATTTGAGCTGCACACTATAACTCACATTAAATACTCACTGATAGCTATTATTAGCCTTGAAGGTCACTAAAAACAAAAGAAAAAAGAAAATTCTATCAGTCCTATCACAAATTGCTATCAAAACACATTATTGCACAAGCTGCACACACTTCAAAGATACCATCCCCATCATTCTCCGTGATCTCCCTCTGATCTCTGAAGAAACCTAAAACTTAAAACTTGGGGGGAAAGAACTAGTGATTCTCCTTTCCCCACAAGAGATGCTTAATTATATTTGCCAAAATCCTGGATTATTCACCGTTCAGACATAAGCTCTTGCGAACCAGGCCTACTGAAACGCCACCAATTTCTCACCTCTGACTTAAAGCCCTTTAAGGTGGAATCAGCCGCGGTTGATTGAGTTCGGGGGATTTTCTTTCTGCCCGCTCCCCACCACTTTTTATGGAAATTTAACCCCAAACATCGAGGGAAATCCCACCTCTTCGCGCGCGCTGGAACACCGGGCAGAAACTCTTAGCAGCAGGCTCGCTTTCAGCGCCGGCGTCGCCGGCCGCCTGGCTCCCGGGGCTCAGACGGACCGCAACAGGCGTCCGCTTTTGCTGCTGGTTGGGGTGAGTTCCGCCGCCGCCGCCGCCGGCCCGCGCGTCGATCTCCTCCTGCGCTTGCTGCCTGCGCAACGCCACCTGGGCGGCCATCACGCGTTGCCGCTCCGCTATGAGCGAGCACTTGGCGCAACCACAGTCCCGCCAGCGGCAGAAGCGCTTGTGGCCCTTCAGCGCCGACACCACGCCGTGGTTGCGGCAGCGGGCGCACTTCGGCGTGCGCGGATAACACACGCCGCGCTCCAGCCCCACCGCCGCCTGCGCGTAGCAGCTGGAGGGATTGCCTGCGGTGGCGGCGGCTGCTGCCGCCGCTGCAGCCGCGGCGGCCGCGGCGCGCACGAAGAAGCTAGGAGGGCGAAGGAAGGTGGGCGGCATGGGGACTCCCGCCGCTGCCGAAGGTGCTCTGGGCACCGAAACGGGCAGCCCTGGTGGGGGCAGGAGAGGCGGGTTGCTCGTCGCCATGAGTCCGTGAATCGGGAGCAGCGCACGGTAGTTCCTCCGAAGGCGCGAGTGCGATTCGCTTTTGCGCGAGTGTGATCGGGCGCTGGCCCCCCGCAGACCCCGAGAGAGTGGCTGGCGGGGTGTCCGCCCACTTGAGAGCAGGGAGCCGCCCACCAAGACCGAAGTGACGGGGGAATCTAACTCTCTGGCCGACTTGGAAGTGTCTCTCTGGAGATTCTCAGTCGTCCAGCAGGTCATGGTTGCCCCAAAAGTGCTTTTTTTTCCCCCAAAAGGCAACTGGGCTCTCTTTGTTTTGTCTTTGAAGAGGTTTGGCTTCTCATCCAAGAAGAACTGGACTCTCTTTGTTTTGTCTTTGAAGAGGTTTGGCTTCTCATCCAAGAAGAACTGGACTCTCTTTGTTTTGTCTTTGAAGAGGTTTGGCTTCTCATCCAAGAAGCTTCTCCAGCTCAGAGCTGGAGAAGCTTCTTGGAGGAGAAGCGAAATGTCTTCAAAGAAAAATCAGAAAATCCTTTTGCCTCTTGAACAAAAGCACCTTTGGGACATGAGAAGAGTTAGAAAAGGACCTTGAATTTGCCTATGCACATCCAAGAAGCTTCTTCAGCTCTTGAAAAGCTGAAGAAAAAGTTTCTTCAGAAGCTGAATAACCTCCTTGGATGAGAAGCGAAACATCTTTAAAGAAAAACCAGAAAGTCCAGTAACCTCTTGAAAAAAGCACCTTTGAGAGGAGTTGGAAGTGAGTGTTTGTGTCTGTGGGTTGGTTGCACTATTGTACGCTTCTAGAGGTGCCAAGAAACATCTCCACTTTTTAGCCTCAGAAATACATGTATGTGTGAAAAGCACTCCGGAACTGTGTCACCTTTATCTTTTTTTTTTTCCCTTGACACCTTCCAACACCAACCCATGTCAGGCAGGTGAGCCTGCATTCAGATGCATGCTGATCTCAGGAAAAAGCAGTGGCGCACCAAACCGTCTTCCATTAAGCAGGCTTGACTTTTTTTAAAAAAAAAAATCCCTTACGTTCATGGTGCTATACAACCAAACTTCGCAAATATATTCCCTTCAGTGGGGATAAACAAAAAATCCAAGCTAAAGAAGTTTCTTGGATGAGCAGGGAAACGTCTTCAAAGGGGAAAAAAAAACCAGAAAATCTAGTTGCCTCTTGAAAGAGCACATTTGGCACAAAAAATCTGAAAACAATTGGCAAGCCAGGCAAGTTAGAGCAGAATAAGAAACCAATTGTATCTGGGTCAGGATTACTTTTATTGTAATAGCTATAAAAAGACAATCGTGCAAGTCTGAATGAGCTTTCCTCTGCCCTCACTCTACCCTCATGTGAACAAGGAAGGGTCATGCTTGAAATGCTTTCTCAACTTTATTGGCCTCATTGACTTATTTGACTGTTGCCTTAGTTGACAGCTCTTCTGTCTGTCCTTGAAGGCCATTTCCTATGCCCTGTACAAGAATTCAGACTTGACAGAAGACCTTATTGATTGCTGTTTATATACTATTCTCAGAAATAAGGTGCTTTAGTTTGTTTGAAGTATTAGACTGATATTTAATGGTCATATTCCCAGCTCAATGTGTGAATCTAGCCAGAGAATAGTTCTCTAGTGCAGATAAATAATATAAAGCACATTGAGCCTTCCTGATTCAGGCCGGGAGTACATGTACTAAAAGCTATTTTCCAACTTGGCTCAACCCATGATTTTATTGCTTGCCCAGCATGAATATAAAAACATTTGTCTTCTACTAAGCCACCATATTGTATTCTATATCTATGTTTAAAACTGCACACTTCAAACACATTTTTAAGGCTTTTGTTGCTGTGATAATAAGAGGATGCTTTTTGTTTGGTTTTAAGAGCCATCATAGACAATGTTAGAAATTGAGTTTCAAAACAAGGCTGACCACTTCCTGAAATGATTGTCTAAGCCTGCAATACAGGTAGTCCTGAACTTACAACCATCCATTGAATGACCATTCGAACTTACAATGGCAGTGAGAAAAGGGACTTATGACCAACAAGCGTTGAAGCATTCCCACATGATCAAGATTTGACAGCTGGCATGTTATTTATGACAGCTGCACTTGTCCTGAAGTCATTTGATTGCTATTTCTAACCTTCCCTGCTACCTTCCATCAAGCAAAGTCAGTGGGAAAGGGGGAAGCCAGATTCACTTAATGATCAGAGAATTCACTTAACAAATATAGCAAAATAAAAAATATAGCAAAATAAAAAATAAAATGGGGCCAAACTCACTTAACAACTCCCTTGCTTGGCAATGGAAATTTTGAACTCAATTGTGGTTGTAGATCGAGAGCTACCTGTACATTCCTTTCTTGTTTACCCAGGTTTCAATAGCTGAGGCAGATCTGTTAACTGTTCCAGAGGAACAGCCACTCTTTGTGAGTATTAGCACTGACAGGAACTCCAAATATTTGAGGACTTTTGCTTTTAACTTTTTTATTAGTTTATTGAGGTATAAAATACAAAGGGGGGAAAAGCATGAAAAAGTAAGAAGAGAGGTAGGGAAAAAGAAGGGATTCTTTTCTAAATATAGAAAAGAAAAAGGCACTGACATCCTACTCTTTTTTTTTTTAGTTTTAAACAAACATAAAACAAACAAACATAAACACACACAAAGTATAAAAACCCTTTTCCAATTACTTACAGTATGTCAATTGGTTACAAAACTTTTGTGCTTCCTCACAACAGTCTTCACTTGCAATTTACATAAAGTCAATCTAATATATATGTATACAATTATTATGATTATTAAACATTCATGTGACTATAACTGATTATTACATCGTTATGTAAAGTATTCTAAATTTAAAATAAATTTATATTATGGAATTTCATTACATCATCCTGAAATCATCTGATAGTATTACATCTTTATATTTTATTCTATATAGTTATTTATCTTTTATAACAAAGCCTCTCAGCCTCTAGGTGTTTCCAAGCCTCTCAGCCTCTAGGTGGCACCATTACTTCTGTTTCCTCTGCTTTTACCCCTCTCTTTAGATTCCAAGCTTAGGGGGGGGAAAGAAATTCTTTAAAAAAAAGACAATCCAGCTGAGTGTTGAAAAAAGAAAGGAAAGGAATTCATAATCCACCAATATGAAAAAAGGAAAAAATAGAAGAAGAAAAAAAGAAAAGCAGTCCAATTTAAAAAGTAAGAGGCATTTGTAAAAATTCCATCCCGCCAAAAAAAACCAAAGTTAAAAAAGGATAACACCCTAAGTTTAATACAGGCTTAATTCACCACTTACTCTCTTCTGTCTTCAATTTTAATTTTGCTCTAAGTCTTTTTGGGTGTACTCTAATAGTAAAAATTTATCTCACCATTTCGACACACACTCTCTCTCCTGCTTTTCTTCCATTCAAGGGCTGTCCCAACCTTCTGCAGCTTAATGGTTGCTTCTCATTGTTGCCAGAAAAAAGAGCTTCTCCTGGATCAATCAGGGACTTTTCGATGTCCCTGAAATCAGCAGGATGTATCCTTCTCTATCACCGTCTCTACGGGACGGTTTGGGTCCAAAAGGACCATCCAGCAGCAGAGATATCGACAGCAATCTTGGAGCTCCAAGATTGCATGTCATGTCGTTGCGACGTTAGCCTGCCCCCCTGACATCTGACTCTTTAGAACAGTAGAAGGTAACAACATTACAACCACAACTTTTTGCTTTTACACAACAGTATGCACATGCCATTTCTATAATAATAAGCCTGTCTAGTTTACAAAAACAAAATCAATTTCATTTTTTCCCCATTGTAAGCATCAAATCTGGAAGCCATTTCAAAATTGGGACAAAATTAAATATATTCTCTTCTTTGGATTGAATAAAAATCATTAACCATTTCCGCTTCTCTTTGCTGTGGGGGATAATATATCATTCATTCTTATATTTTCAAACCTTGTCAATAATATTTTTTTTGCTTCTTGATTACAATGAATTTCTAAGTAGGGAGTTAATATTCGTGAAGAAGGGCCACAGATGCTTCACTGAGGAAATTCCTTTGGTTTCCAGACATAAATATGCATAAATATATAGCCTTTCCAACACACTGCTTTAAATAAATATATCCAGACCAACTTTACAAATATATTGTTTCTGTTTCCTATCTCCACAAAGGCCAGAAATGATCATTTCTGTGTGTATTGGAATAAGACTGAAATTTTCATTCCTTTGTCTCTTTTTATATATGGTCGTTTTCAGTACTTTTAAAGCTAAAATAGCTGCATTGCATTAACTGGAGGCCTATTTTGAAAAGGGTACATAAGAGAGCCGTATATTCCTGACTGTCTGCTTATTAGCTTCATGTAGGCATCTGTTTACCTTCAGCTAGAAGAGTGTAAGCATCTAATTGAACAACCTGACTCTGAAATCATTTCTAAGCAATGATACCCTGAACAATTATAATGAATTGTCCTCAGGCAAAATTAAACGAGACAGTGTGCGATGAGCTTGCCTCTCACTGGCTGATCATGTATCTGTGCAATCACCCAAACCATACAGTTTTCCACTCGTTATGCTGATAAGGGGCTGGGAACCTGCATTAGCTTCTATCTGGAAATGATGCTCAAAGGAGTAAGCCGATGTAGAATGACCAAAGCCTTATAAATCCTAGGAGGACTCTGGACAAAAAAAAACCCTTGGAAATTGAAGTGATTAGTTCAAATATCTAATAGAATAGAATATAATTCTTTATTGGCCAGTGTTTTATTGGACACACAAGGAATTTGTCTTTGGTGCATATGCTCTCAGTGTACATAAAAGGAAAAAGTGCATTCATCAAGAATCATAAGATACAACACTTAGTGATTGTCATAGAATACTGATAAGCAATCAAATCATATTAGGAAACAAACAGAACAATATAAATCGTAAAAATACAAGCAACATGATATAATCACGTGGGAAGAGATAGGTAATAGGAAGGATAAGAAGAAGAATACAGGTAGTCCTTGACTTATGACCACAATTGAGCCCAACATTTATGTTGCTAAGTGAGACAGTTGTTAAGTGAATTCTTAGCTGATTTTATGACTTTTCTCACCACCGTTGTTAAGGGAATCACTGCGGTTGTTATGATAGTAACAAAGTTGTTAAATGAATCTGCCTTCCCCATTGATTTTGTTCATCAGAAGGTCACAAAAGGTGATCACATGACCCCAGGACACTGCAACCATCGTAAATATGAGTCAATTGCCAAGCATTCACATTTTGATCACATGACCATGGGGATGCTTCAGCTGTTCTAGGTGTGAAAAACAGTCATAATTCCTTTTTCTCAGTGCTATTGTAGCTTCAAACGGTCACTAAACAAGCTGTTGTAAGTCTATGACCTTAACATGTTTGAGCAAGTGTTGAAGATACACTAGGGGGTCTCCAAACTGGGCAACTTTAAGACTTGTGGATTTCAACTGGCTAGGGAATTCTGGGAGTTAAATTGGCCACATTTGAAGACCCCTGTGATAGACTATCAGTTTCAGTTCAGTATCTTATAATGCTAATACAATTAGGCAAAATCTGTATAAAATCAGTTCAGTATCTTATAATGCTATTAGGCAAATTATAATGCGATTAGGCAAAAGTATGTCAGTTTGTGAGTATTAGAAATCCATGAAACATTTGATGGCCCAATTCATGGAAGAAGAGAAATAGGAACATGTGGGACATATCCACAGATGGTATGATTAGGTGCCGGAAGAATGGGGCGGGGGGGGGGGGGGATCAACAGTTTTCCTGTACAAAGGATCAGCAACTAGGCCATGACCAGCTGCCAATCATCTGACTTAACTAAAAAAAGAGGAGATCTTCTCACTTGTAAGCCCTTTCTTAACTCTAGAAGTAGGAAGAGTAGGGAGGCTTAGAATTAGAACAGAGTTCACATTTGTTCAGCTTGTATCATGACATGCATACACAAATACACTTAGAGTTGATAAGGTTAGAGATTGAAGTTCAAAAGGAAAAAGTGCTTCTGATTCATCAGAATAAAAGGAAGAAAGTCCTTTTATATATCTAGGATATATAAATCATACAAAGCTTAGTTGTATTACTGAGTTTTGTCAATAATCTGAATTAAAAGGGGGCAGAAATCTGGAATATTATTTTTCCACTGACTTTTTCAGTCAAATCTTTCAAACCCAGGTAGACAGCAACTTGGTTTCAACAGCTCAGCTCTTTGCCCAAATAGAAAGAAGGAAAATAGATCACAGCCATAGAATAGAATAGAATAGAATAGAATAGAACAGAACAGAACAGAACATTTTTTTTTGAGTCATTTTATTAAGACTTATAGGCCGCCCTTCTCCCTGAGGGGACTCAGGGCGGCTTACAATCATAAGGGAAGGGTGTGCAGCAACAAGGGACAAACAATAAGTGACCAAAAATAAAATGGTAAAACCACAACATGCATTCAACAGTCAACACTCGGGCGGGTAAATTGGAAACCTATCCCCAGGCCTGCTGGGAGAGCCAGGTCTTGAGGGCTGTGCGGAAGGTCTGGATGGTGGTGAGGGTACGAATCTCGACGGGGAGGTCGTTCCACAGGGTCGGAGCTGCAACAGAAAAGGCTCTCCTCCGTGTAGTCGCCAGTCAACATTGACTGGCGGATGGAATCCGGAGGAGGCCCAGCCTGTGTGATCTAATCGGTCGGAGGGAGGTAATCGGCAGAAGGCGGTCTCTCAAGTATCCAGATCCACTACCATGGAGTGCTTTAAAGGTGGTCATCAGTACCCTGAAGCGCACCCGGAGACCGACAGGTAGCCAGTGCAGCTCGCGGAGGATGGGTGTAATGTGGGCGAACCGCGGTGCGCCCACTATCACTCGCGCGGCTGCATTCTGGACTAACTGCAGTCTCCGGATGCTCTTCAAGGGCAACCCCATGTAGAACCCATTGCAGTATTCCAGCCTAGAGATCACAAGGGCTCGAGTGACTGTTGCGAGAGCCTCCCGGTTCAGGTAGGGCCGCAACTGTCGGACCAGGCGAACCTGGGCAAATGCCCCCCTGGTCACAGCCGACAGCTGATGGTCGAAAGTCAGCTGTGAATCCAGGAGGACTCCTAAGTTACGGACCCTGTCTGAGGGGTATAAAATTTGACCCCCCAGCCTGAGTGTTGGAATGTCAGCCAAATTATTGTGAGGGAAGAACAGAATTGAATTGAATTCTTTATTGGCCAAGTGTGATTGGACACACGAGGAATTTGTCTTTAGTGCATATGCGCTCAGTGTACATAAGGAGAATAAAATACATTCATCAAGAATCATAAGATATAACGGATAGTCATAGGTTACTAATGAGCAATCAAATCATACTATGAAACAAATAAAACAATATAAATTGTAAAGATACAAGCAACATGGTTATAGTCATAAGTGGGAAGAGATAGGTACTATCTCTTCCCACTTATGGATAAGAAGAATAATAGCAATACAGTCTTAGTAAATAATTTGACAGTGTTGTGGGAATTAGTTGTTTAGCGGAGTGATGGCATTCGGGGGGGAAACTGTCCTTGTGTCTTGTTGTTCTAGTGTGCAGTGCCCTATACAACTATATTATACTATATTACTGGAAGTCATCAACTTCTTCATCAGCAGCACCTTGAATCTCTAAAGTAGTGTCAAAAAATGAGAACCGAATATAAACTTCATCTCTGCTAAGAGGTTTGTTGGCTTTTCACAGAGCAACTCTTAAAGCAGAAGAACTTATGGGCAAGTTTAATTGGTTTTTTTAAAGAGGCAAAGGAAACCAACTCTCAGAACAATTTGAAATAGAAGAGTTCATTCATGGCTTGGTTTACTTGACAGATACAATTTTGGGCCAGGGTACATTTTGTGGGTTAAGGCCCTGCAAGCACCACTGTGGATGCTGCTAAAAAAAACACCACATGAGATGTTTAGCCAAACTGCAGAGAATTATGCTAAATGTCTAGTCCTAAATAAAGGGTTTATTGCAGTCTGAAGTTAAGGAAGACAAAAGACAGCTTTTCTGCAAGCAGAAGTCTTGCAGATATGTGGAAACTTTGTATGATTCTTTTGAACATTGCTTCAAAACTGAAACACAGATTGGAAATCATGTCTTTTTTGACATGGAGAGCATCCGTGATTCAAACTTTGCCACTTATTGACTTGAGGACAATAGAAATTAATTCAACTCAAAGTGTCATGTAGACTTCTGGAACTCCTTGATATAATCTTAGTCGTATATAACAAAGTAACCTATAACTATTCTAATTTTGTTTACCATTACATACCTTTAGAGCACAGTTTATAACAGTGGTTGCCTTCAGTCTGAAAAATTGAAAATAATTGACTGTCAGAAATCATATGTCATGTTAAAGACTACACTATAATTTCAGTTTATTCAAGCCAAATAATCACAGTCTTTTCATTAAAATTTACTTTTGAGCAGGGTTAAAGTTTAGATTTTATGTTATTTGCACACTTTGAGTTTATTTCAATTTGTTTAGAAAACATCAATTAATATTTGCATTAAAAGTGAGAGAAATTTTATTCTTTGTATATATATATATATATATATATATATATATATATATATATATATATATATATATATATATATATATATATATATATATATATATATATATATATATATATATATATATATATATATATATATATATATATATTCTATCTATATGAACAAAATCATTTTCCAGTGCAAAAAAATAAAGTCTGGGCAACATTTTATGTGCATGTGTTTATGTACATTTATCTCTATAACTTTGATCAGATTCATTGGCCTCCAAAAAGAATAACTTGTTTAGAGAAATTATTTGATAAAAGTGAAATAGGCTTGTATTATGAAACAAATTGCACAAATATGGATTTGAAAATTGGTTACTGAATAAAAGTAGTATATGCTGGCTGCAAAAGACACATGGGAATAAATGAAAAGCTTAGTGAGTGGTTCAACATTGACCAGAAAATAAGAAAAAAAAAACAATGTAATGTCCCATAATTTATGGGTTAAGTAGAGGCTTAGCCTGATCTTAGAGATGTGTGGATATTTGTTGAAAGAAGCAAAAATCATCCGTTTAAGAACATGAGTCTCTTATTTGGAAATTGAAGCTGGATATGTCAGGAGAAACAAAATGAAGTTGAATACAATGGATACTTAAGAAATGTGTGGTAAAACAAGAAGAAATGGGGTCAAGAATGAACAGGTTTTGAATACATGTGAAATGAATACAAAAGTGCATGAACAGAATGAAAGACATGCATTGAAGTGAAGGGACAATATAGATAGAATGAATGAGAACAGGGTCACTAAACAGATATATGAAAGGAAATTGAATAGGTCAAGAGGAAGAGGAAAACTGAGGAAATCATGGCCGCATAGCATTAATGAGAGGATGAGAAAAAGGTGAGAAGTTTAAAGGAGAAGAGATAACATGCAAATGGGTGCATGAATCTTATAGAAGCAACGGTTGCTTGCAAGGTAGGAAACAGGAGTGGTGTACAGGTGGCCTTCAACTTACAATCATTTGTTTAGTGACCATTCAACTTTACAACAGCACTGAAAAAATGCCTTATGGCTATTTTTCACATGACCATTGCAGCATCCCCATGGCCACATGATCAAAACTTGGGTGCTTACCAACTGTTCATTTTTATGACCCAGTGTCCCAGGATCATGTGATCCCCTTTGGTGACCTTCTGACAAGCAAAGTCAATGGGGAAGCCAGATTCACTTAGCAACCGTGTTACTAACTTAATCGCTGCAGTGATTCACTTAACAACTGTGGCAAGAAAGGCCATAAAATGGGGTAAAAGCCACTTAAGAACTATCTCCTAGCAATAGAAATTTTGGGATAAATTGTGGTTATATGTTGAGAATTACCTTTAGTGAACGGTATTGGTCACCTCCTAAGGAGAATAGAGTGATGGCATGCATAAGCATACGATATCAGGGGTGAAATTCAGCAGGTTCTGACAGGTTCTGGAGAACCGGTAGCGGAAATTTTGAGTAGTTCATAGAACCGACAAATACCACCTCTGGCTGACCCCAGAGTGGGGTGGGAATGGAGATTTGCAGCATCCTTCCCCTGCCACGCCACCAAGCCATGCTTACAGAACTGGTAGTAAAAAAATTTGAATTTCACCACTGTACGATATATTAATATTTTTATAGAATCTAGTATGTGCAGGAGACTCTGCCTTTTCCGAAGAGCAGGTAATCCGCAGGAGATTTTTTATTTATTCGTAAAATAGATTTATGTAGCCCAATTCGCATACAGTGACTCCAGGCGTACAATCTTATCCACGGTTTAATTTCAGAGGATATCGGTTTTCTCACAGCTGTCTTTTCTTTTAAACGTCGTCTGAAATTAGTAAAAACACAAATGCCCAACCCTCGTGACCACTTGCAAATTCAAGCCTTTGATTTAGTTGTTTGTTAGATTTATACTGTGCCTTTCATACCTGTGTCTGTAATATCATTCCCCAAACTCTGTATCTCTTCAGAAGCCCAGTTGATTTTGGAATACCTGAGGCATATTTTTTTTAAAAAGAAAAAAGGAAGGAAGGAAGGAGAGAAAGAAAGAAAAAGAAAGAAAGAAAAAAAGAAAGAAAGAAAAAAAGAAAGAAAGAAAAAAAGAAAGAAAAAAGCGAAGCATTTTTCTAGTGTTAGAAAACAAAGGTGAGGATCATATCCATTGAAGAGCATTAAGTACTCTCATTTTCTAAAGATTTCTAAGCTGTTGTATTAACTGTTGGGCACTGCCAGCCAAATACACTTCAGAATGCACTCTGTTGCCAAGGTGCCAGGCAATCTATTGTACCCAGCTGCATTGCTTCCAGCTGGAATCTTCACAAAAGCAGACAAGTGGGTCAAAACGAAATCAAAATGAAAATCGATCCCCCAGGTGTTCTTTTCATTCTCTCTTCCAATCTGCTTAGGCCAATCCCAGAGCTGTTGCAAGCACACAACAACTAATTTTGTTTTTTCCCCTCTTTCTCACCCCAATCTCACTTTCCCACTTCCATATGCACCTGGCAAAATACATTTACAATTGCTGTGTAACTGTGGCTGCCAGCATTAAGTCCTTGTTATTGATTGGTTAAACCATTGATTGGTTGGCGGGTGGGCAGACTGGCTGCCTCCTCTTTTTCCTCTTAATATTATAAGTAGACCAAACTTAGATTTCCCCGCCCCCCCCGTCAATTATTCACTTGTATTGCTTAGAAAAAATAACTGTTTTTGACCACAGACATCCACTCTTGTTGGCAGTAGTGATGACATAGACCAGTGATGGCTAACCTTTTTGTCATTGCATGCTGAAAGTGTGCGTGTGCAGCAGCACATGCAACACCCCCATGTGTACCCCAACCCCCATGCATGCATGTGTGATCGTCCTCATGCATCCCACACACACACATGTATCCCATCCCCACGCATGGCAGAGACCCAAAAACCAGCTGGCCAGCGGGAGGTACGCATGCATGCGTGGTAGAGCTGACCTGCCACCTCTGGCATGCATCCATATGTTCGCCATCACAGACATAGACCTTATGGCAAGTTCCACATAAAGAAAGCCAAATAATTACCAGCATCGGCAAATGGTGAATGCAGAGTTTTTACTGTAAAGTGTAGACAAAATATTGATTGAGAAATGCCTAGAGGCTGGATTGTTCCAAGCTGCATCTCCCCAAGGTTACTATGCTGCAAAGAGAAAACACTCCCCCACCGAAATTGGTACAAGCCACCAACAGAGTCTGAAACAAGACATGGAGTGACACCAGGGGTGAAATCCAGCAGGTTCTGACAGGTTCTGGAGAACCGGTAGCGTAAATTTTGAGTACTTCAGAGAACCGGAAAATGCCACCTTTGGCTGGCCCCAGAATGGGGAGATTTTGCAGTATCCTTCCCCTGCCATGGCCACCAAGCCACGGCCACCAAGCCACACCACATCCACCAAGCCACGCCCATAGAACGAGTAGTAAAAAAATTAGAACCCTCAGAAGAACATTCTGATTGGCCTGCCAAATCTGTTAAGGTAATCACTATATTTATCAACATTTTCAGGTTGAGTACAAAAAGAAAAAGATGGTGAACAATCTTCAACCCAAAGTGGAAACTGAGGTAAAAAAAAGCTGATTGAGTTCCAATTTATTTCTAATTTACACATTAGGTTGTAAAAGTGCGATATTATTTTTGTTTTCAACAAGTTTTTTATTTTATTTCCAAAGTTAAAATACGACATAAATAAACCTTCAAGATTCGGTTGAATTTCATGCCAAAACAAGAACTGCTTACATGTCTTATTCAATGGGGGAAAGTTTTCTAAATCAAAGAATTTGGGCTTTGTTTCTTTTAAAACTTTCAAAGTGTTTGGTTGAGATATATACATCTCTTGCTACTTTCCCAAAAGGTAGTGTTTGAAACAAATGTTTAACAACTTTTTATTAAGTCATTTTATATATTGTCTATTGTTACATTTAATATGTTTTAATATATACACATATAAAATGAACCTAAACATTGATAATAGTATGCAAATCCTAAACTTGAAAGCAATGAATGCCACCATCAGCAAATTTCAGTTACACTAGAGTGTTAAATCACATCCCCCCTCAACCAAAAAATTGTAGCTGAAAAACTCATGCACAAAGACTGATAATAAAATTACATTAATAGCACCTTTGAGAAGCCCAGAGCAGAAATAGCATTCCACCAAAGGGGTAGCTCTGAAAATAATATGATTTAATTATGGTCATTGTTGATAAAATTTCCTATGGACTCTTTCATATTTTCTACCAGGAAAGCATCTCTGAATTAAATAATCCAAATAAATAAATAACTACTCCCCAAATCCCTGCTCTAATATGTTTTCAAGGCAACCCTTCCAGCATCTAACCAGAAAAATAAGCACCAAATTCCCATTTTTCCCTGTTGAAATTCAAAAGAAAAGTAATTGTTGCTCTGGAAAAAAAAATGTACACACAGATAGCTACAGCCAGTGCGGGCATCTACTTCATTTTTATGTTAATGAAACTTTCGCTCAACATAGTCTCCCATGATTCTTGCCTTTCTTTCCCCACCCTTTGAGAGTTCTTTCTCTCCCCAAATCCCACTGTGACAGAAGTGCAATAATAAACCAATAACAAACAGGGGAAGTTTCACACCTGCTCAGAAACCCTGGGGGGAATTAAAAAAAACCAACATCCACACTCTGGTGTGACCTCTGGGGTCGTACGGGTCAGCTGGTGAGAATGCCGCTAATTCTGGGACCAAGGCTAATGACAGAGCAAGGTGGCCTGCTGAGAGGAAAGCCCCAAGCTTTAGATCAATGTGCCTATCATCCTAAGTTCAGAGCCTAACCAAATCACTGCTTCCTACTCCTGACACTTGCTGAATGCAACAAAGGAAGAAGGGAAAGGTGAGAGTGAGAAAAGGGGCTTTATTCACAAGGCTGTCGCTGCGGAACGACTGAAAGGACACTCCTTTTCCTTGATATCAACTCTATGACAACCAATTAGCCAGGCGGGAGGATATTGGCTGCCTTTATAAAATACGCAGGATCTAGACTTCTCTTATTCATGGTTAGCTTTTCATAAATATCCCCTGCCTGACAAAGCCTCCTCCCTCCCTCCTTTTGCCCATTAATTATATGGTGGGCTATTACAGGTTTTTGTTTTTTTAAGGCCGAACAGTTTTATTTCTATTAATTCCCAATAAAGACACTTTGGGGGGAAACGAGCTTCGGGTTTCCAGCATTCCAGGTTGTGTGGAGTTACCTAACTGACACTTTTATCCAATTGTATTTTGCTGTTATTAGAAAAATGTGCAATTCCCATCAGAGAAGGTAAAGATCTCTTCTCTTCACAGTCCTGCAGTGCAAAATTTACATTTCAAGAGTAGATGACAATCCTAATTTACTCTTGGGAATTAGTAAACACTGCCATCAAGAGAGTGCACTGCTCCTCAAGGATAGGTGTGGGCAGCTCCCAATCCATGGTCATACCTAGACTTCAGAGCAAGTGGTTTGCCAAAATGCAGTAGCAATAGAGTATATTTCTTCAGTAATACAATATATTATTATACCCATTTATTATGATAAGCATATGTTTTTTTTCTTTTTTAGGCAAAAAGTCCATAAAGAGTTTCCAGTCACAAATGAATGTAGATTTTCTTTTCCCTAATTCAACAACTCAATTTAGCCATTTCAACAAGTTCTGTCATCTTCACCCCAATGCCTCCTTTCCATGCAATAATCTTGCTGTAGTTATCATAAATAGACAATAAGTGTTCTGTGATTCTTTTCTAACTGTTTAACCCTCAGAGGTTTTCAGTAATCCAATATTTTTTTTATGGCCAGAGGTCCAACTGCAGTTGTCATATAATATTCCCATGCCACCCTTGAGACCCTTGACCACTGAAAAAATTAAGAGTGAGTGAGTATGTATGTATGTATGTATGTATGTATGTATGTATGTATGTGCCATGGCGAGTCAAGACCCCACATGGAATGTACCAATGACAGATAGCTGAGGCGGGCAGCCATTGGAAAATCCTACCAATGGCTGGAAAGGGCTAGACTAAAACACTAGGCACAATCTAAAAGACTAAGACTAGGCACAATCTAAAAGACTAAGGCATAATCCCAGAAGCACAAGAACAGGCAGTAAGCACCAAATTCATAAAAGCTGAGGTCTACCACACTAGACAGGAACCAAGATGAGACTATGCAGAGGGGCTTCAGAGAAGGGTCCAACAGGTGCAACTGTATGCTGCAGGTGCAGTATACATTAAATGGCACAAACAAATACCTCATATAGCGTACAGGAACATTTACACAGTGTACATTAGAATTAGACCCTCCCAAATCCAGATAGGAGATTCCACAGAAAGTTGTGGAGAATAAGAGGGATAAGATCATGTGGGGCTTCCAGATCCAGACAAACAGGCAGCTACCGACCAGTCAGTCTAATGACATGGAGTAGACAAGGGCCAGAAGACAATGGCGATGGATATATGTAGAGGTATCAAGCGACAGCAACATCAGGAAGAAGGAGTATGAGAAACTAGAGAAGTACCAGAGCCTGAAGGAGGAACTAAAGGGGATGTGGAGAATAAAAGCCAAAATGGTTCTAGCGATGGTAGGAGCACTCAGAGCTGAGACCAGGGGTAAAATTCAGCAGGTTCTGAAAGGTTCTGGAGAACCAGTAGCAAGAATTCTGAGTAGCCCAGAGAACCAGCAAATACCACCTCTGGCTGGCCCCCGAGTGGGGTGGGAATGGGGATTTTGCAGTATCCTTCCCCTGCCACGCCCACCAAGCCATGCCCACAGAACTGGTAGTAAAAAAAAATTGAATTTCACCACTGGCTGAGACTCCTAAGCTGAGAGAAACACTCCAACATACCTCAGGAGCAATAACAGAGTTCTCTGTCCAGTGCTAGGAACAGCGAAGATACTGCACATAACTCCCAACTCCCAGATACACTATCAATTCCAGGAGACTAGTTTATATTTGCAAGTTTTATTATATTGCATTTTGAGTGAAGGCAGTTTACATTCTTTCACCACTTCAGCACCAGTGGTGGGTTCCTACCGGTTCGGCCCGGTTCAGCCTAACCAGTAGTAGTATGGCGGCCTGGGTCGCTGTAACCGTCAGCAACCCAGGCCTTCCACACCCCCAAACTGGTTCCCCGGTCTCTTCTGCTGTCACCAGCATGTTTCTGTACATGCGCAGAACAGTTTTCAGTCAACTGCGCATGCGCAGCAACACAAAATGCCCTCTCAGCGAATCGGTAGTAAACCGGTTAGGAACCCATCACTGTTCTGCATACTATCCTGTATCAATATCTATGTAGCTATTTCTGTCTCACCAAAGAATGCAGACTTATATAACCTTTACATAACTCAAGGTACATGTGCACATCTGTGAATCACTTAAATAAAAAAAGGTATCTCTTCAAAGAGGGAAAGTCCACAAATAGATGCCAGGAATTCCTTGATATGATGTGTTAGCTGCTCTCCCTTTTTTAGGGTAAAAAGCAAGCTTAAAATCGGACACCCTTCCTAAAGAGATTGTCCTCTGAGAGCCTTTCAAACAGGAAAAAAAAGCATCAATTGTAAATAAGAATTCTTATCAGGCTTCAGGATTGGTTAAATATGTCGTCAGATACCATTGAAAAAAGAAAAATACTCCTGTTTTGCAGCTCTGATTATTTTTATAGCCAATATTTGAAATAAGGAGCTTGAGTTTCCATCTTCCTTTTCCTCTTGTCCCCTCTTTCTTTCTGTCATGATTATTACATTTTAAGTGCAAGGAGGTTAGGACACTGGGCTGAGGATCAGCAGGTTTGAGTTCAAGACCCAGTTGCTGCTGGAACGGGGTGTGGACCTGTCATATGCTCCAACTCAGTGGTGGGATTCAGCCAGTTCGCACCTATTCGAGTGAACTGGTTGTTAACTTTCTAAGCACTTCAGAGAACCGGTTGTTGGAAGAAATCTTATTTTGTTTTTTTCCACTTTACAAGGATAATTCTGTAAGGAAGGCAGGAAGGAAACATTCTGGTGTTGTTTCTATCCTAATTTTTATTGTCCTGCTTACAGAAACTGCCTCTCCAGTTAATCCTTATTACATTGTAACAGCTAAGGCGAAGCGCCCATTGACCTGAATGACGTTGAGTTGACCATGCCCACATATTCACCTGACCACCGAGCCATGCTACCCAGCTGGTCATTAGGATAGAGAACCAGTTGTTAAATTGAATCCCACCACTTCTCCAACTCCTGCCAACTCAGCAGTTCGAAAGTGAGTGACCACAAGTAGATAAATGGGAACCACTTTGGGGAGCAATTTAATGGGGACAAGAAAACTGGGCGTCCCACAGACAACAGTGATGTCACTCTTCAATCCTTTCAACCCAGAAGCCCTTCAATGCTTCTGAGATGACTGTCATAGTAGTATTAGACTTTAAGTTATATGTTAAAAGTTGTATATATCTACACTGTTGTTCTTACTTAAACACAGTATCATATTATCCTCTTTAATATTAGGCAAGGAGATAGTGGGAAGATTTTGCAGTGCATTGTGAACAAATGGACAGGAAAGCATCCTATCTCTCTTAAGTCACATTCTCTGTATAGAATCAACCTTCAGCTTAGGTAAGAGTGAGATAACCACTCCTCATACAATGCTTAGAAAAGCTCCAATCTAAATTTTATCTTGGACTAAAATGTTGTTAACTTGAGATTAACCTAGTAAACCAAGGGAGAAAATGTGTAGGAGCACCAGTTTAAATCACAGTCAACAACTCTTTTGTGTTAAAAAATAAAAAAGCCGCCAAAGTTCATTGAGCACCCTGGAAGTGATGCCAAAAGAGTTGGTATTGGGGAGACCCAAGCTTTCAAATAAAATAAATTAAAATATTTTAATCAGAAAGGTAAAACAGAAGAAGGCTTAGCCATGTTGTAACTTGAACTAGTAAATAAAGAGATCCCTTTCCACTACTGCAATACAATTTTTAATTTCTTTGGGGAAATTTAACCACTAGCAGCTTTCATTGGTGTTAGTGTCACCACTGCAGAACTGTTGTATAGTTCTTGAAAGAGTTCATCAAACAAGGATCTCCTATCATATCAATCACCAACAGTTCATAAGGCAAAGAAATACCTTCTAAATCACTGTTATCAAGCTACTGATGGAAGCTCTTGTACCCCTACTGCAAACCCAAGAAGAACCGCAGAACTTGTAAATTATTCTCTCCAGATGCACATTGAAAGAAAATCAGACACTTGATTCAGATATCTTCCCAAAATGCAAATAGTAAAATACACACTGAAGACTTTTGATGGGGGGTGGGGTCCTTGGTGCTCTCTGAGCTTGCTTGTTTTCTTGCAGACGTTTCATTATCCAGACTAGGTAACATCATCAGGGCTAGTAGGAGTAAGGATTAAGTAAGACTCCTTACTAGCACTGATGTTGTTACCTAGTTTGGGTAATGAAACATTTGCAAGAAAACAAGCAAGCTCATAGAGCACAGGTGTCAAACTCGAGTGCATCACATGATGTATCTTGACCTATCACTATTTCTTTGCCTTTGCACAGCCGAGGTGGGTGTGGCCCACACGTGATGTATCCGGCCTGTGGGCCACCAGTTTGACAGGCCTGTCATAGAGCATCAAGGACCCTTCATGACAATCCTGAGCCACAAATATTCTCCTTTATTAGGACGTCTGATGAGCAAATGGCTTCTCTGAATATGCCATTTCTTTACCATCTTGATAGGAAGCCATGATAAAATGTCATGCTAGCTCAAGCTGACAATCAAAGCCAGTAGAATTAAGCTGCTAAAGTTACCTTTTATTTTCTTAGAGGTTATTAGTTGCTGGAAAGGTATCATATTTTGTATTCAGTGCCTGAACAATGGAGGACGGACTAAAACAAAATCTTCCCAAACATACAAAGGCAACTATTTCTTGGCAGAGAGATTTGCTTGGTTTAGCCTCAGGTAACAAGAAGGTTTTCAAATAGAGATACAAATGTTAGAACAAATATCAGAATTGTAGGTCTTGCCAGCTAATTTCTTATGGCATCAATTATACCCCAGAGGCAAGGAAAATCAGTTCCTTATGTGAGCGGGGGTGTGGGGGGGAGAGAGAAGGAAGAAACTTTTATCCTTGCTTCTTACACATTTCTGGCAAGTTCACAAAATGTGTTCTGGAAGTTTTGCCTGGGGCTCACCTCAGCAGCATCCGAGTAGCATTTGTCACCGCTTCAACTTATTTAAATCCTCTTATTAAATGTGGTTTTAAGTGGTGCCTCTGCCAGGTTGACATATTGTGGATGTGGTAATGCTTGTATTTAGGAGTATTTAACCAAATGGGAACAGCATGAAATCTATGTATTGGTTTTCTTCTTTGCTGCTTTCATTTCTTGAATATTGCATTGTTTCTTACTTGCTGTGATTATTTTGTTTACATCTTTACTCTTAAAAGATCCAGCCTGGGCACAGCTGTTTTTATTATTATTGTTATTATTGTTATTATTGCTGTTATTGTTGTTATTGTTGTTGTTGTTATTCCTTCTACATCTATATAGCCTACTATTTTTGACTTATTAACTTTATTTTTGACTTCTGTTTTCCTCAAGGCATAGCAAGGATGCCAGGTCTTGTGAAGCCCACTGGCTGTGTTATAGAATTGCGTCTCCGGTGGCCGAAGAACCACTAACGAGAAAACAACTTGGGCTGCTGGCAAAACTCCTTAATGCCTTTGTAGGAAGGCAAAACTCCCTCCATTTAAAAGAATTGGTGGAGATCTCCCCTCCTCTTTAAAAAAAAGTCTATAAATAAGAAGACTCGCCCAATTATAGGAAGGCTTGTGGAACAGATGTTAGCAAAGCAATTGAAGGAGGAAGTCTTTGATGATGGAGCCTCTCTCAGTACTTTTCAATCTGGTTTCCCACCAGGTTTGGGAACAGAGGCAGCATTGTAGTCCCAGGGAGTAAACTAGGTCTGGAGATTGGCTACAGATATTGATTTGCCACTAATCAATGCCTTTGGCTGCAGCTTTCCTCCTACGAATTGAAGTGGACTCTAATGACAATGGGGACACATGTACTTTTAATGTCACAAGAGCAAGGGAAGAATCTGCTCAACTGAATAATGTCTGCTAATCCTTCATTGATGATTTGCAGGAAAGAAAGAAAAAGAAAGGAGGGAAGGGGAAAGAAAAAGAGAGAAAAAGGAAGGAAGGGAAAGAGAAAGAGAGAAAGAATGGGAGGGAAGGAGGGAGGGAGGAAAGATGGAAGGAAGGAGAAAGAAAGAAAAAGAAAGAAAGAAAAATAAAGGAAGGAAGGGAAAGAGAAAGAGAAAGAGAAAGAAAGAAAGAAAGAAAGAAAGAAAGATAAAGAAAGAAAGAAAGAAAGAAAGAAAGAAAGAAAGAAAGAAAGAAAGAAAGAAAGAAAGAAAGAAAGAAAGAAAGAAAGAAAAAGAGAGGGGGGGCGAGAGGTAAGAAGGAAGGAAAGTATTAGACACCATTCAACCTGATGTTCTCAAATGTGTTATCCTCAATTCAAGGCAGACCACCTGCATCAGACATACTAAAATGGAGACTTAAATTCACATACAGATAGTCCTCAAGTTACGACCAATATTGAGCCCAAAATTTTTATTGCTAAGCAAGATATTTGATAAGAGATTTTTGCCCCATTTTACAACCGTTCTTGCCACAGTTGTTAACAGAATCACAGCACTATTAAAGTAGTAACACATTTGTTAAATGAATGTGGCTCCCCCGTTGACTTTGCTCGTCAGAAGGTTGCAAAAGTGGATCACATGTCCCCAGGACATTGCAAACATTATAAATATGAATCAGTTGCCAAGCATCTGAATTTTGATCACGTGACTATGAGGATGCTGTAACGGTTGTAAGTGTGAAAAATAGTTACAACTAGTTATTTTTTTCAATGCGGTTGTAACTTCGAATGGTCACTAAACAAACTGTTGTCAGTTGGGGACTACGTGTACCCAGCTGCTATGAGATTTGGACAATTGCACTAGATCCTGCAACTTTTCACTGTGCCAAATGGTTAGCGAGGTGTTCTTTTTCCTTTTCTCTTTAAAGTTAAAATATTTCATCTTTTCCAGCATGGCCCACTCGAATATCAACTGTCAACACCTTCATTGTCAACACCTTCATTGTCCTAGACTTAGAGGAAAGGAAAACAAAGAAACATCCAACCTCCATTTGCTACTGTCTATAGAAAATAACATAAATCACATTTATTTCTTCACAGTCACTTGAATGAACATGTTTGATGATGGATTGCTCTCCCTTCTTCCAATAAAGACATCGTTTTCTTTTTACAAATGTAAAAAGAGGCAGAATTTTAATGTCATAGCCCACACTGAGAAATGTTGACAAATTATTTTAACAGGCTTGCACCTGTGCCTAATATGTAACCCAGCCCAGAGTCACTTGGTTGGGTTGGGCAGCTATAGAACTTGAATAAATGAATAAATAAATAATAAAAGTAACGTGAGGCAACACTTTCAGAACTGATTACAACTTCGAGGAAAACTCCCCTTCGGCATTGACCCAGTGCTTATCCATAAAAATAAAAAAAACCACTGGCCAGGAACCAGACAAAAGGCAAATTACATGGCTGTTGAGTGTTTTATTTTTTCCAGATGGTCAATCCTCCACTATAATTCAAGGCTGAATAAAAGTTTAACTAAGAGCTTTTCCTCATGGTAGCCTTAAGCAGATTGACTCCTGTGTAGAAATTGACTGCAAAAGAAATCACCTTAAAAAACTTTCCAGAATTCATCCCATTTCTCCACAGTGGCCAATCCCCCCCCCCTGCTTTTTTTTTTTGTTAGAAAAGCAAAAATGATTTTTTTGTTGGGAAAGCAAAAATGAATCTATTCCCTTTGAAAATTTGCTTTGATAGACCTTTCGTAAGAACCTCCTTCTGTTGGCTTCTTCTCATACTTGAGCCTGCCCCGCCTGGTGTGAGGAAGGAAAGAGGAAAGAAAGGGAGGGAGGGAGGTGCATAAAGTAATCTTGCTGCTGTATATGTGTGGATGGATAGATAGATAGATAGATAGATAGATAGATAGATAGATAGATAGATAGATAGATAGATAGATAGATAGATAGATAGATAGATAGATAGATAGATGATAGATAGATGATAGATAGATGATAGATAGATAGATAGATAGATAGATAGATAGATAGATAGATAGATAGATAGATAGATAGATAGATAGATAGATAGATATGATGTATTGAACTGATATGCATTGTTGTAATTTAATATGAATTTTGCTAAAACATGATTGTAAATAAAAGTTTGTCTGTTATGTTATGGCTCACAAAAGGAAGTATACAATATGGATTTCTTACTAGTAGAACAGGAGTTTACTTTTCTTTTTTTGATGCATCCAAGATGGCTACCTTAAAGAAGGGATGCAGAGAAAGGTTCTAAAATGGCCTAGACCAGGGGTGTCACATTGTCATCACGTGACATATCACAACTTTTCCCCCTTCACTAAACCGGGGTGAGAGTGGTCAGCACATGACACATCCGCCTCGCAGGCTGTGAGTTTGACATCCCTGGCCTAGACCATTTGTTCCACCTTTCTACGTGAAGGGTTGAGGTGTAAAATTCTCCCTCTCATTTTTGCTTGCTTGAATGATTAGATATCGTAGGCCACTTGTTTTATTTGTGTTTGGCCAGTCTGTGGCATATTTTAACTATCCACTCACTAAGGCAAAACTTACCACTCCCCAAAATTGTCGGTATCTGAGTCTTTCCTCCTTATTCAGCTGCTAAGAAATAGTTTGCTGTTTTACATAAGTAGTTTAATTGCCTAAAAACAACCAATGTGCAGCCGCTACAAGCCCAGACTGCCCCATCAGTCCAAATGATACTGGGAGCCCAGTTCTGAAAGATGTTGAGACGCCTGTGAGAAGCTAAATTCCTTTTTCTATCTTTGAAAGGCGAGAGAAATTAGGCTTTCTTAGGAAGCATCTGGCACCTCACAATATCAGACCCCAAATTAGCATTGATGGTGAATGCTTTCTTGAAACCATGCAATTATGGGCTGCCAAACACATTCTTAGTACAATTTCAGGATTAATATTACACCTTTCAAAAGCTCAGAAGCCAATAGTGTAATTAAGGACTGCCATTTCCCATATTGTCCAAGTAACACTCCTTACAATAAAAGCATTGTGACCACTTTGAAACCCAGGAATCTTGGGAGAAAACTTTGAGGCTGGTGTTGGGAAACTGAATTCAAACACAGATCTTGGTCTCTTGGACACTCATTTCTTTCCTCCTCTTTGTGCTGTTCACTCATCGCAATTGCTGTGCGATATCATTTGTGCACATATTCACTGTTCGATTTTTCTAACTGACTGAACCTGAATGCTTTGGGCTGTAAGCACTCAGTGTTTCCCTACAGCTTGAATAGACTTAAAAGAGAAAAAAGAAAGAAAGAAAGAAAGAAAGAAAGAAAGAAAGAAAGAAAGAAAGAAAGAAAGGCTTCTTGTTAAGTTGTTGCAAGAATCTCATGTTAAACATAATGATCTTCATTGATAGTGAATGAAAAAAAATCTAAAATTATTTTTGCAGCCTTGGTGACTAAGATAAGATATACTGAAAAACATAACCTGGCATATTGATAAACTGAAAAGTGGCGCATTTTCTAAGATTGTCTCCAATTAACATTCAAAGCCTAAACCAGTTATTTAGAAGGACAACACATAGAAGATTTATTTCTTAAACAAATTAAAAGTAGTTCCTAATGCAAATAGCAACTAAGTCTCAAACATAAATTTCAAGGGAAAATCTGAGTACTTTCGATTGAGAGTTTCAGCTTTTGAAATGCAGCTTTTGAACTTTTCATTTGAGTTTTGAGGTGCAGTTGCATGCCTTTGTGTGGGTTTTTCTTTTCAGACAAATGCAAAGGTATGCAAAATCAATGACTAAAATAAATAATTTTATTCAAATATGTTGTTTTAAAATCACCTTTTTTCCCTGAAGGCATAATCAAATATAATTGTTTTGCTTTAATTAATTCAGAAGGATTTTAATGACTATAAAAGAGTGTGTCAGGAATGAGATGTGTAATAATAGGCAGTTCTGAGATTTAAGTATTATTAATTTTATATTGGATTGGGGGATTTTTAAAAAATTAAATGTCATAAAATCCAAAGAGGAGAAAGGAAACACAAGCCATTTGTATTTCTTATTCCTAATGCTTTGTATAGCATTAAGGAAGTCCTTCTGATGGGACCAAACAGGCCTTCTCTGTGGTGACTCCCTCCCTGCGGAACATCATTTCCCACAGAGATAAGATCGGCCACCTTGACATGTTTCAAAAGGTCGTAATAACATGGGTTTGCAAGGGGGGCTAGGAGTCCCAGAGTGATATGGAGCCCTTCAAGTAGCTTGTTTGATTGTTATCACCAGAGAGATAGAGTTTTATTGGGGTTTGTATTTGGAGTTTTATTTCTGGAGCTTGCTGGAGTCACTGTAAGTGAATTGGGAGCCATATAATTTTTCTTAATCAATAAACAAATAAATGAATGAATAAAAAAAATACTCCAAGCTACTTGAATCAGTCTAGAAAAAATGGAAAATGTTAAGTGTATAAAAAATATAAAGATTCAAAAATTGTAATTGGGTTTTATTAAGGAAAAATCCTGCTTCTTAATGTCCGTGTATCATAGAAGATTAAAATAGCTGTTTTATGATCAATACAGAAAAAAAATAAGATAAGAGATAAGATAATGTTTATTGTCATTTTTCTGGGTATACAATGGCATACATTAAAATGAAACTTTGATGCCCGCTCACAAAAGAATACACACACACACACATGAACGTATACTGTGTGTGTGTATGTGTGTGTATACATTAATACAGTCCATTTTGAAAACATAGCAGAAAAAAGATTCTTAATAAGGTTGATTCTATATGTTACAAACTATTACAGAATCTAGTTCTGCTACAGATACCACATATCCTTCTCCTAATAGTGTTTCATATATTATACTAGCTGGATACCGTGCTTCACTACGAAACCATGTGATTGGGCCAGCCCGCAGGCCAGATGAGTCATGAACTGGCCTTGACCATGTAAGGCAACTGGCAGTTGGAACAGAGTTCCTTTCAGGTGAGGAGGGGGAGTAGAACGTCTAACTCCTTAGCATTGACACATGTTAATATAATACTGTATAAGAAATACTGATGATCTAATGGTCATTTCGAAAAATTGTTTCTTAGCAAGCACCTAGAAGCCAAGAGGAACATAAGTGCCAAATTTCAAGTTTGTAGGCTTTACAGTTCTGGAGATTTCATGATGAGTGAGTGGTATTTGGCTTTTATATACAGTATATAGATTTGCGAACAGGGTCAACTTATTCATCATTTCACAATGTTATCTAGCTAGCTGAGGTGACTGACTACTGGAAGAAATGTAGTAACTTTTTAAGCTATTAAAAGCTCTGTTGCAACCAAAAATTAATAACGCTCCTAAACAATGAGTCAGATATTAAATACCAGAAAATGGGTTATTTCAGCAAAGTATGCAATTATCATAGGCATGACAACATTTGCTTCTGTTGCAGGAGCTAAATTTGTCTATAGTAAAAACACCTGTTTGAGCACTTTGGCTATCCTGAATTACTGCTTGAGGGGGGGGGGTCTCTTGTACTTCTGTACCTATTTCATATTTACCTGATGTCTCTTCAATAGCTTTTACATGATTAGAGAGTGTTTCTCCATATGTTAAGGTGACCAGACGTCCCAATTTTCGCGGGACAGTCACGATTTCGCACAATTTGTCCCGCATCCCGGGGCGTTCTTAAAAAGTCTCGATTTTTGTGACCGGACCCGGAAGTAAGCCTGCCCCGCCCCCAGTTCTGTATACCCGTCCTGGCCGGACGGTATTTTGTCCCTTCTGTCTCCCCGTTGCTCAGAAAAGCAACTCCGGGAAGGTCCTTTGCTAGCAGGCAGGTTCTAGGATGCCTGCCGCCACCAAAGGACCTTCCTGGAGTTGCTTTTCTGAGCAACGGGGAGACAGAAGGGACAAAGTACCATCCGTTTTCCCCGTGCCACGAGGGCAGCAGGAAGACTAGGACAGGGATCTCCTCTCGGCTCCAGCCTGGTAGAGAAGCAGCAGAGAAAGGTAAACCAGCATTTTATATTTTATTTGCTTTATTTGCTTTTGGCCCAAGCGGGGGTGGGGAAAACATCTTGCCAGAGGCTGCTGGAGAACTCTTTCCGAAGAAAGGGTTTGGGAACTGGGCGGGCAAGATTGGAGCGGACAGGCAGGGAGCGCACTTGCTCCCCTTTCCCATGGCCTGCCTTTCCCCACAGAGCCTGTGGACGCGGCTACTGGCTGTGCAGGTGGCCTGGAGGGAAGCCCCGAACCTCCTGGCGTGGACCTGGCGTTGGAGATCCACGTTTCCAAAGCATAACATTATTTCACTCCTCTCCCATTTTCTGGTGGGGGGGAGCTATGAGAAGCGGGTGGTGGCCACTTGGGGAATATTTGTGTCCCCGGGAAATCTGCTCTTCCCCACCCCTTACCTCTGAAGGGGAGGCCAGGCATGGGAGAGAGTGCTAATGATAATGACCAATTCCCTCCTGTTTCTGTGGGTTTGGTGGGGGGGGGAGAAGGTAATTGCAGAGCCTGGACTGAAGTTAGGAGACTGACTCGCTACAATAAGCGGTGACCATTATTTGGAGGAATAAAAAAACGTAGCCGTGCGATGGAGATTTGCTCTTGCAGAACCTGCATCATCTTTGTTTTACAAATTTTTTTAAAAAGCCTTTTAAACATTCTTATTCCTAAAGGCAAAAAAACCCCATGAGGCTTGCTGGAGAACAGAGCGGAGGTGACGTGCAGGGGTGGTGGTGCCATGGTGGGGGGAGATGTTGCTGAAATAATTCCATCTATCAGGAACTCGGAGGTGGGGGGGAGGTCAGTGGGAAGCCTTTGCCAGCCCAACGCCAGCCATAGCTCTGAAGTTGCTTTCCTTTCTAACTGAAGCAACAGATGTTTCCCTTGCTTGACATCTCAGCATTTTTCGCATGGGGCGGGCTGCAAGAGGGAGTGAGTGAAGACCTTTTCCGGATTGCTGCAAAGCAAGTCTGGGGAAGTCCTTTGCGCCAGCTAGAAAAGGTCTTCACTCACTTCCTCTTCTTGCAGCACGCCCCGATGCGAAAAACGCCGAGATCGGCGCACTTGGTGTTGCTGCTGCTGCGACGTCCAGGGAGGCTCAGCTGGTCTGGAACCCATCCGCGGGGGGAGGGATCGCCCTCGTGTTACTCGTCTTCCCGGATGGGCTGGTAAAGGGATAGAAAAGGTTTTTCTCCAGTCCCAGGTTTCAGCTTCTTGGCCTCATTATCTCTTTCCAGCTTCTTTTGTTCAGCCTGTAATTAAGGTTCTTTGTTATGTCTTAGGAAAGATCACCTGGTTAAAAAGAAGGAAGAGGCTCCGCTGGTCTGGAGCCCATCTGCAGGTTGGGAGGGAGGGAGAGACACACAGAAAGACAGACAGACAGAGACACAGAGAGACACAGACAGAGAGAGTGAGTAATTAAGTGAGTGAGTGAGTGAGAGACAGACAGACACACACACGCACATATACACACAGAGTGACAGAGAGAGAGGAAGGGAGGGGAGAGAGATAGAGAGGGAGGGAGGGAGACAGAGAGAGACACACACAGAGTGAATGATTAAGTGAGTGAGTGAATGAGAGACAGACAGACACACACACTCACACACACACGCATACACAGAGTGACAGAGAGAGAGGAAGGGAGGGGAGAGAGATAGAGAGAGAGGGAGGGAGACAGCTTTCAATTTATAGGGATGTAACCTCGCTGTTTTTTCCTGCTCTCAAAAAGATGAGCAGGGTTGAACCTGGCTAATAATTGGAGGGGAACCCACCTGGGCATCTCAGTACTGTATATTTAATAGGAAAATATTAAAAATTGTCCAAAAGCAACAATGACAATTTCCATACAACTGCTAAGAAAATTACGACACATCAATAAAATTATAGGAGCTGAGTTTAACTCAAGAGAAACTTTTCTAAAGGTAGACAATTATATAACAATTCCACAATTCTGAAAGAACAAGCTTGTTCTATATGAAATTTAATGCTACAGCAGAATGAAGTAACACTGAAGATAAGTGCAGGTAGTCCTCAATGCACGACCACAATTGAGCCCAAAATTTATGTTGTTAAATGAGAAATTTATTGAGTTTTGCCCCATTTTACAATTTTTCTTGCCACATTTGTTAAGTGAAAAAAAAATTTTTTTAATCAACCCCCCCTCCCCCATCAATAACTCTTTACCAATGTTAAAATCTGGTCACCTTACCATATGTGTAGGCCAGACCTTGGGAGCACATCTGTCCTTGGAAAGCTTCTGTTGTAATCATGGACAAAAAATTCCATCTTGTGCCTATTGCTCCAAAGAAAGACCAATGTTAGACCTGGAAGCCACATTTTACATTGGGCCTTCAGGCCTGCCACGTTTTCTACTGTAGGAAAATGGGAGGGGGGATTAGGTAGGTGATGTATAGTCAAAATAACATTCTTTTCTCAGAGAATCAAGGACACCTTGCCCTGCAGCGGCAATGGTGTCCCTAGGAGGCATCTCCAATTTTGGATGGTGCCTGATTGGACCATGTGATGGACCTGTGGGTGCTGGGGCAGGGACTTGAAGTTTCTTTTGGGTGGGGAAAATCTGGAAACTTTCAGATTTGAGTTTTCCCAGATATGCCAATATGACATCTCTAATAAAATGGAACTCAAGCCTCAGAGTCTTCTTTTATTGGGGGTGTTACTTGGACCCTGACAACGGATGTATCCCAGCCCTCTTTCCTGCAGAGAAACAGCGGGAAATCTTCACAGATCTCACCATTTCCTTCCTGCACCCAAGTCAGTAGAGATGTAGGGTAACCATACTAATCAGAGGAAGAACCTCATCAGTGGTTGAGCCAATCACAGCCCTCAAAGGCCTGCTTTGTGGTGTACCACTGAGGCCCAAAATGTTTTCTTCAGACCATTCCACTGATAAAGTACGTTTCTGAATAAGGCTGGAGAAAAGGACTAAACTGTAGTAGTGCAATGGCAACTTATCACATACGGTGTTCATAGATAATCAGCCTAATAGAGATAGTCCTCATCTTACGACCACAATTGAGCCCAAAATTTCTGTTGTGTTAAGTGAACTTTGTCCCATTTTACGAAGCAAGCACTCAGCGAACTGGTAGTGAAGCTGGTAGGATCCCACCCCTGGCTGAGATATCTCTTATCTGATTGGTGTCTAAACTGCAGTTCCACCTCCTTCTGACTCCCAAAATCATTTTCACAGCCAATTACAGTTGGCCTTAATGCAAATTTGACTACAGATAACATCATCTTGGGATGCAATAATGCTAACTACAGTTAATGCAAAGAGGGAATTTATCCCTATCTCCAATTACTAATATTATTTTCTTTTCCCTGTTGCTTCTGTTTTTGCTTTGTACTCTCTTTAACCCTAGCATATTGTCCAAAACTGTGTGTTCATTCTGGACAGATCCCAAATTATATTAAACTTATTCAGAGTAATACAGTATTCCTCAAAAATGAATTTGTATATTCTGAATCTGCCCAAATCAAATCTTGGCTCCTTCCAAAAGTGTCATGTGAATGTTCAGAAGCAGATAGTAGACATACATTTTGTGTTTATGCAGACCTTCTGTATTTTGGGGGAACTTCCCTGTTAGGAATATAATCTAACGGTTGGGTTGGCAATATATAAATCATGTAACAATGTTGTACCTGTTTCTTTAAATCATACTGTAAAATGTGATTGGTTGCTGTTTTCCACAATCGGCCATAAGAGGGAGCCAGAATGACTGAAGCTCTCTGTTTCGTTAGCTGCTGGGCTGATCTGATCTGAGTGCTTTGGAAGCTGGCTGTTAGAAAGTGCCGTGAGCTATTGTAAGTTTTGCAACTGCTAGCAAACGTTGAGTTCTGAACTGATTATATGATACTGGACTATGTTATTTGGATTATCCCTTAACTGAAAGACATTGATGACTGACTGTCTTATCCGTGTATGACTTGAACTGTTTGATGGACTCTGATACCTCTATTTCCACGAAAGTAAAAGCCTATTTAAACTGCAGTGTCTCTGTATGCTGGTTTGTGTGTTCTCCAATACCACCCTCCCAACGCTTCTCTGAACGTACTCGCTCTCCCAACGGGGAGTTTACCTAACACTCCCAATGAGGAAAAAGCACAAAAACGTGAGTAAAGAGAAAAGGAGACACTGTTTTGCAGGTAACAATTTCAACCGAAGAAGTATTTTTTAATCTAATCACTGATCTTTCAGAAGAGATATAATAGATGTTTATCAGACAATATTTGTATTTTTGACCTTTTACTTCATGACTGTGACAACTGCAGAAATAATTCCCAAAATTTCCATTAATAACTTGAGAGTCAATACCAACTAGAGGTAGATAGTTGGCCTCAACTTAAGCCCAAAATTTATGTTGCTAAGTGAGACATTTGTTAAGGGAATTTTGCCCCATTTTATGATCTTTCTTGCCACAGTTGGTAAGGGAATCACTGCAGGTGTTAAATTAGTGACATGGTTGTGAAGTGAATCTGGCTTCCCCATTGACTTTGTTGTCAGAAGGTCGTCACAAAATGGGATCACATAACCCCAGAACAGTGCAACCGTCCTAAATATGAGTCAGCTGCGAAGCATCTAAATTTTGATCACATGACCATGGGGATGCTGCAACGGTTGTAAGTATGAAAAACAGTCATAAGTCACTTTTTTCAATTTCATTGTAACTTTGAAAAGTCAGTAAATTAACTATTGTAAGTTGAGGACTACCTGTATAAACATCTATTGGAACTAGTAGAGTGGGTGCCTCTGACTAACTTCATCCCATAACCATGGTTAGTTTGATCTAGTGGTTAAGGCACCAGGCTAGAAATCATGAGAAAGCAAATTTTAGTTCTACCTTAGGCATGAAAAGTGGCTGGGTGACTTTGAACCAATCACTCTCTCTCAGGCCAACCCACAATACACCCAAAATTTCCCAGCCAGCATTAGGGGAGCTGAAGCCCACTCAACATTGCCATGTTTGAAAAACACTCATCTGCTTAAAGCCTTTCTAGAACTTTCTCCTTCATCTCTGCCTTAGAGTGTTTTGATATAATGTGCAATAGCAATCCACACAAAATCCTCACAAATTTTCTAGCAGGAGTGTCAGCAGGGGAATTTTTAAAAAAGTCAAGACGATGGGCACAACCATGTGATAGCTCCGACTATCAGCTGGGAGCGAACCGGTTCGTTCCGACTTTCAGCTGGCCATGCCCGCCTGCCCCTGTACTATACTCACCTATATTCCCTTTTCTGAAACTCAGATGATTGGCAGGGCAGAGCTGATTGTTGCACCTCAGCTGTTTTGCATTGGGGTTGGAGTAGAACATAAGTATTCAAATGCACTGCGCATGCGCAGAGCACGCGTTTGCCACGGGCATGAGTGAACCAGTTGTTAAACCGGTAGGATCCCACCCCTGGAGTTACGTGAAATGCTGTTTAGAAAGAAACAATAGGGGTGAACAATAAAAGAAATTAAAGGAGTTTTTGAAATAATGAAAATATTTTTTAAAAAACTTTAATAAAGCTATAGATATAAGAATGTTTGAGGTGCAATGAAAGCTTTCATATGAGGTTACTTTATGCAACATAATAGTGAACTCAAAAATAAGAGGCAAATGAAAACACAGGCTATTTTGAATATAAAAAGAAAAGAAGAGGAATTAAAGAAGTTTCCAGAGAAAAGAAATATTTCTGAACAAGTTAAGCTTCTAAAACAATAATTATCTATGTTAACATAAACGTAAATATAAATAAATTATGCAAAACAGAAAGTTTTGCGGATAAGCCATGGAAGTGAATAGCATACAAATTGCAAAAAAGAAAAAGGAAATAATATTGAAATTATAAGAGGGAGATAGTGTAATAACAGATAACATAGCTATAGAATAAGTATTTCATCAATACTATTAAAATGTATATAAAAGACAAGAAAGATGAAAATAGATAAATATTGAAAGAACCAATATTTACCAAAGATTAGTGGCACAATGGCCTAGTTTTGAAGATGCTCATCTCCCACTCAGAAGGCTGAGATTTCAATCCTAGGCAGTGACAGAAATTTGTCTATTGGGGCACAAAATGAAAATATCTACTGTGAACCATGTGTAAGCATCAGGAAGGGCATCCGGCCAGTAAATGCTGAGCTCCATTCCGTCACCCCGACTCTATCCTGATAAAAAGGGTCATAAAAAGAAAACAAATAACAAAGATTAGTGAAAAACAGAAACAGATCATGAATAAGTCCAAAATTAAGGAAATGCTTGAATATAATATATTTAGATTTCCATAAATTTCATTCTTCTCAAACTTTTGGTAATATTATATTGATATATAATGACCATCTCCTTCCTTTCACTGCTCACATTCACAAGCTCCCCTACATTCAAACAATCCCAAGACATCATTTAAATACTAAGGGAAACTACTGGAAGGCATGGGCTGAAAATTTCCATTTCATAGACTACAATTGTGATACTCAAATATAGAAGGGAATGTTTCTTCCACAAAGTGTCAATCAAACATTTCAGCAGCGTGAATACATATTAAACAGTCATAATTTTCCCAAAATATTAATTAGCTGTTACCTCATGGGCAGGAGTTGAGAAATCTCTAAATTGTGATGACTTTCTGCTGAAAAAGACATTAAGTTCGGGAAGACAACTTTGGGACTTTGACAGAGTAATAATTTATATACTTAATGGTAATTCATACTAATTTATGTTATTGATATTAAAATTAAGCATCATTAAGCGATGGTAATGAGAATATAGCCTACAATGCTGTTTCAGATGCGGGGGAAAAGAAATGATTGCAAAATGTTATATTCAGCCCATTCATTCTAAGCCTTAAGCCTCAGAAGCAAATCTTCCAAAAATTGGTTAGATAATGTATAATATCTTAAATCTAGCTCATGGAAAGCAAGGCAGTTGGCTAAATTTCAATGATACATTATTACTTTGTTTTTTCCAGCATAAGGAAGAACTCAATCTGATTTTTACTCCTTGTTTTAGGTTCCATGTTGACCTTGTCAAAAGACAGAACCTCTCCTTTTTGTAGAGTTATAGTGAAATTTCATTTTAAGTTTATAAGATACTATCCGATAACTTGGTGTTGCCTGGGCATTTATTTATAGGGGGAAATGTCCGGACCAAACATAATTTCTAATGTTGGATTTTCCCCCTTACCAAAGGGATCCCCCTTGTGGAGTACTGTGAAGGCGTTACCATGGCAACTCCACAGCAATGTATAGTAGAAGCCATTTTACGGCAGTACAGTAGAAGCTATTTTAAGGCACAACAGGCTGCAACTTAACAGAACAACACCCCGAGGGATGTTAAAGTGTCTTACCCTCACAGTATTTGTCTCCAGAGAGTAAGTCATCTTTGTACCAAGTTTGGTTGAAATTTCTTGAGTCGTTCCAGACTTATGCTGGAACATACATACACACATATACATATACATATACATATACATATACATATACATATACATATACATATACATATACATATACATATACATATACATATACATATACATATACATATACATATACATATACATATACATATACATATACATATACATATACATATACATATACATATACATATACATATACATATACATATACATATACATATACACACACACAGACACAGACACACACAGACACACACAGACACACACACAGACACACAGACATACACACACAGACAGACACACACAGAGACACACACACAGACACACACAGACACAGACACACACACACACACACACACACACACACACACACACACACACACACACACATAAAACAACTGTTCTATAATCCAGTTTGGAACAGGGAAAAGGAACATTTAATTAGTATCCAAAACTGGAGACCTCAAAATTATGGCTTAGGAAAAAAAAGTTCCTTTTTTTCCCCTAAGCCATATTTTTACAATTTCCAGGTTTGGATACTAATTGAATGTGACATTGTGTTATTTGGTACATAACCAAGTTGATTTAGCTTGCAAGATCTAGCAACCCCAATTAGTAAGGAACATTAACGACAATTTTTCCATCTAACCTGTAACATGGACTTTACAAGCCCAACTGTTTCCTTAAGACAAAGATTTATGTGTTATTTAAAATCACAACTGACTCCAGAATGATGAGTCAATATCTAAACAACATTCTTAATACATTCTCCATCCACTTTGCCTTTTACCAATTTCCCTTAAATTATCATATTTTCTCCAGGAAGAACACAGGTAGGCATTCATTGGTGATGTCCATCTATTTGTTATCTTCTGTCATGGCTTTTTCCCAACAAGAAGGATATCTGCCACACGGACTCAAATTAATGTCAGGCATGGAGAAATCAGGAGATTCAGGCAGTTCAAATGAGTATAAAGACTTATTGCAAACTTAAGTTCTCTACAAGAATCTGACCAACTGATAGTCAAGGGAAATGAGTGGGAGATAAGAAAGGCATTCCAGGTGGGCTGGATTTAGATCTCTTGTGGGCATGCAGGGACTCATGATGTCACCCAGAATGACATCAATAAACCAAGATTTTCTTCTTTTCAATAATTGTTACATCAGGAACGTAATGAACAAGATGCCTGCCTGTTTGAATCTTAAAGTCCCATAGGACCTTAACCTGTATGTTGAAGACTACCTGTGCTGTTCTACAAAATCCCAATTCTTTGGAATATTCACAATATTTTGTTGCATTCCTAATATTTTTGATTCTGGCTCTTTTTCTTTAGAGATACATTTCACTGTCTCAGCAGTTATAGCTTTTCTGTTTCTGTGATAACCTCCGTAAACATTAGCCTATAAAAGACTGCTGTTTGTTTGCCTTTGTTTGAATAGGTTTCCATAAAGCCATTGTTTGCTTTTTTGTATTGTAGGGCCTTAATCTTTTGGGCACCAAAAGCCAGTTCCATGGTGAGAGATTTTTCTATGGACCACAGGCGGTGTGGTTTCATGTGCTGCCTGCATCCGGTGGACGGGGCTTCACTTGTTTGCACAGATCGATTTCTGGCATGCCATGGACGAGTGCTGGTCCACAAACTGGAGATTGGGGATCTATTGCAGATCATCCAGAGCACGAGTGTCAAACATGCTGCGTCACATTCAGTGGTGGGTTTCAAAATTTTTTAGAACCTCTTCTGTAGGTGTGGCCTGTTTGTGGGAGTGGCTTGCTGGTCATGTGACTGGGTGGGAGTGGCTTGCAGATCATGTGACCGGGTGGGAGTGGCTTGCCAGCCATGTGACTGGTTGGGCATGGCCAACTTGTAAAATGTGGTGAAACTCACTTAACAATGCTCTTGCTTAGCAACCAAAATGTTGGCTCAGAAACTCTGGCATTTGAAGCACGCAAGTCTTAAAGCTGTCAAGTTACAAGACCTTTGCACCCCCAACCCTTTAGAAACCCCCCCCCCCAGGAGTGCTCAAACTTGACAGCTTTAAGATTTGTGGACTTCAACTCCCAGAATTCCTCCTCTCACTCTTCATCTTGATGATGTGCAGACAGGCGGGGGGAGGGAGCTGGAACTGGTTCTAAACAGCACTGTAGATTTGTGGAACCTCTTCTATAGAAGAGGTTAGAACTGGCAGGAACCCACCCCTGGTCACGTTGATGTCATGTGATGTATCGTGACATTTTTTGCCTTTGCAGAGCTCAGCCCAGATCTAGTCAATGGGGAATCCAGATTCACTTAATAATCGGGTTAGTAATTTAACAACTGTAGTGATTCACTTAGCAAATGTGGCAAGAAAAGTCATAAAATGGGACAAAATTCACTTAATTTTTTTTCACTTAGCAACATAAATTTTGGGCTCAATTGTGGTCGTAACTCAAGGACTACTTGCATTTGAGCATACATACCTATATATCCATACAACAGCATGTTTAACCCTTCTCATACATAAATCTGTTTCTTTGTGCATATGCATCTGAACATCGTTTAACATTTCCATTCCAAATTTCTGTGACTCTGATTACACGATCATACTTAAAGTTGTCCAACTTTATAATTATTGAATTCAAATTGTAATTACATGCTCATAAATACGAAACTCTTGTTCATTCTCACTTCTTCTGAAACATTCTGCTTCGGCTGAGACCAGCCTTTCAAAATATAATATTTCATGAACTATAATGAACTATAATGAAATGACACACCTGCAAGGTGTCAGACATACCCAGGTTTTATGTCATTGATGGTTATCTGGGATGCAATCCAGAAGAGGAGCTGCCCAGGGGGCATGCGCGTGCTGGAAAATGAACTTCCGGTTTCCGGAAACTAGTTTTACGGCTACTGGTGCGCATGCATGTGTGACAATCAGCTGGCAGCACTGCCACACCCACAAAGGCAGCTGATCATCACACGCACATGCATGCCAGAAACCCATAAGAGGAACAGGCGATGCTGCATGTGCTAGGCGACATGGCTCCGTGTGCCACTTTGGGCATGCGTGCCATAAGTTCTCCATCATGGTTCTATGTTAAAATTTCCCATCTTACAATCATTCACATTTAAAGCAATAGATTTTATTTTGCTGTGCAGGGATGTGGATATGAGACCCCCAAGGCTTCATCTCCACTGCCTTAAAAGTTGCTTATGAATTGAACTTCTTAATGTGATTGATACGAAATACAAACAAATGTATTTTTAAAATAATAATTTTAGACAAAGACATAGAAACATAGAAAAACAAACTTACTAAGAGGGTTACATATTTTTGGTTTCTAATCCAAGCAAAGGAGGAATGCTAAAAGCTACATTTGTTTTTGGCAAAATAAATCTAGACTCAATTGGAAAAGTAGATGAAGCCTTTTCTCAAATCATTTCTGTTTGTTTCTGTTTCTGTTTATTAGGATTTATAGGCCGCCCTTTTCCCTGAGGCGACTCAGGGTGGCTTACAATCATTAGGAAGGGGGTGCAATTCAAAAATAAACAGTATGTGAACAAAGTAAAATAATAAAAACACAACTTGCATTCAACACTCAACACTCGGGTGGGGCAAATTAGAAGCTTATCCCCAGGCCTGTTGGGATAGCCAGGTCTTGAGGGCTGTGCGGAAGGCCTGGACGGTGGTGAGGGTGCGTATCTCGACGGGGAGGTCATTCCACAGGGTCGGGGCTGCAACAGAAAAGGCTCTCCTCCGTGTAGTTGCCAGTCGGCATTGACTGGCGGATGGGATTCGGAGGAGGCCCAGTCTGTGCGATCTTATCGGTCGGAGGGAGGTAATCGGCAGAAGGCGGTCTCTCAAGTACTCAGATCCACTACCATGAAGGGCTTTAAAGGTGGTCAACAACACCCTGAAGCGCACCCGGAGATCAACAGGTAGCCAGTGCAGCTCGCGGAGGATGGGTGTTATGTGGGTGAACCGCGGTGCGCCCACTATCGCTCGCGTGGCCGCATTCTGAACTAACTGCAGGCGCCGGATGCACCTCAGGGGCAGCCCCATGTAGAGCACATTGCAGTATTCCAGCCTAGAGATCACAAGGGCTCGAGTGACTGTTGCGAGAGCCTCCCGGTTCAGGTAGGGTCGTAACTGGCGGACCAGGCGAACCTGGGCAAATGCCCCCCTGGTCACAGCCGACAAATGATGGTCGAGAGTCAGCTGTGGGTCCAGGAGGACTCCTAAGTTACGAACCCTATCTGAGGGGTATAAAATTTGACCCCCCAGCCTGATAGATGGAACATTGGCCAAATTGTTGGGAGGGAAACACAACAGCCACTCGGTCTTGTCCGGGTTGAGTACCAGTTTGTTAGCACTCATCCAGTTCTTAACGGCCTCAAGACCCCGGTTCATCACGTCCACCGCTTCATTGAGTTGGCACGGGGCGGACAGATACAATTGCGTATCGTCCGCATATTGATGGTATTTTATCCCGTGCCTCCGAATGATCTCGCCCAGCGGTTTCATGTATATGTTAAATAGTAGGGGCGATATGTGTTCTTTTGGCAGCCCTCAATGCCCTGATGTAATCCTTGGTGCAAGTTGTCAACATTGCTCGGTTCGACTCGGACTTATCGGACCTCCACAAGTGATCTAGGCGTCTCCTCTAGGCGTCTCCTCCTCATTTGAATTTAAAGTCCTAGTACAGTATTGTTGGGTATGTTGTTTCCTTTTGTTCCTCTTACTATTATTCTATTTATCTTACTTCATCGGTGTAGAATTGTCTTTAATTTGAAATGATTAAGTTTGCCACTTTCCAGATGCTGGACAAGCCTTAATACTATTGCATTTACACACTTGTCAAAAGATTTCCTAGCTTTTGTTTTTGACAAGGGCATTGGGGTTCTTTAATTCAGAGCCCTTTGGAGAAACTGTGCTATGTTTTGAAATAAACCAGTGACAGATTAAAATACAATACAAGGTTCTTTGTTAAAACATATCTCCACCTGCTGGACAACAACTAGCAAGACCATTGCATAAAAAGAGACACTGAATTCTCCCTTGAGTAGAAAAGCAGGGCATGCATGAAATGAAAAAATAAACATAGAAAAACAAACTTACTAAGAGGGTTACATATTTTTGGTTTCTAATCCAAGCAAAGGAGGAATGCTAAAAGCTACATTTGTTTTTGGCAAAATAAATCTAGACTCAATTGGAAAAGTAGATGAAGCCAGGACAGAGGGGAAAAAGTAGATGGGACCAAGAAAAAAAATAACTCAACTTTGTCTAAAATTATTATTTTAAAAATACATTTGTTTGTATTTCGTATCAATCACATTAAGAAGTTCAATTCATAAGCAACTTTTAAGGCAGTGGAGATGAAGCCTTGGGGGTCTCATATCCACATCCCTGCACAGCAAAATAAAATCTAAGCAATTTAAGGCATGATCACACAACATATGTTTTTCTTTGAGTTAGTGGATGTTACCTCCTTCTTCTCACTTTGTGGAACTGAAACAATGCTATGACATTTAATTTTTTTAATGAATTAGATTTGTTGTCATTTCCAAGTACTATAGCAATACATTTCAGTCGGGGTGGGCCTGGCAGAGACTACTGCTGGTTCGCTCAGGGATGTGCTGCACTGCGTGCTTATTCGCAATACAACTAAACTTGCTCTGTCCATGCGCAGAACCAAAAAACAAGATGGTGGCGCCTATGGGAGAATCGGTTCAGGGGCATGGCAGGCCTGGGTTGCTGCCGGTTCCAGCGATCCAGGCTGCCAAGCTTCTACCGGTTCGGCCGAACCGGTCCAAACCGGTCCAATCCAAATCTTTTTTTAAATTGTCTTAGACTATTTTTAAAAAGATTCTATCCAAAATACAAAATACCAGCTGCAGTTATTCACTTAAGAACTGTGGCAAGAAAGGTGGTATAGTGACCAAAGTTACAATGGCATTGAAAAAAGTGACTGATTACCATTTTTCACACTTAGCGACCATTTTCACACTTAGAGACCGTTGCAGCATCTTCATGGTCACGTGATCAAAATTTTGATGTTTGGCAACAGTTACAATTTATATTTGTAAATTGTAGTTATGTTGAAATAAAAAAATATATTACAATACTATTTTTGCTTTGTGTGAAAATTTTTGTTGCTCCGTATAAAATTTTTAATCAAGTCCGTTCCCCCCCCCCCCCGGTCAAAGGTGCCCCTCTTTACCAATCTGAAAATCTGGTCACCTTAGTCAGGAAGGGCATTCGGTTAGTAAATGCTCAGTTCCATTTAGTCGCCCCAGCTCCCCCCCCCCCCCGGAAAAAAAGGATTACAGGGTCATAAAAAAAAAGTAGCACTACATTTCACTACTAGCTCTGTTTACTTTAATGCTACAAATAAATTCCTGGAGACTGTAAACAATACAACTCCCAAAAAAAATGGCTGTTATAGCGATATGTCTGTTAAATGCCTCAGAGGAAGATAGATGATGATTAGAGTATATTATTCAACTGTCCCCAATATTTAAGTTGGTCAACAAAAACAGCAAACAACACCTACTGCAGAAAATCTAAGAGGATGTGCAGGTTTTTATTTATTTATTATTCAACTTCTATTTTGCCCATCTTGCTGAGGTGACTGTCTAGGACTCTAGGTGGTTCACAGTCATCTAATTAAAATGTGATATAAAACCTCAAAGCAATAAATAAGGACAATACATTTTAAAATTCAGATACATTTGATTAACAATCATGGAAAGGAATGATGTGCACTTAGGGAGGAGGTAAGGCCTGCCTTAATCCATTAACCACTTCCAAGATGCCACTCTAGGCCAGCTGGCAGAGCGAGGTCTTCAAGCCCTTTCAGAGAGTCAGAAGGGCGGGTGCAGATCTCACCTCAGAGGTCAGGATGTTCCAGAACAGGGGTCTCCAGCCTTGGCAACTTTAAGACTTGTGGACTGCAACTCCTCAGCTTGCTGAGGAATTCTGGGAGTTGCAGTCCACAAGTCTTAAAGTTGCCAAGGTTGGAGACCCCTGTTCTAGAAGATGGGAATTGCAGCAGAAAAGACTCTTCTTGTGGACTCTGCCAGTTGAAATTTCTTGACAAACAAAATTCAAAGCATGCCTCTTCAGCCAGCATGAATGGAGCTGGCATATCCTATCAGGATGAGCTGGTTCCTCAGATAGGCTGGACCCATGTCATTAAGGGCCTTAAAGGTGATAACCAACACCTTGAATTGGATCCCAAAACAACTTGGCAATCCATTTTATTTAAATAACCAGTTCATATTTAAAATAACCTATTATAGAACTAACTGTAAATTGGCTTCCGGGCTGAAGAAGCTCTTGGGTGAGAAGCGAAATGTCTTCAAAGAAAAACCAGAATGTCCAGTTGCCGCTTGAAAAAAGCACCTTTGGGACAACCATGACCTGGATGACTGAGAATCTCCATAAACATCTGTAAATCGGTAGTTCTCAGCCTTTTCTTCACCAAGGACTCTTTTTAAATATCTTTTGTGGCCATGCACCATGGCCACAGACCCCTCCCCCCCAAGACTTAAATCAAGATTTAAATCATAACATTTCTTCAAGCCTTCATGGATCCCCTGTGATATCGACCAGAGGTTGAGAACCACTGCTGTAAATTATTATCATGAATCCATCAATATAGCATCCTCTTAGTTATCCAATGTGTATTTTCTAAGCAATTGAGAGTCTTGACTCTTATGATGCTCTTGAGCCTTCCTTCGCAACAGGAAACAAGAACAAGCATGGACAACAGTTTGAAGGTAAATTTCCTTATCTTTCATCACTTCACATTTCTCATTGATGAAAGTGGCTACGGTACAGTTGCTTCTGTACTGTTGAAGGAATTTCGACTGTGTGTGGATGGATTGTGCAAATATAACAAGGCTCTTGGTGAGTTCAGCAACCACACATTCAGTTGGTCCTTTCCCTCCATTAGATCTGGGAGGAAGCAGCCAATGGGTGGATCCAGGACGCCATTGACTTCTCTTGCAGAGAGAAATTGGTCTGGTACTTCTTCATGTCAAAGATGTGCTTGTTTTAACTGGGGGGAAAATACTAGAGGTATTTTAACTGCTTGGGGTGTTTTTTAAATGACATTTGATTTAACTTTCATTGAGCTTTCCAGTGTGCTTTAATACTCTTCACAGTACTGATTGCAGATGCCTATGGAAATACAGATACACACCCCAGTTTATGTTGTACTAATGACCAAGTTTCTCACTAATGTTATAAATCCTGGCACATCAAATAGCAATTTATCCAGCAGTATATTTAAGAAAATTAAAAGTGGAGCAGCAGAATGGCATTCCCTTACCATTGTCAAGGACACTAACAGCAGGACCCAAGACAGTCATTTGCTCTGTTATTTCAATGCTCATTTTTCCGTTGGCTAGGCTAGAAGTGAAGAGCCAGTCCTGAGGCTAATTGCATACATCACTCCATTTATCCAATGCACATCCAGTCTGCAGGCAACAACAAGCAATTACATTCTACTGATTAATGTGCATTAATGAGTTTATAGGCTCGATGAGCCAAAAGGCACCCTGCTAGGTGAAATAATGAATAGGAGATTGTCAGATTAATTAGCAATCAAGTCTCTAATGTTAGCTTTGGTTTTAGAGCATAGACATAGACGTTTTTAAAAAGTCCCTTTTACTTTATTTATTTTTTTCAAGCAAGGCTGCTGAAGGCACCATCTTTCTGCATTTGTTTTAAATGAAGTGGCAGCAAAAAGTGATGTAGGAAAACTTGCAAGCTAGGATAAAATGCCACTATCTGCCCTTTTCTGTGCCTTAGATCCTGCAGGGATCAATGGCAAACATGAATTAACATGGACGTGATTTTGGCTCGTAGAGGCACTTGAAATTCTAGTTTTCAATCAGCGTTTCAAAGAGGCGTTTGAAGTCTGGCTGCTTTCTCAGTGTCTGTCCCACCTTCATCAAGATGTTTAGCATCAGCTAATTATTTTAACTTATTTTTCCAAGGAGTTGTTTTCTTGGGAAGTAGTTAAACTTCTCTGGCAGGGCAACACTGTGATCTTTCAAAGAGTTCAAAGCCAGTAGATCTAGAAGATCAGTGGGAACAAGAGCCAGGAATTGGGCTGAAAGACTTTTTTGGGGGGTGGGGGGTACAGCAGAGGGTATTCAGCAGGTTCTGACCAGTTCTGGAGAACCGGTAGTGGAAATTTTGAGTAGTTCAGAGAATTGGTAAATACCACCTCTGACTGGCCCTGCCCCCATCTGTGCTCTGCTGATCGGGAGGGAATGGAGATTTTGTAGTAACCTTCCCCTGGAGGGGTGGGAATGGAGATTTTACAACAGGGGTGGGTTCAGGCATGCACTACTGCTGGTTTGGTCATGTGCATGCTGTGCGCACATGTGCAGTGGAATTAAAATAGTTCTGCGTATGCACAGAACTGAAAAACAAGATGGCGCATCTATGGCACCACCCAGAGAACCAGTTCAGGGCATGGCAGGCCTGGGTTGCTGCCAGTTCTAGATACCCAGGCTACCAAACCATTACTAGTTCAGCCAAACCGGTCCGAACCGGTAGGAATCCACCACTGTTTTACAGTATCCTTTCCTATGTCCACTAAACCACGTCCACAGAACCGGTAGTACAAAAAATTGAATCCCACCACCAGTCTGCGAGGTTTTTTTAATCAAACCGAACATTTTGTACACCTATCGCATAGCTTTGCACCATCATTTTGCTCCACCATCCACAACTGTTCACTAAAACATCGGCTCTATGTTGTGTTGACATTAAAACCCCACATTGCTGCGTCCTCTCCACAATCTTGCCAAAGATTTGGGCTGCTTTTGTGGTTTTCTCTGATGGCCTTCTGCCCTGCTTGATAAAGAAGACCAGCCTTAGCAGTGGCACCAAACATCCCATTTTATAACAATGATATGATATTATTATCATATAAATTGTACTGAATTCTTCTGCAAAGCCAGAGAAATGCATGAATTGCATTGCAAATGATTGTCATATTGATCTTCTGCAGTATTAGCAATCTGATGTTAATGAAAATAGTCTAGAGAGGGTCTAACCTCACCTAGGAAAATGCCCTTGGTGCTTTTTTTCTTTTGTGTGACAAAAAAATTACGTACAAATAAAATTTCAAATAACCTTTTTAAGTAGTATTAAGTACCGGGCCTTTGCTAAAACTTGCAATATTACTGCCTATGAAACATTCTGGAATAATGGCTATGAAATACTACTTTATTTCTAGAGACTGAAGTCTATTTCATGTCATAATCTCATATTTTGTCTGTAGATGACATTGCATAACATTGACTGACAATGCAGAAATGAGATCCTTGGACCAAAACTGAACATTACAGTTTGAATTATGCCCTTTTACCTTTCTAGTCATAGATGGATGGAAAATTGATATATTTACACAAGTTTGGGACAAGCATATCTTATATTTCTCATAAATTTGGATGAAAGCTACATATATTCTTTATCCCAGCCTGTCAAGCAAGGCAGCCCTTCAATGGTTTGATGAAGTTGTGAGCAGCCCTCAAAAAGTTATTAAGATTTTCCTTTCCTTTTAAAGTATATAGCAACTATTGTTAGTAAAGTTGTATTTTATACACTCAATTTTTTTTCTAAACGTAAAATGTTTACTGCAAAATTTTATGTTGCATAGATAATTGAGCACATTCTAGGCTATGTGCCTATTATTTTCATTAGGAATTATGGACATCAACCTTCAAAGATCTAACTATGGATTAATGAATTATCTGTGATTGTAAATTGGAAGGGCAAAGAATTCATCATGACTTGGGACCAATATCAAACTCCTTTGGGGCTCTGACTTCCTGCAAAGCAATGTTGAGGAGGGTTTTTGTTTTGTTTTTTTGTGAGGCAATCTTGAGTGAGTTTGTGTGAGTGTGGGTATGGATGTGGGTGTGTCCCCTTTACAATTTGAAGGAACTAGGCCAGTGATGATGAGCCTATGGCATGCGTGCCGGAAATGGCATGCAGAGCCATCTCTCCAGGCATGCCGGCCGTTGCCTGTTGCTCTTCTGGGTTCCGGTGTGCACATGCACACCAGCCAAATGGTTGTCACATACGCATACGAACCTGAAACTGGAAGACCAGTTTCCTGGCATGCGCATGTGCGCCAGGGAGCTGCTCTTCCAGTTTCTGGAGCTCCCCTGCGCATACGCATGCACTCCTGTTTCAGCACTTGGTGCCGAAAAGGGTTGCCAACACTGAACTAGGCTGTCTTTTGGATTTGAAGGAACAAGGCTGGAAAGAGGAATAAAGAAGGAATAGAAGAGGAATAAAGAAGGCTAGAGACTAAAACATATGAAGAACTTTCAGGAGTTGTATAGTGAAAAGAAGGACTAGGGAAGATGTGATAGCAGTGTTCCAATATTTCAGGGGCTGTCACAAAGATGAAGGGGACAAATTATTTACTAAAGTACCAAAAGTAATGGAGGGAAACTAATCAAGGAAGGAAAATCCTAGAACTAAGGAGAAATTTCCTAACAATGAGAACAATCAATCAGTGGAACTGTGGGTGCTTCATCACTGCAGGCTTTAAAAAGAGACTGGATAGCCACCTGTCTGAAATGGTATAGGGCAGGATTGTCAAACTGGATTTCTTCGAGGGCTGGATCAACATTGTAGTTCTCCTCCACGGACGGACGGGGAGGGGGGAGACGGGGCAGAGACCTCCTGCACCACCCTGCCGGCCAAAATGGGATATAGCAGGGGGGGGCACTGTTTTGACTGCCAAAGGCACCACTGGCTGGTCCTTTGCTATTTCCAGACTGATCCCACGTGCCAGATTTAAGCACCCCATGGGCCGGATCTGGCCTGCGGGCCTTGTGTTTTATACCCCTGGTGTAGGGTCTCCTGCTCATGCAGAGAGTTGGACTAGATGACCTCCAAGGTACTTTCCTATTCTGTTTTTCTATGTTCTATGTTCTATGTTCTATGTTCCATGTTCCATGTTCCATGTTCCATGTTCCATGTTCCATGTTCCATGTTCCATGTTCCATGTTCTATGTTGTTTTCATTTTCTTAGGCAGGTATATTTTCTAGAAGCCCTCCTAACCAAAGCAACTAGCACTCCTATTGTGTTTGGAGATCTTTGTTTTATTAAACGTTAAGCGTTAAGATTCTATTCGGATCTTTGCTTCTCTCACATTAAGCAGTGCAGCATAAAAAGGCCAGATGATTCATTTTATACAGATGTGGGCCTACTCTGTTACACCCACTGGAATGGCCCGATGCTACTTGTACAAACCAAAACAAGTATATTTCAAAACAGTTTGTTTATAAGAAGGCTGTTTTTGATTTGAAAAGCGGAAATTAGAGCAAATAGTCCATTTTTAGATGGATGGCATTGCAAAACTGAATAAGCTGATGGTAGGGCAATTATTATTTGCAATAACCAGAAGCTGCCCAGTTTCAACTATGGCATTTCTGAATTTGTGCAGACTCCCAATTCTTTTTCGGCCCTTTTTTATTTGCTTTCTTCCACTGACAACTATTTACATTCATTTATATACACAATTAGCCAAGTTAAGTTTCATTTCTGGATGGGGAATATTTATATAGTACCACTTCTGAGATCTATTTTCCAAAGCCATTTTCAAAACCATTAAAAACAACCATTTGACAGACTAGCTTAAAAAAAAAATCTAGCATCAGAGAAATCACACTGCCATTAGAAAACAAGCTATGTTCCTCTTCAACATCTCTGGGTCAGAATTAAAATGTGTTTTTTTTATTTTTATATTGTTGTTGCTCTTGTTGTTGTAGTTTTTATTAAGACCAACTTGTGCTTACTTTTTCTAAGCTCATCTAAGTGAGCCCCTGAGCCATTTCTAAACTTTATTGGCAAGATCAAACAGGAAAACTAGATTGATTAATGTGATAGAGATAATCAAAAATGCTAATGTGAATTGGATCAACTTGAATGATGTCTAGTTAACTTTGTTCATACTGTTATTGTGAATTGGATTAAAATGGAAAAATGGATAAGAATTGAAGCACTAAAGAGGAGGTGTATAATATAATGAGGATTATATAAACTTGATAAATGTGATAGAGATTATGAACAATATTAGTGTAAACTGGATCAATATAAATGAAACTTAGTTAAATTTGTTTGTATATAATAGAGAAATGTTAAGATAGAACAAGAAAGATATAGATGAAGGTAGAGCTGAAGATGAGGAGTTAGGCATTTTTTGAATATATATGTTTGAACAATATAATAAGGATTACTTATATTTGAGAAATATGATAGAGATTACTAATATTGTTATTGTGAATTGGATTAATATGAATGATACCCAGAACCAACTCTGTTCACACACAATATAAATGTATAACTCTATATCTATATCTATATCTATATCTATATCTATATCTATATCTATATCTATATCTATATCTATATCTATATCTATATCTATATCTATATCTATATCTATATCTATATCTAATCTAATCTAATCTATATCTATATCTATATCTATATCTATATCTATATCTATATCTATATCTATATCTATACATACATACATACATACATACATACATACATACATACACACGTATATATGCTGGTCTTGTTGTATTCAGGTCTTTTCCCGTGTAAGATTGAGATTGTCTTGGCAATGTTTCAGCGAGGTCTCACTCGCCATCTTCAGGCTGGGTTTTGGGCTTAAAGTGTGATTGGAGCTGCCGTCTTTCTATAAATCTTGGTCGGTGGGAGGTATCGTCACGTTTATTCATGTTGTGAATAATGTTTACATGAATAAATGTGACGATACAAAACAACAATGTACACACAGCCAGCACCAATCAGCACCCATCTACCAATCATGATATAACCACACAACCAATCACTCCACTTACTGAAACAAAGCCAGCACTCCATACCCCTCCACCAAGATTTATATAAAGACGGCAGCTCCGATCACACTTTAAGCCCAAAACCCAGCCTGAAGATGGCGACAGATACTGGTAAGACAGGACTCAGCAAGCAAAGCCCATATTAATAAAATTCTAGGCATGCTTACAGAGATGTTAATGGCTCCTGGATTCACTTCCTATGAAGTGTATTTAGACTTGCATTGCACAAAAAACTTTTTAAAACAGTTTTGAAAATAGCTTTCTAAGGACCATCAGCAAAATTACAATTAAAGAAGGCTAAGCTTGATTTCTTTTGGCTAGTAACAATAGCGTTGTCAGGTGTGCTGGCATCTGAAATCTATCAAAAATGGGAAATGTACTATAATTCAGAGGCCATGACAGAGAAGGCTCTGCTATTTATTGCCCTCCATCTCTCCTCAACTAAATCAGGATTAAGTGGGAAAGTAATTACAGAGATTCAGGCATCTATGAATAGATGATACTTCAGATAATCAGTTACATTTTTTGTTTCAGTGATTAAAACAAGATTATTTTTTTTAACTTTGGGTAAGTCATGAGTCTCCTTAAGACTGGACAAAGCATTTTTTTTTATTTTACTAGTCTCACTTTGCTGTTGCTTTGTGAAGAAAATGCAGCTGTACGGTATCTTTCGAAAAATTCATGAAGCTTTTTTTTCTACGTGTGTGAAATGTGTGAAATAATTAGCTTGTACACATGAGGAAAGTGTGAGTCATTTTTTTGCTGAATTGCCGCAACTCATTTTTCTATTTGTTTATTTGTATCTCACCTTTATTATTTTTTATAAAGAACTCGAGGCAGTAAACAGATCCAACACACCTTCCTTCTCCTATTCTCCATTCAACAACAACCCTGTTAGGTGAGTTAGGCTGAGAGACAGTAATTGGCCCAAAGTCACCCAGCTGGCTTTCATGGCTAACGTGAGACCTCAGCTGTTTTCTAGACTAGTGCCCTAACAGTTAGATCAAACCATTAGATCAAACTGATAAAAAGGTGAGATTTTTAGAAATTAGCCACCACCCAATACATGGAAAGCAGAGATAGTCACAGATCTCAGAAACCACATTCTGTTCATCAGAACTGCCATTGTGGTATAAGCTGCAAATTTAAAGCAATGTTTTTCCAGAGAGTACACCAGAAAATTTTTTAAAGCACACAGCACACTATTTAAATTTGTATCACTTGATTTCACCACTGAATTTTCTGCACAGTTGCTTAATTGTGTTTGCAAGTTTCTATTTGTTACACTATACTTACATTTTTGTTATAAATATCATTGGAGTTCAGAAATTAAAGCGTAGACTAAAAACACAATTAGTAAATACATTTTTATTTTAAAGATTAAAGCTAACATATGCTTTTAGTTAGAGGCATAGTTTTGATTGAAGTCCGAAATGCAATAGGGAGCAGGGCAGATGTTTATTCGCCCAGGTGAAACAGAAGAATTTGAACTGACTTGCTTCAGTTCTAGACCCCCTTCATGATACATTTTTGCTTCCCCAGATTGTTTAGCACTGCTACAAAATGAAAATGATTTTATGTTTCATTAACATGAGGCACAACAAGTGGGAGTGGTGATTATATTGGATTTAATGACTCAGTGGCGTCTACCAAAAATAGAATTGAACAGAACAGAACAAAACAAAACAGAACAGAATAGAATTCTTTATTGGCCTAGTGAGATTGAACACAGAGGGAATTTGTCTCCAGTGCATAAGCTCACATTGTACATACACTGAGAACAACTAAAAATACAGCAAAGTGATGACTTTCATATAGTGATGGCATTATGCACTTGCTGACTCTATAGACTTGACAACTGACAACTGATGCAGTCACATCTGTGTGGTGACATCTCACATGCATCTAATTTGCTTCCCTCTCCTCCCCGGAGATACCCAGATCTGACCAGAAGTTTTAGGAGAGTGAGTGCACTCTCTTACACTTCCTTCTTAAATCCTAACCATCAGCAACACAGGTACAGAAGAATCTCATCCTACTTGAAATTTGCTATGAGTGTTTTGTACTACAAGAGGTTACTATTACTGCCCATTTTGACTGAATCTGTCATGGCTTAATATTATAAGCAATGTTTAAAAATCTTAAATGAAATTAAGTGAAAATTAAGTGAAAACTCCTATGACCTACAATATGTTTCTTCCAGTGGTGGGATTCAATTTTTTTTACTACCGGTTCTGTGGGGCATGGCATGGCTTGGTGGGCATGGCAGGGGAAGGATACTGTAAAATCTCCATTCCCATCTCACTCCAGGGGAAGGTTACTGCAAAATCCCCATTTCCTCCCAATCAGCTGGGACTCAGGAGGCAGAGAATTGATGCCAGTCAGTTTACTGGTTCTCTGAACTACTCAAAATTAACACTGCCGGTCCTCCAGAACTGGTCAGAACCTGCTGAATGCCACCTCTGGTTTCTTCCCCTAAAATAACTTTCATATCAATATCTCTTTATTCTGCTGAATACACATTTCTGTTTTCCTATGTCCAATCACACTTGGCCAATAAAGAATTCTATTCTATTCTATTCTATTCTATTCTATTCTATTCTATTCTATTCTATTCTATGGAAGAATAAAGTTCCCTTATTCTGAATTTCATTCCAGGTCTGGCATCAACTCATGGTGACTTAATGCAGAGTTCTCTGCACATCCCTAAAATATATATTTCATTTATTATATTATAAAGATATATGCATAAATTTTCAGTGTGTATTTGTTTTCTCTAGAGTTATACAATTGTTTGTCTCAAGAAGTCATGGTAGTAGAAAATAAATAAGATGCCCCTTAAATCATAGAACCTGATCCTTTTCTCCATAATCACCAATATGGGTATTGTTTAGTGGGCTTCAGTAGGCAAGAACCAGACCAGCATAGCTGCAACATTTATTGACTCAAAACTGGAACTGAGGAACTGCAGGTAAATGACTGTGATTTATACTCTAGGTCCACAGGGCCTTAACCAATCATAGAACTAGAAAAATCCTGCCCAAATATAAATGTTCTAAATTTCCCACCCAAACAGTTAGGGTCATCTAAAGGTTAGTTTCACTTTAGCACAGTTAACACAACTATATACATTCAATACATAACAATAGGAGTCATGAAAAGGATGCTGCATTGCCTTTTTTAATTGTTTTGCAAATATCATTCAAATTATAACAAGACAGGGGTACAGGAGCTCAGCTAAACCTATTTGGAATGTGGAACATCTGGCCTAGAATTGTTGCAGTAAGGTTGGGTTTTTGCAACGTGCAAAAGAAATAGAAGAGGTGTGGACCACCAGATATTGTTAAGCTGGATCTGGTTATCTGCCCCAGGCAGCATAGATAATGGTGAGGAATGCCAGGCATTATAATTTAGCAACATAAGGTGGACAAGAAGTTTTTAAGTCTTAATCTATAGTTTCATTTGAATACTCAGATGTATTATTTTTATGCAAAGAAGAGAGGAATCCATACATTTACAAACTGGACAGTATATTAATATACTGTTAATTAGAAAAAATGTAATTAAGTAAATGATTACCATATGGGAGCAATTTTCAAATTAAAATAATTATTTATAAAACTCCATCAGAGAAGTTCCCCATGGCAGGCCTTTCTGCAAATTTGTAAAAGGCTCACTGGCACCATCTAGTGCTCTTTTCTAAAAAAAAAAAAAAAATTCTAATCAGCTTTAACATTTGCTATCCCAGAATCATTCAGAATGAAGATTTGCATTGGCTTTTTAAAATTGTTGTTCGATAGGTAGTGAAATGCTCTAAGCGGAGATGTTTTTCCCATGGTTACTTTGAAACCTTTCCCATCCATGCCGCAACTACTTTTCAATGTCCGAAGTGTAACTTGTGAGGGGCAAATGACATGGGTTTTGTAATTTGTTAACTAACATAGTTATTTTGTACTTTAATCTGATTTATATTCTTTCTTTTAAAGTGATGTTCAGATTTATTAGCTTTTAACGTTTCTAAACTGATAAACAAACAGGACACTAGCTCCAGATAAGAAAAAGCTTGTTAGTACAAATTGGGGTTTGGTTGATCTCTTTTAAACAACCTAAACAACCTTTTTTCCTTACAAACTTTCATAGGCTAGAGTCCCCCTTCAGCAGGCATCTATTGGATTCTAGTCTATCAAAGCATATGCATATGCCATTTTACAGAATACAGGTAGTCCTTGACATACCACCACAGTTGAGCCCAAAATTTCTTTTGCTAAAATGAGACATTTGTTAAGTGAGTTTTGCCCCATTTAACAACTTTTGTTGTCATATTGTTAAGTGAATCACTGCAGTTGTTAAGTTAGTAACACGATTGTCAAGTGAATCTGTCTTCTTCATTGACTTTGTTTGTCAAAGTGTTGCAAAATGTGAGTGCATGACCCTGGGACACTGTAACCATCATAAATGAGTCAGTTGCCAAGCGTCTGAATTTTGATCCTGTGACCATGGGGATCCTGCAATGGTCATAAGTGTGAAAACTGGTCATACGTCACTTTTTTTCAATGCCATTGTAACTTCGGTAGAAAAATGAAATACCCTGGGAAATATTGAAAAAGGCAGAATATTATATTTCCCCGGATAAGAAAAGGAAAAAAATGTTTTTAGGCAGGAAACAGACTCACTCTTAACAGCCTCCACCTTGTCAATGGGCCATTAAAAGGCCTAAGCCAGTCTATTCTACGTAACAAAGATCTCCCCCTTCAGCTCCAGGGTGATGGGATTAAGGCATGATAGTATTAGCCCTTTACCCATCTCACCAGAGGGCACCTGGGAATATGCAATGCTCAACCAAACTTGGACTCAAAACACAGCCTACAGAGTTGCCCCTGCATGGCCCCATGGGAGTCTGACAAGCAATCAGAATACAAGCTCAGGTTCAAAGCCCAGAGAGGGCATAAAACCAGGGACTTTCAGCATCTCGGCCTCTTTTCTTCTTCGCCCAACATCTGGAAGCATGTGATCCCCCTTTTCTGTTCAGGAGCTCAAACCATGTGATCCTGTCCACCATTAAACCATTTTTCTAAGCAGCCTCTATGTGTCTTTTTCCCCACTTGGAATTAAACCCAGAAGGATATTTCTTCCAACACTTTGAAAAGTCACTAGATGAACTGTTGTAAGTCGAAGGCTACCTCTACACTGTAGATTTCTTTGTTGAATAAAAGAAACAATTCTTCTTCTAACCCACATCCTTTCAGAGGAGAAAAACAACACAAATAAGCAATGAATGGTAGATTATGGTAGTAATATTATGAAAACTGGAAGTTAGATTGGTTGCTAAAATATTCTCAATCTCTACATACCATTTTTAACCCATGCCCTGCTCACTCTTTCTTGCAATGTTATTGTTGTGAGAAATCATATGAAGTTATGTTCTCCCAGTAAAAAGGGAGCAAACTGATGTTTCCCCATTGCTTTTATGTAGTTTTCCAATGTCACTTTACAAGAACAAGTTGGTAAACTTTTAATTGACGTGCATGCTCCTCTTAATGATTATCTGAAAAGATTCCATCATACACACTTGTAACAACAAACTGTCTCTTAAATCATGAAGGAATTTAAATTATGAAAGGCTTTGTTCACCAAAAAAGGAAGTTTGTTCAAACTCTTTGAAGCAGAAAGGCCAATCCGAGATACCACACTCATAACCAGATTCCCACATAGCTTTCATCGGTTTCATCTTTATTCCCTTCCTGCCTGAACTAAAAAAGTATGAAAACAAGACAAAGCAAAAGGGAAGAAATGACTCCTAAATACCTCAGTTACCACATCTTACTCTCAGGGGGGGAAGGACAAGTAAGAACAGGAAAATTAGGGACTTTCCCTCCTCAAATATCAGACAGTTAAGAACTTCAGGATAGCACCAAGTAAGATGAATGTAATCACCCAGAAGACGACAAGGAAAAATGTGAAGACCGTATGTGCTTCTCAAAGAATATCAATAACGCAACATAATTCTTCATCTTGTCTGTTAACTGTGACCTTTTCTGGAAAAGATCAATCTTGTCATAGTTACATATGTTCCGAGAGTGTCCAAAGAGATTTTATTTAAATACAAGTTCCATGAAGCTATCTTCAAACATTTTATAGCTCTGAAGGAATTCTTAACAGATATTTGGGTATTTGCTTTTAGTTATAATACTATTGTATGTAACATGTTGTATAAATTTCCATCAACACTTCATTTACTAGGTTCCAAATCTAGTTCAAGATGCTCGACATCAATTTTACATATGCAGGGATGGGGGGGAGCATAGGGGTGTGGTTCTCCCCCCCATGTCCCATTTTTTTTGTCTCAGGAGGCTTTAGGGAGGCCTGCTAGGCCCAAAATGGGTCGCGGGAGAATGTGGCATGCCCCCCTGCCCCATTTTTTGATCCCAGGAGGCTTCAGGGAGGCCTGCTAGGTCCAAAACGGGCCACGGGGGAGGTCGCGCATGCACAAGAATGGGGGAGGGGAGGGGGAGCATGGGGGGGTCATGTGTGCATTCCTAGGGGGGTGCACGGGGGCATGCGCACATTGTATTATAGGTGTGGGCATGCACGCATGCGAGCACCAATAGTGAGTTCCGGATCCCGTTGCAACTGGTACGCTGCAATAGGGCCAAGCGTCCATCACGCGCACACGCACTGCGCACACATGCACACCCTGTGATGCCCCAGCTGCTCAGCAGAGCTGTGCGTGCGTGCGTAAATGGCCCAGTTGGCTTAAATACAGGTAAGGAACGAGGGCGGGCAGGTGGACCCTCCAAAGCACCATTCCGGTACAGTGGCTGCTGCTCCTGCCCGAAACCCACCACTGACGCACACGGTTTTAGCATGCAATGACAAAAAGGTTAGCCATCACTGGTCTATAGATTACTGTTTATGTTACATTAAATATACTGAAAATAAATATGCATAAATGTGTGAAAAGCTAAAATTTATTTTTAATAACAAATGCAATGCTCTTTTTAACAAAGAGCATTGCATTAAATAAATTGTTGTTTATTCAAAGGCATAACCAACTGGTTGTAGATCTACTTATCTTTACCCTGTTGAAAATACATACTATTTTTCCTCTAAGAATTGTCATTCTGGACACCCATAATCATCCAGTCAAGAGAATATCCTTAATTACAGATTACTGACCCAGAATACATTATTCATACAGCATGTATATTTTCTGTAACCTCAGCAATTCTTTCACGTAAATATATAGTAGCAGACATTTCATTACAGAACTTTATTTATTTGACAAGCTTGGAAGGGACTTTCCTTGAGACATTCACCATGCCGTTACTATTAATTGCCTAGTAAGTTCTTCAGATGCATTGTTTTCAATACTAAATGTTCAAGTTTATTCAGGCTCTTTTATGCAGATTCTCTTTTAATGTTTATTCACAGAAGATCAAGATATGAACAGACCTGTTTGATAATTGCAGTAGGTAACAATAGGTGAAGGCTCTAATATGATTCAAGCCTGAATATTTTCTAAAGAAAGGTGGTGAATACTTGCAGCAGGTGGATTCCAAATCTTTTCCTACAGGTTGTATAAGAGAGCCCCTTGTGCGCACGCACACCACTCAAAGATGGTGTCAGCGCTGGTGAGCTGAGCTGGGTTTTAGCTCAGCTGAGGCACAGTAATTCACTCTACTGCACGAATCAGCTGAGCTAAAAATACAAGGGAATATAGGACAGGGAACGACGGGGGGCGGGAGCGGGGCCATCCAGAGGTGGTAATTTGCCAGTTCTCCAAACTACTCAAAATTTCCGCTACCGGTTCGCCCGAACCAGTCCAAACCAGTTTAATAATACCTCTGAATACCAATTTAGAATCTTTTCCTATGTTAGGAGAAATTCTGCAAGAGTCAACCTGGCAGGGAAAAAAAATAAATGAGCTAAATCATTCTGCATTAATACTTCTAATGCCATCAAACATCCCAGATCCTTGAGAAGGAATAGCTGGATGAAAATGCCAAATCCAGTCTAAACACCTGGATGACTATGCAAAGAACCATAATAATAATGGCTTCAAACAATATTTGCCCATATGCTAGGTTCTTCCGAAGGACTTGAAGGGTGGATAAAAATGAAAACTCCAGTCTAGAGATTTGGCTTGGTTGGTTTGGTTTATTAGATTTATATGCCGCCCTTCTCCCAAGGACTCAGGGCGGCGTACAACATTTTAAAAAAACACATATTACAAAAGTTAAAAAAGAATTGGCTGACTACCAGACCAACAATAATAACAGCTTATAAACATTCCATAGGTTTCACTTATATAGAACTTCCAATATTCCTATTTCAGATAAAGTGAAGTTTCATTATTAATGCTGAAACCTCTTCATTGTCCGGTCACATGGTAAATGCCTCATGGTAAGTTCCTTCCACTCTTTGCAAATAATAAATGGAAAAATTATCTCATATTGTGTGACACTCCTTGCAAGAAATTCCACATTGCCACTAGGTGTCACTATTGAAAAACATAAGGAAAAAAGTGAATTATAATGTTATAAATATGTAGAAATTAGAAAATATTTTAAAAGGGCAATATTTCAATTTATAGCAGTATTGATTCAGACAAGCAAATGAATTGGTTATGTTCAAAGACATCGATTTTAAAAGTTGTTAAATATAGCAATCATTATGTAGATTCTTAGTATTGGATGCATTAATCTAGAGATACAAAGCAACATATAGTCTCCAGAAGTCTTGATTGTTTCCTCCAAAGATCTCTAAAAATTATTAAGTTGCAGTTTTTAATCTATGGAAGAGAGAAATCATTAAACACCTGACTGCAGAATAGTCATGTTAATCAGACTGGATTTAAATTAAACTTCCATATAAATGAAATGAAATAAATGTATTTTTTTTCTTCATCCCACCACTACTTTATGAAGTACAGTTCTCAGCTCCCAAAAGCTACCCCCACTAAAAAAATGCATGCATTATAATGAAATCAAAGAATATAAAAGTTTGGAAAAGACCTTAACAAACATTTGGTGTTTTTCAAACTTGGCAGTTGTGTGGATTTCAAGTCCCAGTATTCCACCGCTATCATGCTGGGTATGGATGAGAGCAACTTTTGCCAAAAGCACCAAAAACTGGTTCAATGATTGTGGGATTACTGTGCTTGATTGGCCAGCAAACTCACCTGACCTAAACCTCATGGTAGATTTGGGGCTTTCATGAGATGTATGCCATAATCATCACAATTATGACAAATCACAGCTTGAACTATCTTGCTTTGCATGTAATGAGTCTTAGCTCATCTATTAGTTTCACCTTTTAAGTTGCATTACTGGAATAAATGAACTTTTGCACGATATTCTAATTTTTCTAGTTTCACTTGTATTCTAACCAGGCGCAGGAATCCTTTATAACAGCATGCCTGACCATGACCATCAAGCCACTGCTTCAGCATGTCCAGGGGGGGATGGGAATCCATCATCTGCTAGAGCAAATGTTCCATTATAGAACAAATCTTGCTGTTAGCAAATTGTCCTTAAGAGCCAATTAAAATCTGTTTCCTTATAATTTAAGTTCATTGGTTCTTTTGGACAACACAGAAGAATTCTGCCTCTTCTTCTTCATGCTTTCAGATGCAGCTAGTCCTTGACTTACGACTACAATTAAGCCCAAAATTTAGGTTGCTAAGTGAAATGTTTGTTAAGTCAATTTTGCCCCATTTTACCACTTTTCTTGACAAAGTTGTTAAGTGAATCATTGCAGTGCCCTAGACTCTTAAATGCAGGATAAGCTGGTGGTAAATCAGCAGTCCTGTTGACTGACAAGGCACCCATTTCCCAGGCTTCAATCATTTCCCTGGCTGTCTTTGTACCTGCACCACCAACAATCTTAGTAACTGCAAGATTGAATGCATGTCCTTGTTCATTGAAATGTGACGCTACCAATGAATTCAGGTCTCTTTGTCTGACTATCTGACCATAATCATATTCCTACTGTAAGATCTATAGCTCCTCCGATCATTCCCCATGCACTGTGCATTTCTACAGAAACACCAGAATTCTTGAATCATGTGTACTTCATCTATTCTTTTCTGTATTTATGAGTTCATTACTGGATGCCTCCTACATCCTGCACTTCTCTCTCAGTCTTAGTCCCAGTCCTTCCTTGTTGCACCATCTTCTAGGATTTCTCCTCCTTCCCTACAGGATTCACAGGGTCCCTTCTCTTCAAACTCCAGTCAGTTTTCCTGTTTGCTTCCTGAATGAGTTCCATCACATCGAATGCTATCTGTCAACTCTTTAAGACAGACCAATCAGGAAATAGACTCCACTTGAATGCTGGAATTCTACTTTATTACAACATAGAACATAGACTAAGAGTTAGAAGAGACCTTAGGGGTCTTCTAGTCCAATGCGCTTCTTGAGCAGGAGACCTTAACCATTTTAGAAAGTGGCTGTCGAGTCTCTTCTTAAAAATCCTCCGTGATGGGGCACCCACAACTTCTGAAGGCAAGCCATTCCACTGGTTAATTGTTCTCACTGTTGGGTTATCCTTATTTCTAGGTTGGTTCTCTCCTTGATTAATTTCCTTCCTTTGTTTCTTGTCTTGCCTTCTGGTGCTTTGGAAAATAGGTTGATCCCCCTCATTTTTCTGGTAGCCCCTTAAATACTGGAACACTGCTATCATGTCTCCCTTAGTCCTTCTTTTTACTAGACTAGACATACCCAATTTCTGCAACCGTTCCTACGTTTCCGTGTGTGTGTGTGTGTGTGTGTGTGTGTGTGTGTGTGTGTTTAAAATGTAGGAATAAAAATGCTTCTAACACACCACAACTTTAAAGGCTATTTTTTGTTTCAAATGCCAGACTTTCTGAGCCAACATTTTGGTTGCTAAGCAGGAGCGTTGTTAAGTGATACTGATATTATATAACACTTTTAACTAAGCGGGTACCTTGAATAAACATAACTTTGAGTTTCAAATAATACTGATTTTGTTGTTGTCTTAGGTGACATCTGTGAAAAAAATTCAGGTGCTCAGACATGAAAATATGCCGCTCAAACACTATACTTTTCTGCTCACACTGAAAAAAAATTAGAGAGAACATTGCTTGGGGCACAGTCATAAATATGAACTAGTTACCAAGCATCTGACTTTTGATCACATGACCATGGGGATCCTGCAATGGTCGTAAGTGTGAAAAATCATCATGTCACTTTTCTTAGTGCTGTTGTAACTTTGAACGGTCACTATAAATGAACTGTTGTAAGTCAAGGACTACCTGTATTCAATAGATTAGTAAAGCCCTGAGCTAAGCCCTGAGCAACTGACTAACCAAAAGGACCATAAAAATAGAGAAGGCAAGAAAACAACTTTATAGTCGTGTTTGATCCCACTCTCCATGTATTTTCCCAGGTTAGAAAAGCACCGTCTGGTCTACACAATACCTGAGCTTTTGTCTTTCCAGGTGTTCCAGACTTTAGAGATGAGTCAGTGTCTGCTTTGGCTGGTTGACAAAGGGTGTACTGCCTAACACTCCTTGAGGAATTTTTCTTTTCACAGACACTAGAGTTCATTCAGAACAGCTAATGTTGCTTCACATTTGTATATCCCGTTGCAGTATCCAAAGTGATTTGCCTTTATTATTACTTTGGTTCATCGCAGAGTCTGACGGATGTTTGCCTAGATTTGGCATTTTAGCCACGCATGGATTTGACAATATTAAACGTATCCTTGCAGAATGCAAGCTGCCTTTTACAATCGACTAATAGTAATTTTGCCAATAGCATTCAAGTGCTGTTCCACTTGTTTTGGGGTTGCACACTGCCTATTACTATTTTTACTATGCTTTATCTGCCTTCTCTACCACAGTTGTTCTACTTCTATTTGCGGCAGTGGTGGGTTCCTACTGGTTCGAACCGGTTCGGCCAAGCCGGTAGTGGTTTGGCGGCCTGGGTCACTGGAACCGGCAGCGACCCAGGCCTGCCACACCCCTGAACTGGTTCTTCAGGCATTGCCATAGGCATCACCATCTTGTTTTTTGCTTCTGCACATGGGCAGAATAATTTTTATTGCACTGCACATGCACGCATGCACGAAGCACACACAAGCGAACCAGCAGTAGTGCCTGCCGGAACCCACCCCTGATTTGCAGGTCTTTGCTCTTTAAGAGCCATGGTGATACAGTGGTTAGACTACAGTATTGCAGGCAAGATCTGCCCACAGCTATGAGTTCAAATCTCACCAGTTCAAGGTTGACTCAGCATTTCTTCCTTCCGAAGTGGATAAAATGAGCACCCAGATTGTTGGGGGCAATATGCTGACTCGTAAACCATTAAGAGAGGTCTGTAAAGCACTGTGAAGCGGTATATAAGTCTAAGTGCTATTGCTATTCATGACTGTAACATTATCTCTGCAGAATGTCCATAGATATTTACTTATGGAGTTTTCTAGCTCTATTGACTGGTATTTAATAGTTGTCTGAATATTTATTGCTCTAAACCCTGTGCCTCTGGTAACTAGTGTGCCCAAAGACTCCTTCTGTAATACCTTCCAACCACACCAGATTTGACTTTTTGGTAAAGAATTGTTTGATTAAGAAATGAGAAGCTTGCACACTGGAAAGTTGGGCAAAATTATCCAGATTTACATTTGATTGCCCATTCTTAGAAAGTCACAGTAATGGTGTCAAGTGCCAGGAAAATCAGGAGATCCAGACAGTTTGAATGGATATAAAGGTATTTTGTAAACTTAAGCTCTTTACAGAATCTGACCTACTAGCAGCCAAGGGAAATTATCAGGAGATAAGAGTAGAAGGAATTTAAGATCAGCTGGATTTAGATCTTAGATCTAAAGCTTAGGTCTTAGAGCACACAGGAATCATGACTGATGATGCATTTGAACCCTCCCTCTGGCTCAACCTGGTCATCTCCTAGTGAGGGGTGCTTTCAACTAGTCTGGGTAGAAAGTCTGTCCACTTGCTCAGAATAACATGTGTAATCTTGATAACAGAAAGCAATTGAGGAGGAGAGGACCAAAAGGCTGAGGAGAAGAAACTGTTTCTCTGACCTACTGTCTGGCTTGGGAGTTGTATTTTCCATCACACCCATCAACACCTTCAATCCTTTCCATGCAGACATTTTTTGTGGACAATCACAAAAAGTCTCAAAAGTTTCCTACTAAGTGAAGAAAATTCTTACCCGCTTTGTTAAACAGATATATCATTCTATAAAGAGAAATGGGAATTTGTTTGGAATTTGCTACCAAAAGATGTGCTGGCTCATCTCAAATCAGGAGGGCCAATGCTATGAGCCTTGATAGCATAGTGCCTGCCCCTGAATGCCATCTCCTGGGCTTCCTTAGGTGGCTGGTTGGCCGCTGACAGGTGGGCCACAGATCTATCTTTCAGAGTCCTGCTTACGTTCTTATAATGTATGTTGTGCTTTTCATCAAGAACATTCATTTTCAACATTCATTGCTTTTCTCAAAAATATCATATAGAGAACAAGCATAATTGGTGACACTTTTTTTAAAAAAAACTATGCTTCCTGTAAAAAAAAACACCATCACTTGACAAAACATATAAAAGAAAGAGGAACAAATATATCCAAACAACCGTCTTACTTCCCCCCCCCCCCCGCAAAAAAAGAAAAAGAATAACCTCCGCAGGAAGTTAGGTACAAAGTAAAATATATCCGAGCTGCTTAACTACATGGAAATCACACAAAATGTTTTCTCTATTCAGGAGAGACTAACCACAGAGTCCAGTGACTCATTCCAGAAAGAGATTTTTAATGTTCCAAGGACGGAAGGACACAGGGGTTTTACTGAAAAACTTCCTGCCAATTCTGATACCAAGCAGACATAAACACATCTTGGACATAATTCTTCCGGAAAGAGAAATTTGCCCAACTGTATTTTCTTTGTTAAAAACAAGCCTGTGATTAATATTGATTTTTTTTTAAAAAAATAAATCTGATTTCTCCATATTTTGACAGATGGAGGTAAAACTCCACTACTACCGTATTTAGTTAAGCTTTTCTGTTGACATAATTGAGCAGGAGCAAAATAGATGGTAAATAGGGGAATGATTAATATTACAACTGATCAAGTAACAACAATTCCATACACCCAAAGATCGTGTTCTGTATTCCAAAAAAAAAGAACAGGTACATGATGTGGGAAAGAATCATTCTCCACAGTTGCAGCTGTAGTTGATATTTTCAATCAATCAGTTCTGTTGCCAAAACGTCATTATGGAATGTTTTCCCAGTTTAGGAAGTAATACAGAGAATAAAAAGGGGGTGGGGGGGAGAAAAAATATTTTATTATGCATCTAATTTGCCCAGTTTGCCATTTAAAAAAAAAATCATGCAAGTTATGGGCAGCTACCTGTGCAGAAAAAAAATGGACTTTTTTTACCATGAAGAAATCATTACAGTTATCTAGCAATAACCACCAAATAAGAAAAAGACCACTTCTCTTTCTTATCCAAGCTACATGTACTCAATTATTGATGTCAAAGAAAAATGGAAAAGGGAGTGCTATGCCTCTTTGAATAACAGCAACAACTTTGGTTGGGTCTATCGGGTCTATGGCTTTTAAGAAAGTTCGTATACAATATCTATCATGCAGCGTCTCCAAACAAAACGTTTGCCATTTAGGACACGTTTTAAAGTTTTGAGGTTAGAAAAACAGCAGCCAGACAATCTCTTCCAATATATTTTTATTATTTTTACATTTAAAACAATGCAGTACCGCAAAGTCGAAGTGACCATACATTCACATTATATGCAGCTAGTCTCAACCATTAACAATTAGCCTACATAATACATTGCCTATCCTTCTGTCCAGTCACAATATATACAGTTTGTTCCAGTCTTGTCACCTTGTCTTATACCAATCATAAAATCTGTTCCAGACTTCAAAATATTCTGATCCCCCTTTATTTTTAAGTTCAAGAGTGAGCCTATCTGCTTCCACACAGGCCAACACTTTTCTGATTATATCTAGCTCTGATGGTGTATTTTCTTTTTTCTTTTTTCCAATATTGTGCATAAGTTATGCGTGCCGCAGTTAGTACATGTATAATTAAATAAAATGTATCTTTCTTAAACTCCTCCAGTATTATACATAGGAGAAAAATTTCCGGTTTAAACAAGATTTGGTCTCCCACCATTTGTTCTAACCATGATTGAATCATTTTCCAATATTTTTTTCCCTCATTGCATGTCCACCACATATGATAAAAATTGCCTGGTGTTTTTTTACACTTCCAACAATTTGGGGGCAGATTTTTAAATATTTTGGAGAGCCGTGCTGGGGGGAGATGCCATCTGTAGAACATCTTATAAAGTTTTTCTTTATATGCCATAGCCATTGTTAGTTTCTGATTAAGTATCCAAAGTTTTTCCCACTTAGCCAATTCCACATTGTAACTGAAATTTTTCACCCAGGCAACTATAGTTTCTTTAACATGTTCCTCCTCTAGCTTATATTCCAACAAAAATCTATACAACACTTTGATCAGCCTGTTTTCTGTCTGTATCAAAAGTTTACCTAATATTGTGTAATCTTTGGCAATACCTTCCTTCTTCCTATCCTGTGCAAACCTTGACTGTATCTGTAAATAAGACCACCATTCTACTTGTACCCCTTGTGATGTCAATTCTAATCTAGTTTTGATCTCCCCCTATCTGTTCAATAACTCTTTATATGTAACTATACTTTCCATATTAATTAAATTTGGGTATATGTATGCTTCCATCGTAGATAGCCAAATAGGTATTTTGGTGTAGTGGTCGTGTTTAATTTTGTTCCATATTAATAATAGTGACTGTGCAGCCAGACAATCTCAATGAGTTCACATTCCAAAAAAAAAAGCTGACAAAAAGTCCCCTCAGGGAAAAGGGCGGCCTACAAATGCTAATAAAACCATAATAAACCATAAAACCATAATGGGTGTTTCCTGGTGATTTGTAGTTTAGAATCAATAAAAGGGTTATGTTTTTATCTTGTACACACATTATTATATTAACAGTTTGGATCGATTCCAAAATGATTCATAGCTTTTCTACCCCCGTTAGAGCAATAAACTTAAACAGAGTCCGGATGTCCTGTAAGTCCATGTGCTTTTTGCAAGAGGACTAAGTACTGATTCTTTATTAAATAATTCTTATAACAATATATACAGTGACACTATCCAAACACAAAAGCAAAATACTTTTTGCTGCTGCCATCGCACATGATAATCCCTCTGTTTTCCAAAATGAATTACAAAACCAAGACAGAGAAGGCTTTGAAAGCATAAGTATTAGACAATTAGAGGAGATGGGATTAGTAGGTTAGCTCAGATCTCCCTCCATCATAATACAAGCAGTCCTCAACATACAACAGTTCATTTAGTGACCATTCAAAGTTACAAGGGCACGGAAGAAAAGTGACTTATGAACATTTTGTGCATTTACGATCATTGCAGCATCCCCATGGTCATCTGATTTACATTCAGATGCTTTTCAACTGGCTCATATTTATGATGGTTGCAGTGTCATGTGATTATCTTCTGACAAATAAAGTTAAATGGGGAAGCCAGATTCACTTAAACAAGTGTGTTACTAATTTAGCAACTGCAGTGGTTCACTTAAGAACAGGGACGTGCAGTCACTAGAGGCAGGGGAGGCGTGGCCTCACCAGTCATGAGGAAAAGGAAAGAATTTTAAAGAATTTTAAAAAAATAATTAAAGCCAAGGTAGTTGCTACCAGATTCACAGTGACTTAGAACAGTGCTTTGTGTTAACCATAGGAGGAGGCCAGAGAAATAGGGGCCTCCTGTGCATAAGGAATTTTTCGCCTTTTAAGAGTTAACCAAGGGTTAAAATGCGAATAATTCCTTATGCAAATGAGGCACGTATTCTTGCGCCTCCTGTAGAGGGCATTTTTAGAGGCTTTTTAGAGTTCTCTGGGAGCAACTAGCTCAGTCTGACTCAGAGCTCTGGCCTTTCATGAGGAGAGGGAAGGGCAGGGCAGGCAGAAGCAGAGTTGAAATCGTCTCTGAAACAGCTGGAAAAGGTGCATGTGTGGAGAGGGGGGAGGAATTCAAAAAGTTTGATCGGAAGGCAGCAGGGGAAGGGGGGTGTATGGCAGAGGAGCTACTTTCAAGCCTTTGGAAAATATATCCAATCCAACTTCTGTGTTTGTGTTTGTTTGAAAGTGAGTGAGGGATCCAATTTCTCTGTTTGTGTCTGTTTGAGAGGGGGGAGGGAGGGAGAGAGGGAGAAAGGAGGGGGAGGGAGAAGAAAAAAACGGGAAAACTTATTTTGCAAGGGGGGAAAATGCTGTCGCTTTAAATCGGAACTGAGCATGCCTGGCTGTGGAATTCTGGGAGTTGAAGTCCACAAGTCTAAAAAGTGCCTCACCAGCCCTAAAGCTGACCGCATGTCACTGCTTAAGAACTGTGGCAAGAAAAGTGGTAAAATGGGGGAAAAACTCACTTAACAAATTTCTCTGTTAGCAAAATAAATTCTGGACTCAATTGTGGTTGTAAGTTGTATTCTTTCCACTGCAAAAATCAGGAGAGAGAGACCACACAGTGAGAAAACATTTTTTGCCACTTTATAAATTTGTCCATAAATTTGTCTCCTGCTTGAGCAGAGGGTTGGACTAGAAGACCTCCAAAGCAATGGATTCTTTTTTTTTTTACTACCGGTTCTGTGGGCGTGGCTTGGTGAGCATGGTGTGGCTTAGTGGGCATGGCAGGAGATGGATACTGCAAAATCCCCATTCTCTTCCCTCCCCACCCCACCCCATTAACCTGCATTCCAGCTCCGTTCTCCTTTGCAGGGCAACAAAAGAAGTCCCAGATAATCAGCTGGGACTCAGGAGGCAGCAAATAGATGGGGATGGGGCCATCCAGAGGTGGTATTTGCGGGTTCTCCAAACTACTCAGAATTTCCGCTACTGGTACTCCAGAACTGGTCAGAACTGGCTGAATACTCTGCTTCAAAGTCCCTTCTATTATTCTGTATTTCTTCCTAATATCTTGCCATTCCTTGGGCTGCTAAAGAAGGTCATCCTGCCTCCTCCACCATTAGCCACAATGTGGGTCAGATTAAGAGAAAGTGTCTAACCCAAAGTCACCCAATGATTTTCCATTCCCCCCCCCCCTGGCCTAAGTCACACACCTTAACCTCTAGCCTAGACCAACTTTTGAAACCCTGCTGTTTTCCTAGTTCTGATTCAGAAATACAGAAGCCCCCCTTCACATATGGGAGGGAGACAGAAAGCAGACGATCCCTGCATCATCATGGTTTAAGAGATGAATGCCCTGTTTTCTGCCATGTTCCCAGGATGCTGACTTCATCTCCTTCCCAGCCCAGGAGGGAAGGATCCTTAAACTATTAGTGTCAACATAGAATTTTCCTCCCTAACTGGGCAGCACTAGCAAATGCCACAAAGTCTGTAAAATCAGTTAGGTTTGGCGGTCCATTATGTCAGGGAGAATGATTAGAGGTCAGTAGTGAGTGGGATCAGTGCAGCAAATATACAGGTAGCCTTCAACTTACAACCATTCAGTTATTGACTGTTTAAGTGACAATTTAACAATAGGGAAATGCTCTGAAAAGGTGTTTGCTGGCATCAGTATCAACTTTGCTTGGTTTTGCTGTAGGTTAGATAGAGTCCAAAATCCACTGTTGACAGTATTTCTTTGTTAAAGATGGGAGGGGGTAGAATATAAAAATGAAGGCAGTTATTTTGACCAGATGATTTCTCTTTACTAGACTGAATTTTTAGATGGAAACTGTGGATTAAATTAGTCACTGCAAATATAAGATGAAACTTAAGACTTTGAAAGAAAACTCTTCTAAGCCCTTCATGTCTATAATAAAGACTCGTCTGTTTCTAGGTGTAGAGAGATACACAACACACATCTTCCTTCCTTCCTTCTTTCCTCCCTCCCTCCTATCAAGCCTAATTAACAAATAATCTAGAGAATGTGAAAACAGTCCACACTCTGTTGAGACATTTGAACTAGTTTCTGCTAAATGAGTCATAAATATTTTGATTCTCTGTTTTCGTCATGGTTGGATATTGTTTACTTTTTATTACTGTAACTGCTGTGCTATTTTCAATGTATTTAAAGTTATAGTTGTATAAAACTGATATTTGCTTTCTTGGTCTTCCTTTAGTGATTCATTTGGAGTCATGTGACATTCCTTTCCTTTATAAGAAATCCGATCCTACAATTACATTATAATCTGAATTATTCTGTTTACCAGTTTTGGGGGCTTTCCCTTCTTTCACTTCAACAGGACAAGCAGGCACAGGTCACTTTTTTTCCAGCTATGCCTCCAAGACGTGGCCTTCATCTCATTCCTATGACTATGAGACACTGAGTCATAAATATAAAAAAGGGAAAGGTAAAAGTTTCCGCTGTCCAACTCTAGAGGGCAGTGCTTATCTCTGTTTCTTAGCCAAGAGAGACAGCGTTGTCCAAAGACATTTTCTGTGGTCATGTGGCAAGTATGACTATACACAGAAGCACATGGAATGCAATTACTTTCCCACCAAAGAGGTACCCATTTATCTACTCACATTTGCATGCTTTCGAACTGCTAGGTTACCAGGAACTGGGGCGAGGAATGGGCACTCACCCTGTCATATGGTGCTCAGGTCTCGAACCCAGACTGTCAACTTTCCAGCTGACAAGGTCGGCATCTTTTA